>NC_133294.1:9766218-10114187 GCF_005239225.2 Populus alba | reverse complement strand
GACGTAACAATGAGTTTGTTTGCAAGCATAAAGAAAATCACAAGTAAACAAATAACCCTTATAAAATACCAAGAAAAGGGTGGAGAGGAGACAGCATTCATAAAAGCAAGAGAGCCAAATTAAGAAGCGTTGACGTGGAGGTGTTTTAGAAACACGGTTCCCGCAAGCTTAACGGCCTAGATTCTCTCTCAGTCATTAACCCCCACCCCAGTATACTCCTCCCGGATAATTATCTTCTCTCATTTCCTTCCATTATCCCTCTCGGCTCTCACCATACCAATAGATTAGCATCTTTTTCTCTCTGAATAGTGAAAGAAGGGAACAAAGAGAGAGAAGGTATGTTACTAGGGAAGCGTCCAAGGGGACCCATGAGAAGAACAACAAGCATGACTGGTATTGCCGTTGATCTTCCGAGCAACGTGGGCGCCGGCTCATCTGAGCCTTCTGATGCTACTACCCAGAATCATCAAATGATCATCAGGGGTCTCCATGCAACTGCAGGACTCGAAGAAGGGTCTCTTGATTATCACAACAAAAACAAAATGATGGATACTTCTTGTGGTGAGAATACTAGTGAATTCTTGAACGATCAACCTTTCTTGGCCTCCGTGCTGTCACCAAGAAACCACCATAAGAGCAGTGGCTCTGGTAATCATTTTGTGGAGGATTCTCATTTCTTTGCGGACCTGTGGCCTTTGTAAACGCCGGTTGGCTTCCTGGGAAAGATTTATACATGTACAGGTATGATTTACATACATATATCTATTTTCGAATTATTTCTTAGATTTTTTTTGTCTTCTTGAAGGGATTTTTTTTTCCAGTTCGTAGCTTTTCTTTTGTTTTCATTAATTCGGAAGGATTTTTAGCTTGGAAGCTTGTTGGACATGTAAGGATCTACCTATGATCCCGTATATGTTATTTTGCTTCGTGAATGATGAGAAATGAATAATTTAGCAAAAAAAAGAAAAATGTTATGCAATGAAGTAAAATTTTATCATATGGAAAATCATTTTCTATTGACTCCAGAAAAAAAAAAAAAAAAAACGAAATCTTCTCCAATAATATTACATCCTATTTTGCTCAATTATGATCTAGCTAGTGTATTTTATTCAACTGAATGCTGAAGTTTTGTTGTTAGATTCTTTCGTGTTTTCTTTATATATATATAAGATCCGAAACTGATCTCCTCATGCCTGATGCCTCCGATCTAAGCTTTCCTTTTCATTTATTTTTTTCCCTTCTTAGTCTCAATTGATTTGCAAATTCAACTCTTCAAATATTTTTGATATATTTTCTCTCCTCCTTGTACCATACCATATAAGCCAAAGATTTTATCAATTAGCAAGGATGGAGATGATTGGATGATTCTTTTCTTCTTCTTCTTCTTCAATGAAGTGCTTAATTGTATTAAGTAGTTAATTTCTTTTTTTCTACATGATAATATTGCAGGGGAGATACGGCATTTTGCAGTCAAGAGTGCAGAGCACAGCAGATGAAACAAGACGAGAGAAAAGAAAACCGCAACGTTATGATAGCATCAAAGAAAGGAGAACGCCATGCATCAGCATCCACCACGAGCTCCAAGTCTTCTCGTAAAAGTGAAACTGTGGCTGCTGCTTGACTTGAAGCTAGACTACTACATGCTTTTTAAGAGACAAAAGATCATGTGTCATAAATGACAGCACAACGTTGTAGAATTTCCTGGGAGAGATATAATTATTGCATTACCCAATCTCCTCTACTATTAATGATCAGACCAAATGTATTTTACGTGCTGGCCTGCACTACAATACTAGGAAAACAATATTACAACTAATTATTATGTAAAATATGTTGAAAATCATTTCAGAAATAATATATTTAGAAAATGAATGTGGCTACAGTTATTGTATTGAGATGCCCAGGGAACTTGTTCTTTGTCCTCTGGGAATATTTTTATTCCCACGTCCTCTTTCATTAATTTTCATGGTTACAATTTATGTCCTTTGCACTTTCATTTTGGGTTTGTATCCAATTAGAGGATTTGTTCTGTTACATAAGTAGGAAATTATAAATAATATTTTTCGTATGACTATTAAATGGAAAAGAAGAATTAAGCTAATTAGATGAGTAGTTCCTCATAGAAATTAAAACAAATTATTTAGTTTAATCGGAGTTTTCACTAAACTGACTGTTGGACGATCATCTAAACTTTATGTTCCACATTAATTATTAAAAACAATTCAATAGAATTCTATCTATCTTTAATAATTTTTCCATTTAAAAATTTTTAAAGAATTGATATGGAAAGTTAAAAATATTTGTTTATTTATTTAACTTCAAGAATTTGAATCTTAGCGACCCCATATGATCTACAGAGGGAACTTAGTTAATTGATTGACATCATTGGCCCATGATGTGCTATGCTGCGACTTAAAGCAATTTTTGTAATATAAAAAAATATTCAAGCGTTGCTAATGTGTTTTCTACTAAAAAATAATTATAAACTCAAAATATAATGTATATAAGATAATATTATGTTTTTAAAATATTGATACAATGATATACTAGATCACTACCAGAATTCTAAGAAATACTGATAGAATTTTTTGTTGGTATTTATACTCTCATTTCATCAGTAATAAATTTATCATTAGGCTCATGGATAGAAATTCTTTGCTGGTAAAACTCTTGTCAACAATTTTTGATCCGTCGGTGATTTTGTTGATAATAAAAGTGCAAAAAAAAAAATTACCCACTTCATTCGTCGGTATTTCCCTCAAGAATTTTTCCATGTAATCGACAAAAATACATTATGTAATTTTATTCGGTGATCAAACAGTGATACTATGACATTTTCAGTAATTCCTTTTCAACTCTTTATAATATACTGACATCAGTATTTATACTCTCATTCTGTCAATAATACTGTCAGAAGTTATTTAAAAATATTTTTAAAAAATCTATTTAACAAAAGTAGAAAATAATTAAAGTTAATATAAATCAACACTCCATAATACTTAAGAACCGAGTTGCTTGGAAAAAAAAGAAAAAAAAGAAAATCAACTCAAACAAATTTGCAACAAATTAATAACAAAAAAAAAAACAACAATAACAAATAAATAAATCAACTAAAAATAATTTCCACCGAACCTAGAAAACCTATTTTAGAACCCATTATCTACAAACAAATAAAATAATATAATTGAAATTGAACAGTAAAATTAAAAAACAAATTTAGCTAAAATCCAACAAAATTGATCTCATATGAAAAAAAAAATCCTAAAACAACATTCATACAATTATTAAGAACAAAAAAATTAAAAATCATATAAAATATAATGCAAAAAAAAAAAAACACAAAAAAAGAAGAAAAAAAATCTAACCTTAATATAATCACGAGTGAAGTTGAGAAGAGGAAAAAAAAATAAATTCACTAGATATTTTAATTAAAAAACATTGAGAAGAGAAAAGAAGAGAGGAGAAGACATACTTGTGCACATAGAGAGAGGAGAAGATAGGATAATAAGTTAAGGAGAAAAGAAAAAAAAAAAAAAAGGGGACGTTTTGATGTTTTTTGACAAAAGAGGAAGAAGAAGGAGAGGCGTGTCTGATATGACATGAGAGATTCTAGTCTTTTTATTGGAAATATTTTACTGATGGTTTTACAAATAGATAATTAAATATTAATATTTGTATCTATTATGTCGGTAATTTTCATCTGTAATATTTATTTAAAATTTAATTTAATCAAAAAAAATTTAGAAACCTCCAAATATTACTGACGGATTTTCAATTTGTCGGTGATTTTATTTGTAATATTTAATTTAAATTTTCAATCTAATAAAGATTTTTCAGAAACCCCCCAAATATCATCGACAACTTTTTAATATATCAATGCTTTTGTTTGTAAAAAATGATAATTAATAGTATAATTAAAAAGTGAATAGTTTTAAAGCTCTCTAAAAAATACAGACGTAATTAATTTGTTTGGAATACCTTTTAAAAATTTTTGCTAATTAGTACTTAGCTTTTTTAAAATCCAGCGAGAGGAGCTTTTTGTTGACAATAAAAACAAAAGGGTAAAAAAAAAATGAAAAGGACTGTTGTCATCTTCACAAGTATTTTGAAACTGTACTGTAAATTATATATTTTTAATTTTTTTTAAAATATTAATTTTTTATTTAAAATTAATATTTTTTGATAATTTTAGATCATTTTGATGTGTTGATATAAAAAAAATTATTTTTAAAAAATACAAAATATTATTTTGACACATTTCCAAGTAAAAAAAAACTTTAAAAATGCTTTTTAGAATGCAAGTTTCACTAAATTTTTAAATTTTTTTTGTTTAAAGTTTTTATATATATATATATTAATATAAAAATAATTTTTAAAAATTAAAAAAATATTATTTTAATATATTTTCAAATAAAATAATTTTAAAAAAAAGCACTCCACGCGATCTGAATCATACCAAACTTTCATTATCAATTGAAAATTTGTAATAATAAAAAGCACAGATCCGTCATCTGGTGGTTGTTGTTCCAATTAAAGTTGAAAGAGACTAATTTGGAGCTCTGATCGATTGTTTGATAGAAATGGGCTGTAATGCTGCTAAGGTGTCCTTGACAAATCACATACTCCTGGTGGGCCACGCACTTTGGGATATACGTGTCCATATACCACCCGTAGAAAATAGCCCCTATTTATTTTATCTTAATATTGGTTGGTTGCAATGTGTTTTCTTTTATATATATATATATATATATATATATATATATATTATTAACGTGATTGTTCAGAATAATTTATATCTATTTCAATTAATTTTATAAATTTTAAAATTAATAATTATATAAGTTTTTAATGATTTTAAAATTTATAAAATTTTTAAAATAAATAAATTTTAGACTTGAACAATTGAATTATATTTTTTTAAATTATTGGCATCTGTTCTTTATTTTATTTTCTGATTGAATTTAAGGATCCAGACTGCCTTCTGGAATATTCAAGAGCAGGGATCTCACCGTCCAATGAATTTACTACTAGTGGTCCAAATGCAGCCTACCATCATCACCATTGAAGATTCCTTGGACAACCGTACGAAGATATAATTAGTTAGATGTGATTCCATTGTCTTTTTTTTTTTTTTTCGATTTCCAATATTAAGAGTGAAGATTTTGGGGTATTTAACGATCGACAATCCGAGCAGGTCAAATATACAGTGTGATTAAACCAGTTGAATTGGTTATAAATTTGTTAAATGATTTTATAGACTCGGTTCTACATGGGTGTCATTTTTTTTGGTAACCATTTGAGATTTGAAAATTATGATTGGAAAATATTATTTTTGTTGTTTTAATTATTTTTCTAATTAATTTTAGATTTAATTATTTTTTCCTTACTTAACTTTGAATTTTCTTGGTTATATCGATCTATATATAAATAATTGATGTGTTAGTTTTTATTATATTATTGAATTTTAAATTTTTTAATAAAATATCAAAGTTTTCCTCTATGATTTTAGGACTTAAAAACCTTGGTTTTATTATTACTATATATTGCGTTAGCATTCATCTTTGTGACTTTAAATATCAAAGTTTTCCCTACTTATTTTTTTAGGCCTATAATATAGATGTTTTATGTAAATAAAATAAAATAAATTTGATAGATCAGATGAGATTTAAAGAAAGAAAACTATTATTTATTTGTTGTGCAGCTAGATGTGCAAGTCTTTAATAATATTAAAGATATATAAGATAGAATAAAAACCATAAAAGTTTGAAACGAAATAATAGAAATAGTCTCTTGTCATAAAACTAAACAAAAGCTTTAGTTCAAGGTTCTTCATTAATCTCCTATTGATTAGCTTTAAAGATAACTATTTTGGGAGTATTTAAGAGTGTAATAACAATTATTTTTATGGTATTTTTTACTTAAGAAATATATCAAGATAATATTTTTTATTTTAAAAAAATTATTTTTGATATTAGCATATTAAAAAAATCTAAAAATAAATAAAAATAATATTAATTTAAAATATATATTTTTAAATTTTTTATCAAGCTTTCATTTGAAACTATATAAAAATCATTGCCATTGGATTATCGCCCATTATTGTTGACAAGCTGTGAAGAAAAGCTAGTAATGTAAAACAACTAGAAGAAAACAATGTGAACTGATTTCAAATCATTTTTTTTTTTTTTAGGTCTGTGGACTCAATCAATAATCAGTGTAATGTATCAACAAAAATATGATTTCAATATGTATTATCTCCCCAACACAACTTACCTCAGAGGTCATATCATACTTCTAAATTACTAAAAATATCAGATGATTTCTCTTTCGGCTAATATTAAAATGCACCAAATCTTGAACAGCGAAGATGGAAAGATTTGCTGTGAATTAGTCAATGACTCTGTGATTGGTTCATCGGCTGCCCATTAACGCAAAAACTTGCAAAAACAAATCCTCATGACTATTGTTTTTACTTTACCTGTTCATCTATGCGCACCATATGTAGATACATGATCAAATTAATGAATGTTTAGGTGTAAAGATAAAATAATTTAATTATATTTTAATTAAATGATAAAAAGAAATAACAACAAATAAACCAAAAATAAAAAAAAATCACATGGTAACTTAGAGAGAAAAACTTTTATTGCAAGTTTTGAAACTGGGTCAATGCAACCCAACTTATATATCTTATACCTTTTTTTTTTTTTTTTATCTTTATATATGATAGTTCTGTGCATTTGATATTTATTTTTTATTTTTATTAGAAATATTTTGACTTCAAAGTTCTTGTTAGCAATCTTTCTATAAGATTTCTTTAATGTAACAAACAACAACTTATCTCTTTATTGATAAGGAGAGGGAGATTATTAGAATTTAAAGGTTGTAATGTTTTGAAATTTATGAATGGAAAATACAATAAAGCCCTTAAAGGCTTAGATGTAAGAATAAATTAAATGAGGGGTATAGTAGTAATTGGATAAATAGTTGATATATAAATAGAAAAAAGAAAGAAAAAAAAAGAGAGATCTGAAAATTTTGAGAGAGAATCGGCAGGAGAGAAGGAAGGAAGAAGAAGAAGAGAAAAGAGGGGAAAATAAGGGAAGAAGAGAAAAGAGGGGAAAATAAGGGAAAAAGGAAAGGAGTTGAGGAAATAAGTTAAAAAGGTAAGATTTAGGTTGTTTAATGTGTATAATATGTTTTAAGTAAGCTTTAATTTGATTTTGATGAATGTTAGGGTTTTGAGAATTTGTGTTTTGGTTTAAATTGATGAATTAAATTGAATGATGGAGGTTGATTGTTGTGTTTAATTGATGATTTAGTTGATTATGAAGATTTTGATGATTTTGAGTTGGAGTTTTGGTTAAATGGTGAAATTTGAGTGAGAAATCAGGGGAGAACAGTGGGGTTTCTGTTAAATTCTGGATTAGAGGTTGAAAATGACAAAAATTCAATTTGGTCCCTCCATTTCTGAAAATTACAGTTTAGTCCCCAAACTTTGGAAAATTACAAATTGGTCCCTGGAGCATATTCCGAGATTCTGAACAGAATAACATATAAATTATGGGTAGAATTACTGTATAGATAAGATAATTTAACACTTTCAATTTGGTCCTCCAATTTAACAAAAATTACAATTTGACCCTAAAAATTTGGTAAAATTCCAGAATGGTCCCTGAAGCATAATGATACATCCTGGACAGAATTGAGGATTAATTGAGGTCATAATTTCAGTATATTCATGGATTTATGACAAATTTCAGTTTGGTCCTCCATTTGACAAAAGTTACAATTTGGCCTTAAAAATATGGAAAAATTTCAGATTAGTCCCTAGCTGTAATCCTAGCTTTTTCAGATTATTTTGATGAATAATTAAGGGTTATTTAGTGAATTATTACCAATTTTATTAGTTTTTTTTATTATGGGTTAGATTTCGGGAAAACCGTTAGATTTTGGGTTTTTAAGAAAATTGACTAGTTAGTTAAAAAACATATAAGATTACAGAATACACACTTAGTTAAGTGTATTAAATAGGTTATATGTTCTTTCGAGTCATTCTTGAATATGTCTCCTTTGTATTCAGATAATCCTGATATTCTACCGGCGGGACGTCAGTAGGATTTTCTTCGGTGTTTGCTTTTAAGTGCTGTTGCTTTTGAGTCAGGTGAGTGGATAATTTTCCATATACATGAGAAATAGTATAAATATTTGATTTGTTAATATGAATTGAGTCATGCTTCTTGATAATATATATGCTGATTATTATCCTTATTATGATAAAGCATGATCAATTATTGAGTTTGAATTCTTGATATGAACCAACATATATTTTGAATTGATTTCTGAATTGATAGCTCCTCATTTGATTGATGTAATGAGTTGAGCTTTGAGATATGAATATGTTTGTTTGATTACGATTATGAACCTATGGTATGTCAGTCAGAATACCCATGCTAACAGGGTAGTGTTAGTCTTTGTGCACATCGTATCTGAACCCTAGTTGGTCGAGGGAGTCACCAACCTGTGTGGACTGATCATCCCACAGTACGGAGCCTCATGCTCATTGCATTTTGATTTTCTGACGAGCTTTACCATATAATCTTCTTGTTATGGCCTATTTGAGAAACCTTCCAATAAGAACCTAGAGCCATAATTGTATATATATTCTCATTGTTGTATTACCTCGTGTGTGTATATTGAACGTTATCTACTCACTGAGTTGTTGAACTCACCCTCTCATTATTTATCATTTTCAGGCTTATAGCTTGATAGCAAGTCACTTTTGTTGAATCTTCCGAACCTGCTTTTTGGTTGTAATTTGTACCTTTCTTTTATGTCAAGTTAGTGCTCCAAAACTATGATTATATATGAACTCTTGTATTAAGACAATCGAATTATGTTATAAAGTTAGTTTTATTGTTACTGCTGCGTTGAACAACTCTGATTGAGTTTTGAGGGATAAGTTTGTATGTAAGTTTGGGTTCGCATAGGTACGGAACCTTGCATATGTGCCGGTCACGGATCCGGGATTCGGGTCGTGACAAAGGTGGTGCAAAATATGAAAACTACATTTGATATTAGGGCTTTCATGGCACCTATTGTCCATTTTTAAGGTTTATATCATAAAATTTAGCAATAAAATTTAGCAATAAAAGTCAAACTCGTGGATATCTATTAATACCTACTAAAATTCAGTTTAACATGATATATTCAACTCATTTGGATCAAAAAAATTAAATAGATTGAGTTTATAATTTGAAAAATATAAAAAATTAGATTAGATATAATTATAAATCCAAACTTGACCTGAGTATATCTATGAAGACTCCTAGTTTGGCTTGTGTTTTAAGCACACATGGATTAATAAAATTATGTATTTTGATATCTCCTTATAATTACAAGTTTGCTTGATGTTTAAGAGTTTTGATTTGTAATAAACTCATAAATTTTAACAAGCCCATAAGTCTTGAAGGGTTTTAGCTTATAAAAACCTCGTTTATAATTCGCTTCTTAGCTGTATCATGTGGTTTACAGTGGTCAAAATTTTAGACTTGTAATTTGTAGCTATAAAAATTCTTCGGCCTTTGAGGTATGAAATGGAACCGTCCATTTGGCGGCCCAACCACTGGAGTACAGTACTGTAGGCCATGGACGCCACATGATTGGACAGGCTATTCAAGGCCTTTTCGAAGAACAAAGAAATATAAAGTATTAAAAATAAAAATGGAGATGCGGGGTATCGATCCCCGTACCTCTCGCATGCTAAGCGAGCGCTCTACCATCTGAGCTACATCCCCTATTTTCTATTTTTTCGCCAAAGATATATTAATAAAGTTATATATTGATTCACCTTCCGCACAAATTTGGAAGGAGTGATGAAAGGATTAAAGCGTTAACATTTTTATGGGCATAATCATGATCCTATAGCCCCTGTTTTCATAATAGAATCAGCTTCATTTTCTTCCTTTTTAAAAAAAAAAAAAAATCATTCAAGTACACGTCATCCTTGGAGTATTTATTTTAAATTTGATTGTTCTGTCCATTTTCACAAAAATCCCTCTTCATAGATTTTTTTTTCCCTCATGTTTGATTGTTTTGATTAAAACAAAAATATAGAGATTGAAGTCTAAACCTCTTTAATAGCATATCTAATATGCTCTAGTAACACAATATCAATCAAGAACATCTATTTCGAAAATGCCATTGTCAAGAGCACACCTAATTAATCAAAATGGTATTTTTAGAGAAAAAGCTCAGTCTATGAACTTAGCCCAGAAAAACTTCGTGGACAGAGTCTTGAAAAAAATTCAATGCCATATAGATTATAGATTTTACTTTTTCTACGTGTAAAAAGTCTTTCAATATCTTTTTTTTTTTTTTTATCAATGCTAGTGTAAAGTATATTTATCTATAATTAATATTATTAGGGTAAAATTACACTTTTAACTTTTTCTCTTTGTAAAAAAAAAAGGATTCATGGCATTATAAATATTTCATGAATTCTTCAAACTTGAGGTTAATAATTTCTTTCATTTTTAATATTTTTAGTATATATATTTTTAGAATTTATCTTTTTTAAAATATCATTTATTTTCTATTTCTAAAAAGATATTTGCTTAAGTAGATAAGAATATTCAAATATAGAATATTTTACAAATATCAACTATCTTTTCCTACTAGATATCATATATATAAGCTATTAACTATTTTATCTAAAAAAAATGAAATAAATTACTAAAATTAAAAAATTAATTGATCCAACATATACACCTTATCTTAAATTACTTAGCTCGTCACCTTTCAAATTCATACTGCTACTCAAAATCAAATGATTACACAAGCCAAGCTTCTGCATTATGTCTGGAATGTGCCCAGAAAAAATATTTACACTTCAATAAACAAACAGACCTTAACAACAAACAACTTGTAATCCCAAAAATTAAAAGATTGGTTCCATCTATCATATTCACCCTTCCTCTTCTAAGTTCTATTGTGTTGTTGTTTTGGTCAACTTACGGGCAAGCTAACGTGTTTGGAAGTGTGGTTGTGGTTGCTTTTCAAAATATTTTTCATTCAGAAAAGTATGCCAATAATGTTATTTTATTTTTTAAAAATTATTTTTGAGATCAGCACATCAAAATGATTTGAAAATATCAAAAACATATTAATTCCGAGCAAAAAAAATAAATTTTAAATTTTGTGAAAAAGCGCTTTTCAAACGCAATCCCAAACGGAGTCCAAGAAAAGGGTGAAAGTGATGGCTAGGATATATATTTTTTTAATTTGATTATAAAGTTAAAATATTTTATCTATAGAGCTTTTTGACCATTAATTCAATTATAGTGATAATTCCATAATTATTTTAAATTGTTTTATTGAGTTATTTTTTTCCCGCACTAAGAATGAAGTGATATACAAATTAAAAAAAATATATGGTAAGTAAATTGTGATTTATAAAACAATAGAGGCAGAATGTAATGGAAGCAAACTTAAAAGGTTTACTACTTTTATCAAGCATTATAATCATGAAAAAGGACTACAAAAGGGTAGACCGGTAATTATTTGAAAAACGGTAACAACATAGAATGTGATTTTAAATGAATTTAAATTGTTGCAAAAACCAAACAAAATACTATTGGCAGAACTCTCTCAAAATATTTTTTTTTCTATGTAAAAAACTATCCTTTTATTTTCTCCATCACGAACAATATTTTGTTAAGAAATGGAAAATCTCACTGGCAACTCTTTTCTCAAGTCTCAACCCATTTCCAAGAGCTCCATGTCTTTGAGCTCGTCTATCATGTATATAATTTGATCTCCAAAATTGTAAAAGTAGTATAGGTTCAAGAAATGAGACTTTAATATTAATTTGATTGGATTTAATAAGTATGATTAATTTAATAACATGAATAAAAAATAAAATAAAAAATAAACTGAAAATAATTGATAATAGAAAAAAAATATAAAAAAATAACTTGAGTCGTTCGAGATACTAAAATATATAAAATCATGAATTTAATTATAAAATAACTTAATATTAAAGAGAAAAAATAAATAAAAACTCGGTTGATTTTCAAGCTAACCCTAAAATTATGTAGATGGTTTGAGGGAGAAGCCTCAGTTTCCTCTTCAAAACTCGAGAATTGTTTGTTGTTGCGCCGTTATAAAGAGAGGCTTAGGGCTAAGATTACGATTATCCTTTAGGCCCTCTTTGAATTGTAAGCCCATATAAAATGTGATGGATATTCAAAAACATATTGGACATATCGTAACAGTTATATGAGTTGGATGATGTTCAGTGCTGGCACCGGAGCCCGTTCATGATCTTGTTAGATACTGTATGAGATTACACGAAGCTCCTGTTATCTGGGACAACATTACACAAGTGTCGCGTGGCTTATGTCTATAAAGAGGGTGTGAAGATATAGTAGTTGTTGTTCTTGAAAATGTGTTTTTTCTTTTTTAAAATTCATCAATTGATATCAGATTCAATCGCAACTCAAACCGGTATAGACTATAGAGTAGAGATGGCTACAGGAATCAATATCTATGATTAACCTAAAGAAATCAGATTGGATAGATTTAAACGGCTATCTTTGGGCATAGATTATCCCAAATCCTCGTATCCAACGAGGAGAATCATTTCCCTTGATCGGAAGATATCACTTCTGTTTCAAGAAGATATCGTAAGACCAATTCTTTCAAAGATATTGTTAGGCATTACTCCATGGATAACGAATCAAGAAATTGAGAGAGAAAGAAACAGAGAGAGTTGAATCGTTCCTCTGTTCTGTAAGAGTCATGATCTGGTGCAGGAAATTTATACAGGCCCACGGCATTATCCCCAACAGTCTAGACCACCCACCTGCTCTCTTGAGACATTAAAATAATCACACAATCCAAAACTTGTCAGCCTGTGATGATAATTAGCCCCACGGGACCAGTTTTTTCCCCACAAAGAATGAATTGTCCTCCTCGTATAGATTGATTGATGTAACAAAATTGTGGACCTTATGGATGGTTCAAATAATGAGCACTCCACATGTATGGCACTGGAGAGAGGACAGATTGCTGGGGACCATTGAAATTTTCTTCCCCCTTTCCTTGGCACTGTGCTTCAATCAATGCGAATATCAATATCAAGTAATCAATTATTAGGGGTATTCGAGAAAAAACTGGGTATGGAAGTTTATGTATTTACTAATGATTTCAAAATTACCATGATTATAAACTAAACAAATCATGAGTTCATACTCGTTAGTAGTTTTAATTTGAAGAAGAAGGGTTCAGAAGGGAAGAAAACTATAGTTTAATGGTATAAACTGAAATAACTACACGACTTCGCTGCGATAAACACAGTTTACGAACAATTTACATGCATATTTTCCTTTTCCAATAGAAAGAGGTGCTCGGTCATCAGAGAGCCAGAGCAAACGGGCTACAAGAAATAAACAACAAACTCCATACATAACACCATTAATATCACACAACTATTACATTTATATATATGGAAAAAGCATCTCTTAACCACAGGATTAGTGAAAGAGAAAGGAAAAATGGTTGGCTGTTTTAGTTCCTAGACCAATCTTCTTCCACTGTTGTCTTCTACTAGCTCACTTGTATTCCAAAATCATGTTGTTCTCAGGAGCTAACCCAACACAAGCTCTCAGTATGTTCTCAAGCATTGCACGTTGCTTTGACAGTGCATTCACCACTGGTGTGCCTGGTGGAACCTGTTTTTTCCCCATTAGACAGTTAATACAAGTTAGTCATAAGCTCTCAGTGATGAAGACAACAAGTCTGATGATATTAAGATAATCTGACAAAGCCAAAGTGAGTATTAAGGATCAAGTCAAGATTACTATGATTTGATTTACATCTTGTCACTAAAGTAATTCAACTACTCGTGTCAAACTGAGTACATTGGCATGAACAGCATAAATGAAGTGCTAGGTTTTTGGCCAGGTAAAAATACATTAACCCCAAGTTCCCATTTCCCTTTATTTCAAAGAACAATCATTGGTATAAAAGAGTAGAACTTACAAGAGGAGCCTTTGTGAGGTAACTGAGAATAGTAGCAACTGGGTGGAAAGAGTGAAACTTGCCCTGCATATAGAATCGGTACAAGGTCAATCCACAAAGAAGTACATTAGATTGCTTAACAAAATCAAAGAGGATCAAAAGTTCAGTGCAAGAAAACACACCTCTGCTTCGCCTTTGAGCTGGATCCTTGTGCTAAGTTCTGCAAGAAGAACCAAGTCGAGGATGATTGGTGCAGCCAAGAGGGAGTCTTCACAGGTGTTGTGCAGCACTATGGTGTTTTTCCCACCCATGAATATCTCCGAGGTGTACTCATCCATAGCTCTCTTGCTATCTCCAACATATGGCACATACTATACAAGTGAAATACAAAACAGAAATTAAAAAAGAACAAAAAGAAGATAAAGCACTTCAAGAGTAAGAATTGGAAAAGGAGTTGAGAGTGTAACAAAAGTGAGATCAATCACCTTGATTACTACAACATGGTCAGGATGTTCACCAGGCTCATAGAGGATGCCATTGCTAGAGACCATGTCATCAACAACATTGCTCTTGGAGATTTCCTTGGACCGAAAAGTTTGAGGTGCTGATAGATTCATGCCATCATTGTTTCCCAGATGGTTGTAACTCACTATTGACGTTGGCTGAATCATCACAATCACAAACACCGCGTCAATGTCACCTCAATTATTGAAAAGACAATTAGGACAAAATGTCCATGATTCCGCTTTCTTAATGTGTTATATACCTTAATACCGGCCCCAACAAGGAAATCAACCAGAACAGATTTCATCTTGGTCTGACCACTCTTAAAGTCATCTCCACCAATCAAACTGTTCCTCTTAATAGCCAAATCAACAAGTCCTGTAGTTATCAAAAACCAAAAAAAAAAAAAATGAACTTCGGCACTTCTTATTAACCAGCAATATTTGACCTCTGAAACAAATAGTAGGATTTTAAGGTTAAAAACCTGGAACAAAAGTGTTCTGAGGGCTTCCATTTATGAAAGGAATATTTTCATAAATGCAAGCCAGAGCATACAAGGTTGATGGGGATATCTCTGATTCATCCTTCTCCACAGCAGCCAAGAGGTTCTCCATGGTGTCATTCAGCCCTACAACAATATTACTGTACCTCTCTGTGTTGGCAGTCCACAACACAACCACCTTGTCCACCTTGTTTTTCTCCTTGAACTCCCTAGTTAATTATGAAAAGACACGACCACATTGATTACTTGTCCATCCGAGGAACAAAAAACCTTTTTCCAGTTACAGAACCGGAAAAGTTAAAAGCAAATTAAAATTAAAATGCTACCTAATGTCTTCGATAATTTGCTGGACTTGTTCTTTCTTTGTGCCTTTGATAACATTGTTAGCACGTGAGCCTTGATTGGCAGCAATGAAATCAGGGTCGTAAATTCCAGGGAGTGGTACCATGGATTCCATGTAGGGCCTCAATTGCTTTTGCAAGTCAATGTCGAAAACCTTGGCCCTCGCCATGGCATCTGCTAAGTTCATGTCACTTATGTCCCATCCCCCAAATACAATATCATCTGGGTTCACCTGTATTGTTTTTTAACATTTCAACATCAGAATTCTTTTGGAAAAGTTAGCGTTGATTAACATCTTAGTTGAGAACAATTTATGAATTAACTCAAAATATAATACAAAAATGGGAAGTAATTAAAGGCAGTACGTAATGTTAGACACATGTATACCATGGGGAGCAGGCTCTTGAATGGAGCATAAATCTCCTCTCCATTGAAGGACCCAACTCTGATACTTGATGCCTGGGTAAGTGAGCCAAAGTAATTGGCTTGTTGCACCTTGTCCTTAGTTGCCCAGGAGATTCCTCTGGAAAATATTCAACACCTCACGTCATAAAATTAATTAAAAATTTCCAATAGCAAAGAAACCAACTAAACATCAATCACATAATTTTACCAACCAAAAGGAACCAATTTTACATCCCTGATTTAAAGCAAAACACAAATAAAATACTATAAAAGAAAGAAAGAAGGGAAACTCACTCTCTGTTGGCAATAACACCACCAGTGAGAGTTGAACCATTGTTTCCACCCCACCCCACAAGCATAACACTGTCAGAAAAAAAGAAAAAAATCAAAACATCATCTAAAGATTTTAAGATTAACCCACAAAGGACGAGCCTCCAATTAAAGAAGATGAACACAAAAAGAAAGAAGAAAAGAATAGAAAGGAATGGAATATGGGTGCAAACCCTAGTTTAGGGACATGAATATCAGTCTTGAATTCATATTGGACAGTTTTGGGCTTGACAGTCCACTGATAAGAACCGTTCTTGTTCTCATGAACAAGTTCAGTGGTATCGTAGTTGTACACGGAGTGAATCTCATCTTCAGTGTACTTAACGTTAGGACTCTCAACCTTAAACTTCTCAATAAACATTTTTGCTTTCTTTGCTTGCTAGCTAAACAAAACAATGTGGGATCAAAAATGGAACCCAAGACCGAGACTGCAAAAACAACTACTCTCTTTTCTCAGCTTCCCACCCTTCCTTCCTTCCTTCCTTGCGTGCTCTGTGAAGAGCCACCCTGAGCTGTGTATAAATACAAGAAACGAGAGGCACGTGTCTCCACGTTAATGGATGTGATCATAGGCGGACCCCACCTTACCTTCGTTTTCATTTGCCCCTTGGTCTCAACTCTCGAGTGAAGCTAGGCCATGCAAAAATGTGAGAACTGAGAAGAGAGGCAGGGATTAGACCGCACGTATGAGGGTGGCACGTGCCGGGAGAGAGAGACAGGTGGCTGGGCTTCAACGTGGCGTCGTCCCATGAGTGCCAGAGTTTCTTTTTTACTTTTTTGTGGGTCCCGAAATAAATAGATAAAAAAAGGAAGGTCCTCGAAGAAAAATGAGAAGGTGACTCGTGAAATTCTCGGGGTAAGCGAGGTGATAGACAGGGAAGGTCCTGTATCATTATTAATTATACCAAGCAACGGTAGTGTAGAAGACGTGCTTATCAACACATGAGGATAGATAGATCCTTAGCAGCTTCCATGTAGATGTAGGGTTTTATGAAAAGATGATTTCAATTGTATTGCAGCAATACTTAATATAGCGGTTACAATGAGAGTTACAATCAGAATAGGAAAGAAGAATTGTACACAGAGAAGGAAACTAATATTCTTAGGAATTGTACATAGAGAAAGAAACAAATATCCTGAGCATACTGGGAGTTATTGCTGAAGATATGCAGACTTATTCTTTTACTCTTATACGCCCCCGCAAGATGGTGCCTCCATCAGAGACACCAATCTTGGATCGAAGAAGAGTGAACCGTTGGTGAGGTAGGGGCTTGGTTAAAGCATCGGCTAGCTGATATGTAGTAGAAACATGAGAGACCCGAAGGAGACCTTTGTTGACATGATCACGTACAAAGTGAAAGTCAATAGCTATGTGTTTCATGCGAGAGTGGAAGACAGGATTGGCATAAAGATAAGTCGCGCCCACATTATCACAGTAAGCAGTTGGTGGAGCAGGAGGAGATGCATGCAGTTCACGTAAGAGCTGCTGAACCCAGGATAACTCAGCAGCAGTAGTAGCAACTGCCCGATATTCAGCTTCTGTAGAAAAGCGTGCAACAGAACGCTGTTTACGAGAAGCCTAAGAGACAACATTACCTCCCAAAAGCAAAATGTAGGCAGTGGTGGACGTGCGATCATCAGGATCGCCTGCCCAATCGGAGTAAGAGAAAGCAGATAATGTAGTTGTGGTGCTGCGGGTAAGGGAGAGACCATGATGAATTGTGCCCTTGAGGTAGCGTAACAGACGCTTAACTGCTTGCCAATGAAGCTGGGTAGGTTTATGCATGAACCGAGAAAGCTTATTCACTGTGAAAGCTATGTCTAGACGAGTAAGAGAGAGATACTGGAGAGACCCAACAACACTACGAAATTCACTAGCATCCATGGAGGCAGAACCATCAGATATATAAAGGCTGGTAGTTGTTGAAAGTGGAGTAGTTGCCTCTTTTGCACCAGTCATGTTGGTGCAGACAAGCAGATCATAGATGTATTTGTGTTGGGATAGAATGAGGCCAGTAGACATAGGCAACACTTCAACCCTAAGGAAGTAATGGAGAGAACCCATATCTTTGACAGAGAACCGGGAGGACAATGCAGTAATAAAGGAAGACAAGAACCTGCCATTGTTGCCAGTGATAAGGAGGTCATCAACATAGACCAAGAAGTAAGCAATTATCCCATCATGATTGTATACGAATAGAGATGTATCAGCTTTAGAGTTAACAAAGCTCTGTGAGATGAGAAACGTGGCCAGCTCATTATACCAAGCTCTAGGAGTTTGTTTAAGGCCATAGATTTCCTTGCGGAGACGACAAACATGGTGTGGCAGCTGGTCATCAATGAAACCCCGGGGTTGAGCCATGTACGCTTCTTCAAAAAAAGAGCCTTGGAGGAAGGCGTTGTTAACATCAAGTTGTGTAATAGGCCAACCATACTGAAGAGCTAGACAGAGAACAATGTGGATGGTAGTAGGCTTGACAGCAGGGCTGAACGTTTCAGTGTAATCAAGACCAGGATGTTGATGAAAACCTTTAGCTACAAGGCGAGCTTTGTACCTGTCAATGGAGCCATCTGGTTTTCTTTTGAGCCGAAAAACCCACTTGCAGCCTACCAGATTCTGATGCAGAGAAGGAGGGACCAGTTCCCAGGTACCATTACTAGTTAAAGCAGTAAACTCAGCTGACATGACAGCTCTCCATTCTGGGTGTTGAAGGGCTTGAGACACACATAATAGTTCAAGAGTAACAGGTAAGGGATGTTTGGTGGTGAGGTTGAGCTGGCGTGGTTTAAAGATATGGTTTTTGGAACGGGTGATCATGGGGTGTTGTGGTATAGAGGGAGGTGTTAGGGTGGGAAATGGTGGTGGTGATGGCAAAGGCTGGTGTGCAAGGTTTGAAGAGAGATCAGCACAAGGGGGCGAAGGCTGGCATGAGTGCACAGTGGCCTGCTGTTGACGAGGTGAGAGTGCAGCAGGGGAGGAGACTAGCATGGCCGACTGGAGGATAGGAGGAGTGGAGAAAGAGGGAGGAACTGGAGGCGGGGAAGGAATATCAAATGATGTTGCCCGGGTGGGAAGAAAAGGAGAGGGTGGACATGCAAGAGGGGAGGCAGCAAATGGGAATGCAGTTTCAACAAAGCGGACATGACGGGAGATAAATAATCATTAAGTAGTGGGATCAAAACACTTGTAGGCACTTTGAGAGAGAATATCCCAGAAAAAACACAAGGAACGAGCGAGGGTCAAGTTTGTGTTTGGCATATGGTCTTAGCCATGGGTAACACAAACACCCAAAGACACGAAGCTTAAGATAATTTGGTGAATTTCCAAAAAAGGATTCAAACGGGGATTTAAGTTGAAGAATGGGAGTGGGTAAACAATTAACGAGGAATGTAGCAGTTTGAAAGGCATGGGGCCAGAAAGAAAAGGGGAGGGAGGCTTAATGGAGCATTGTGAGACCTGTATCCACAATATGTCTATGGCGGCGTTCATCAGTTCCATTATGTTGAGGAGTGTGGGGAGGAGTAGTGAGATGATTAATGCCGTGAGAAGTAAAATAGTCTTTAAGTTTGATGTACTCACCCCCATTATCGGAGTAGAGGGAAACAATTGATTTTTTTAAAAAAATTTCAATAGTGATTTTGAATTTGGGAAAAATGAGAGAAACATTAGACTTATGATAAATAGGGTAGAACCAAATATATTTGGTAAAATGATCAACGAAAATGACATAAAATCGATGACCTTCGGGAGAAGGAATTGGAGCAAGGCCCCAAACATTAGTGTAAATTAAATCTAATGGACCACTACTTTTAAGAGAGGATACATGAAAAGGAAGTTGTTGGCTTTTATGACAAAAACAGGAATCACAGATAATATTACTAGAGGATGTAGATAGAGGAAGAGTGCAGGAGGTATTATATGATGCAGGATATGAGAGGAGGGGTGGCCAAGTCGTATATGTCAGTCTATCAATGGAGCTTTAACACCAACAAAAGCATGAAATGATGTCAGAGGAGATAAAGATTCAGGCCACACGTACACATCATTGTTATTCCGGCCTCGAATGAGAGTCGCCCCCATACGAAGATCCTTCACCAAAAAATGAGCAGGAAAAAATTCAATTGAGGTGTTATTAGATTTGCAAAATTAGGAAACTGAAATTAAATTTTTCTTGATGGAAGGAACACACAAAAGATTAGATAAGACAAAAGTTTTGGATGGAGTATAGAGAGTGGCATGACCAACATGAGTAATTGGCAAACCTGTGTCGTCACCTATAACAATAACATTCGAACCTTCATAAGCCGAGGTGAGTGAGAGGTTGGTGAGATCATCAGTGACATGATGGGATGCTGCAGAATCAAGGAGCCAGTTTGGTGACTTGGGAGAGGCAGTAGTGGTGTAATTGGCAGTAGGAGTTGTGGAGGTAATAGGACAAACTCGAGGACAACGTTTGGCACTATGTCCTTGTTGATCACATAGTTGACAGAATCCTTTATAACCTTGGCCTGGATGTTTTCGTGGAGGCTGATATGTGCCTTGATAGCCACGATTGGAGTTAGAGAAAGATTGATATCCACGACTATTTGAAGAGGCTCTAGTATTCTGATAGTGCCTAGGAGTGAAGTTGCTAGATTGGCCAGATCTTTGAGTGATATGAGCTGTGTGATTGGAGGAGAGACAGAGTGCACCTCTTCACGTTTGAGAAAGTTTCATATTCAACAAGTTTATTATGAAGATCTTCAAAGCTGATGGGGTTGTTGCGTGCACGAATGGCTGCAAAACAATTTCTTTGAATACAGGACCAAAACCATTGAGAACATGAACTGCCAAATCAATGTCACTGGGGAGGCTCACAATGATTGATAGTTCTTCAGATATGCTTCACATAGTATTAAGAAATTCACCTACAGAACTTGAGCCACGGGTGTAGCAGTGAGTCGTTCCTTGAGGCTCATTACACGTGATCTCAAAACGGTTTGCATAAAGAGTGTTCAGTTTCTCCCATGCCATATGGGAGGTTGTTGCAGAAGCAATGAGTGGCATGATTGGTTCTGAAACAAAGGCGATGATGGAGTGCAGCAATAGCTGATCTTGGCGAACCCAAAACATGTGAGCAGGATTAAGTGTATCATGCAAACGTTTGGGTGGTTCCTAATAAGAGCCATCTACATATTGCAGAAAATAGGTGATGAATGCTCGTGGGAGCGTGGCGGCTCTGATACCATGTAGGGTTTTATGAAAAGATGATTTCAATTGTATGGCAACAATGCTTAATATAGTGGTTACAATGAGTGTTACAATCAGAATAGGAAAGAAGAATTGTACACAGAGAAGGAAACTAATATACTGAGTATACAAGGTTATTGCTGAAGATATGCAGACTTATTCTTTTACTTTTATAGTAGATACATATATCACCAATGTTTTCGCTATTTCCAAGTGGAATTTCATTCCCTACATTTATTTGTTTGTTTGAGGGGGAAAAAAGAGAGGAAGAAAAACAATAATTCTCTAAATTATACTCTCGGTTTGCTTAAATTTATTGTACGCATATTATATTAATTGTTTAAGTTACATTTTAAGTTTATTTTTGGTTTATTTTATCTTTTTTTTTTAAAAAAAAAAAATAGATTTTACAAATAGAAGATTCATCGATTATTTTAATGTTAATCCCTAAAAGTAGGGGATATTTCATCCATCGTTGCAATGCCTATGATGTTAATTCTTAAAAATAAAAGATTTTATCCGGTTTTTTTTTTTTAAATTCACATTAATACCTAAAAGGAGATTTCATTAATTTAAAAAAAAAAAACACTGAAGTTAATTCCTAAAATAGAAGATTTCATTGATTTTACAAAATTATTGATGTTAATCTCTAAAATAAGAGATAATGTTTGTCTTTGCCAAAATTTAACGTTAGTCCCCAAAATATAAGATTTTATTGATTTAAAAACAAATGTTTATGTTAGTCTCTAAATGGAAAATTTGTAAACTTTATAAAAATATTGATATCAATCACTAAAATTAGAAATTTCATCGATTTTACAAAAAAAATATTGATGTTAATCCCTAAACTAAAAGATTTCATCGAAAAAACTATTTGTAAAATAGACGTTGGACCCATATGGATAATGAAAATTAGGCTTTGACTATACTCTAATGAATACATCTAAAATAACCCAAAGGGCATCGCTCATACTCATTGGGTCTTTGTGCGGTCAAGTTAACCCAGCTCAAGTCCACTTAAAACAAAAGATATAATATGTCATCAAACACACACACACATACACAATATATATATATAAACAACAAAATTTTTTTGAAATTATTACATGTTGGAAGTTCAAGAATCAATATGGACATGGTTGTAAAGTTTGAAAGTTCAATTTTATCAATTGAGGGCATGATAAAAGAGGAAAATTAAAGATAGAAGTAAAATTGCAAAAATTAAAAAGCTAGGAATTCAATTGAGGCTTGGAGGGGTTTAATTGACTCAATAAGAGGCTAATCAAAAGAGAAATCCAGTTTAAGAGTCAATTTGAAGAAAATTAAAATAATTAATTTCCAAGGATCATAATGTAAAAGTTGTTGAACATAAAGGGGTGAAATTGACTTGATTAAGGGTAAAATTAAAATAATCCAACATTTAAGGATTAATCAAAGACCAAATTGAAATATTTTGAGACCAATAACCACTTTATAAATGATGCTAAAACAATATATTAGAAATGAAATAAAAAATGGGTTATGATAAGTGAAATGATATCATTTTAGACAGTATGTTTTTTTAAAAAATTTTAAAATTTATCTAGTTGAGTTTCACATAGGTTTAGTCAGATTAATTAAATTATAAATTGACTCGTTGAATAATTTCAATTTGATTAAGTAAGCTTTGGTTGTAAAAAACAAAACCTAACCTGAAAGAGGCTTGAGGTTAATAAGTTGCTGAGACTATCCATCAAGTCTCGCCCAGCTCAATAACCATGGATAAAATACAGAAATGTAAAAATATATTTACTAGAACAAACAACATAATAAAAATATTCATTAGAACACAAAAGGCCAAAACATATACATCATTAAGATCAAATTGAAGGCTATGGAAGTAAACGATAAAAAAGGTTAGGATCATGTGATATCCAAAAGACAAGACCCCTCCATCTTGGTTTTTTTCTAGGAAAATTAAAACTAATTAAGTATCTTTAATTTTCAGCACTGTTTTGGATAAGAGTTTTAAAAAAAATAAAAAGGAGGTTGCATCTTAACTGAATTTGGTTAGGTTAAATGACACGTATCGATCTATAAAATCATCTTAATTTGACTAAGTTAATGTTTATTTTAAAAAATCAGTTCTACATACAAATCATTTAGTTAACCTGGTTTGATAACTATACATCATACAATAAAAATATGTTTACCAAAAAATAGCACAAAAATACAAAAGGCCAAATCACACGCATCAAGTTAGTCTAGATTATTATCAATTGCTATGCTCCATGCGAGTGATGTGAAGGTTTTAAATTAGCATAGTTAATTAAAAATATTAGAGGGACAACACATTTGAAAAAATAAACAGAGGGTCAAATAACAAAGTTTATATATACCGAGATTGAGAAACAATATTTTTACAGCTATTTAGAATAGTTATATTTTTTTAAAAAATATTAAATGCACAGGAAAAAAAGATAAAAAGTTTTGATTATTATTTTTTATATAATTTGATTCTTCTATTGATATCGTAATTAGTAATTAAAATTTCAGTTTATTTCTAATAATTTTTTTTATCAATTTTTTTTCCAATCATCTCTCCTACTCATTTAATATATTTTAAAAGATGTTATTATGTTACTGTTTGAAACAATGACAAGTAAAACTATGTTACTTTGTTAAATATTTAATTGTGTTACTTCTCTAATATTTTTGTTTTAAAATGTGCTTAAAACAAAAAAATAAACTATATATTGTGCGCATGAGCTGTATTAAATCCTAGATTGATTTGTATTTGTATACATATAGGAATCCTAAATTGATTCGTAGTTGTATATAAATAGGAACAAATAACTTTCCTGCTTATCCTTTGTATCTTTCCTATTTTATCTCTGAAGTGTAACTATATATATTGCTTCCCATGGAGAAGAATATAACGAAGAGAAGTAATATTACAGCAGCCCTATTGTTTATATATATATATATATATATATATAGAGAGAGAGAGAGATCTATTGTTCTTAAGGGTCGTAGCATGATGGTAAAGAGTTTGAAATCTGTATAGCAGGTCTTGAGTTCGAGTCAGGGCGTGTATTTTTTGTAAGAGCTTGGGATAGCCGAGGTTTTACTCACTTATCTTTGTCTATAAAATGTGTTTTGGAAGGGGTGGGATTTTCTCGAATTTAAAAAAAAAGAAAAAGAGAGAGCTCTATTATTTATTGACCGACGACCAGTGAATTGGTTTGTGGTGGATGTGAGCACGGTAAGCATGAGGGGGCCCTGTCAGCAAAAAGCACCAAGAAAAACCCATGTTAGTGAGACCCCACATTCTTGCAGGTTAAATAAATGGCCACATTGCATTCCTTTAGACGAGAGGTATTTCATTAGGCTTCGGCTTCCTTCTTGAGGTTCATGCAGGTAATATGTCCCTTTCTTTCTATAGGGTATACCTGCTGTAAAAGGGCTGTGTGAAGACGACCGTGAATGATCACATGAGAGATTTTGTTGTTTTCACTTTCCTGGGAAAAGTGTTCGTCAGCTACTGTCTCTGCTTTCCTCAAAGTAAAAAATGATACATGCGTTATTAAGGTTGTTTTTACCATTACAGAAAAATTTCACTGTAAACTAAAAAGTTTAACAAATAAAATTATATATAACAATAAATAATAATAATTTTATTGATTATAGCAAAAAAATTGAGTAGTGAAGCTAAGATAAAGATACATGTTAGGTATCTGATCTCAAGTTATGGGGAACTCTTCAAATATTTTTTTTTTATTTAATTCTACAAAAATAAACTTGTTTTTAATTAATAAAAAATAATTTTAACTTTATCAAAAAACATATATTTTTTTTCTCATGGGTTCTTAATTTGATAAAAAAATATTAATGAAATAAACATAGACTATCAACACCAAAATCATTTATTATGGTTGCTAGAATGTGATCAATCAATAATTTTCCCACTTGCATGTCATTTTTCAACGAGATTCTCTCTCTTTTTCCAACCTACGGATTGAAAAATCAACGAAATAAACTTTTCAACTAAAATAACATTTCGTGTTTTTTTTTGTCCTTTTTATTTGAATCTTTTTCTATTATAAATCTCACCAATAACTCATTAAATTGATAAAAAAACAAATTAATTGAAAAAAAATCAACAAACTAAATTTGATTTTGTCAAATAAAGCATCAACTGAGCATTGTGTTTGTTTCTTAACATTGCAAGGACCATACCAAAATAAATCATCAAATCCACATAATTTAAAAGGATTAAATTGAAAAAAAAAATCAATTGATAAAAAAACAACAAAAAATAATATGGAAGGATTCGATTAAGAATAAATCAATAAAATTATCTTTGATTTTGCCAAATCAAGCATAGATAGATCATCAAATTTGTTTCCCGACACCGCAAGGACCCTATACTTAGCCAATCAAAATAAATTACCAAGTGCAACTCTAAATTATCCTAATATATAAAAGGCTCAAATTGAAAAAACAAAAGTCAAGTGATAAAAAAATAAAAAACAAAACACTTGAGGTGGTTTATTGTTCATATGAATAGTGTTTCCACTATACATAAAATGTTTGGAAGATTGTGTTTGCATGGAAATAGGGAACAACTGCAAGTGCTACCGTGTGAATTCGAATTTTGATAATGTTTTGTGGCAATGATAGGATATATACAGTGCCTGTCAAGGTTTAGTTGCATGAAACACATTTTGATCTCAATTATTTTATATTCTGTGGTTCCATTTTCCGACGGCCCTACATGATGGGCAAAACTCTATTATCCTCCATTTATTTTAAGAATGGTTTTTTGTTATGGTCATGTAGAACATAAACTCAAGATTCACTCTCTCTATGCTATGAGTATATTCTCTCAAGAATTCGAGCAACGCTATTATTTGACTGTTCTTGCCCATCAAGTAAATCCATTTCATCAATATTTGATATCTAGCAAGGCCCTTTCACTTTTAGGATCAATCTTCCAGTTCTTAAATTCCCTTCAAACTATCTACTAATTTTGAACATTAGTCATTAAAAATAAATTAATATAATAAAAATAATATAGTTAGAAATCAATTTTCCGTTGCTGATTATAAATAATTTATCAATTAGTTATGAAAAATTCACTACTAATTCACGAAACCAGCAACAAAAAACTCCGTTGCTGATTTGTGAGCATCGAATTATCCGTTATTGATTGTGAATATCAAAATTTTCATTATTGAGAAATAAGTAATAGATAAATCTGTTGTTGAAAAATTAAAAACGATAAATTTACATCTAATATTTTTGTTGATTTCGTTGCTAAATGTTTTTAGCAATAAATTTTAATTTTATTTGCAATGAATTAGTTAGTTGCTACATGTTTTTATTTGTGTTCACATGTATGGAATGCTCTGGTTCTTCGTCCATGATCATAACCTTCTTACCTTGTTAGAGCAGACAGCCAAGCGAGCTTTCAGGAGATTGAAGCATGTGATATGCAATAAAAGAGTTTGGTAAGCATCACAATAAAACATAGTTCCCCATCATCGATGGCTCCCTCCATAAAAGAAGAGACTAGATAGCTCGCTTTTAAGACTTTGATTCAACTTGGAAAAGAAAAGATAAAAAAAGGGGTTAAAAAGAGAAGCATATCAACGTCAAAGATTGAACGTTTATGTGGAAATTTTGATTGCACCTTGTTTACGTTTTCACGTGTACCGTTCTGTCGCTAACACGTGATTTGCCATGTTACTATCGCCTTGAATTGTCCAAGCGGCTGCGAGGACTTGGAGGCTAAAGAGATTGAGTTGTAATTCTCCTCATCCAGCTTCCTGTACATGTCACTGGACATTCATACGATAATCTTTGACCAATTTGATTTCGCCTATAAAATCTATTAATCTTAAAAATCATACTTATCAACAAGGATTTATATCGAATTTTCAGGAAAGAAAATGCATGAAATAAATATTTGTGGTTGAATTAAACTCTAACCGAGTTTATTACCCCCTTTTTTTTTCTCTCTCAAACTTTTACCTAGCTCCAAATCCCACTCATGGAGACTTATGGATACATCAATTAAGATATGATTTGTTTACTTTATTTAAAGATAAATTTAGTTTTGTTATATAATTAATTAAAAAATGCTAATTATATAATCCAACGTATGTATATTCTGCTTATTCGCAAATCTTATTGATGACTTCAAAAATAATCTCAGGCTATATTTATGCTTTTATTCTGATAGAAATTTTTTAAAAAACATTTTCCCAAAATTAAAACAACTATATATTATTTCTTAGGATTTATTTAGCTGAGAGGTTGGCGTTGGTGATAAAGATGTAGGAAAATGAGTGGATGAGGAAAAAAGCTTTGGCACGTAGATAAAAATAAATAGTTACTAAAAAAGTCGAAAGCATTCAATTAAACGAGCTGTTGAAATTCAGTTTGCATTAAAATTATATATAAAAATGATATTATGTATTGAATTAATGAAATTTGTATCTAATATAATAGAACTTTATGGTTTTGAAAACCAGAAAAACTTCGAGACAAATTAAGCTTTTCTGAAACATAACCTTTAACTCTCTCTCTCTGTAAATAACATAGCAATTAAGTCTAAAAGCTCTGAGATTAGCTCGTGAAATGAATGGTCCAATTTTGGTGAAGGATGTGTTCTAAGAGTATCTGTGATATAGTAATTATGGTTTAAAATATTTTTATTTAGAAATATATTAAAATAATTTTTTTATAAATTATTTTTGATATTAAGATATTAAAATGATTTAAACACATTAAAAAAATATTAATTCAAAATAAAAAAATTAAAATTTTTTAAAAATATAAAAATAAATATACCTTTACTTTACTTTATGATTTATTGGTGTTTGTGTGTAATCATGAAGTATGCCAGCTTGTATGGCCCAGAGTGAAAGAGTGAAATTAACTAATTGTTTTAGAGAAAATTATGTTGGATAATAACCTTTAATGATGAGTAATTACATTGTTAATTGTAAAATAACATGGTCAGCTGGGTCGGGTTCCAAGGCATAAAGCCATAAACATGTTTTTCACCATCCTGTGTATCTTGTAGGTCACGTTAACATTAAATACAAAATACTAATCACACAGAGGGAGGGCTGGTAGGTAAGAAAAAGAACCCAAGTAGTTGGGTTAGGGCATGGACATTCTGAACCCATTGGCCCAAGACTATGCCCAGACCCAATGAGACAAGTCTTGTCCGAGCGTAGAAGACAGATCGTGGTGTACGGCCATGAGCCCATGGGCAATAAAGCTTGTGGGTCATGTCTCTTAGTCCGAGCACATGGATGGTGGGAACTCTGACACCAAATCTAGACACCAGTTTGGTGAGTTGGGCTCAGGGATGTCTAGCCCTGAACCCTCCTCGGCTCCTCCTGTTATAAAAAAGTAAAAAAAAGTGACAGAATGTAAAATATACATTATTATGTATGCTTTGTCTTAACCACAACCTCTTCTCTGTGAGGACGTGACCATTTCAAAAACCATACTTTGTCTTAACCACATTAATCCATCTCATAAACTTTGGTTTCATAAATATAAAGATAGCGTTATGCCAATATTGCTTTCATTCAGGGATGCTTGACTTCATAGACTTCCTCCTTCATTTGCTCGAATGGAGGTGGATATGGAGAAGCTTTTATTTCAATAGAGGTCGAGATGAAAGTAGAAAAAAAATACCAGACTTATTTTTTTATATATTTTTTTATTAATATGAATTTTTGAGTTAACTTGTGTGTACCTTGACTAATTCCATAAGCTTTAAAATTAACGATCATGTAACTTTTCAGTAGTCTTGATATTTGTAGTACTTGAACTGGTAATCTTTAGAGAACAAACTCAAAGTTTGATCAATTGAATTATACTTCTCATAGTTAAATTACCCGACTTATTTGATATGAAAATACGTAGAGGTGATATCTTCTAGTCTTATGACCCCTCTCTTTCTCTTATTGAAAAATAATTTATATACTTTTTTTTAATATTACCTTGATTAACATATTTTGTAAATGTAAAATATTTAATTTTTTGGTTATGCAGTTTACTTAATAGAAAGTATGTGCACCTTTAATTAATGGAGATTTACTTTTGATAAAAGTGGGTATAAGGATTGAAGATTAACTCCTATATAAATTAATGAAGGCGAGGATAGAAATTAGAAGGTTTTCATAAATAAAAACAGAGACAACGATTCTATATATGGACCTCCATTTCCGTCCTTAATTTCATTTATGCATGCTTCCAGGTGAGTATGAATATACAAGGCCAATGCATAATGAGTCGATCTTCAAGAAGCTGGCGGGATTGACCATCGTTTGATTTGTCTTTTATACTTGGATTATGAATTAGTTCAATGTCATCCGGCCGGTAACAACTAGGATACTTCCTGATTGCATTGCATTAGGAAAAATTTAAACTAAAAAATTAATATTTACATCACATAAAACTTTTTGAAATTGTTATTAGAACCGATTCAATAAATCACATGAAACTTTTTAATAGTGTTATTAAACTTGATTCAGTAGATCAAACTTAAAAAATCTCCACTCGACTCTTGTTTAGTTAAAGTTTCAAATTAAATTATATATAAGTTTTTTTAACGTGTCATTGTTAATTCGGTAGATTCTAAGAAAAAAAAAACCAAGGAACAAAAAAGAAATAGCTTAAATTAATTTAAGTTAAATTTTTAAATCTATGACCCGAGTTATGGATTTTACTGAATTAATTTATTTACTTTTATTTTGTTTTATTATAAGCTAAAAAATATATAAAATTCATTCAAAATCAATAAAATATTGAATGATAACACTCAATAAAGCAAGAATTAGGTGCATTGAAGATAGTTAATTACCTAAATTATATGGGAGAATACATGGCACCAGAACTTGGCCGGCAGAAAAGAGAAAGTAGTTGTAATCCACCCAATATGCGGTAAGAAATTCAAATGAATACGAAATCGGCTGCTATTAAGCAAAGTGACAAACAAAAACCACTTCAACTCTTCAAGCAACTTGCAAATACTTCAGATTTTAAGGTATTTTGTTCTCTTTCTCTCTTTTTATATGCATGTAGCAACGATAATGAAACAAAAAAAGACAAAGAATAACACTTTAACCTGGTACTCCAGCATATGATATTAAATTAATTATTCAATGCTTGTCTGTGTTTTTTTCTTCCTTTCCTTTCCTTTTTGTTTTTGTGCAAGAGGCCCTGGATCATTGCAAGCAGTAACGTGCTCATAACCTCTAAATTTATCTTTAGTTTTCTGAAGTTAGCCAAGAGCCAGGGATATTGCACATCAAGGTGTACGGGGTTCTGATTCTGAACAAGTAATTACATATACTGATATATACACAGCCACAGGTTTCAGTATTTTTGGCTTCATATATAATTTTCTTATATATGGATCGTAATTACTTGAGACTGGAGGAAGAACCCAGTTGTTACTTTTAACTGTCTCTTGCCTGGCGTCTATGTTTTTTTTTTTTTTAAAAAAAGATTAATGGACTCACGTATAACTTGGGATCTTCACTGTCATCAACATTTATAATATTCATGCAAAATATTGTCGTTCTTGTTGTTTACTGTTGTTAATGGTCGTGTCGAATTATTCGTCCAAGGAATCTGCTTTACAGGACAAATGAACGCACGTACATAGTTAATTAAGATCATTCAAATTTTTTTCTTCAGAAAAGTAAAGACAAAAAAATATGATTATATATATATATATATATATATATATATATAGAGAGAGAGAGAGAGAGAGAAGGTAGGCAGGTCCAATAATAAGAACAATGACTCCATGCCAAAATTATATTCAACGGCTTTCTACTATATTTCAAAACGTGGAAATATTACCTAGTTTTGAACAGATGTAAATATATTTGATTAGTATGCATAGATGCAAACTAGCATATGCATAAGAACTTTATTTCTTCCACTCATAGTTTACACTCTTTCCCCGATCTTGAATTCTTTCTCTCTCAGCCTCCAATATTCATATATGGAGATGTTCTTGCAAGTAAATCCCAATACAGCAAGTTTCCTATTAATATGGCTAAGAAAACAAGGTCAAGGCAAAAATCCTATAAGCACAAGACAAACTTATGCAAGAATGAAGTAGCATTTCGGAAAAAGATATATAAACTTTTATGAAGTTCTTTCTCTTGGATCACACAATGCAGGGTTTGATGAGATCAAGAAAGCTTATAGAAGCATGGCTCTACAATACCACCCAGATGCATGTACTCCATCAGCAAGATCAGAAGAGTCCACAAAGAGGTTTGTTGAGCAATAAATACATGCAAAGTTAGATAATTTGATTACTGCTAATTACTTTAATATTCTTATTGTAAGTTGTTGATTGTTCTGTAACAAGAACTTGTATCAGAATTTTCTCTGCTGCCGAACCCATATCATAAGCTAAGGCTATTTCAATTCTTTTTCCAGACTCTATTCACCTTTTCAATATTTATAGCAGCTTGTTATCCAAAAAAAGGGGTTTCTATAGCTCCTTCACTCATGTCGGATTGGAAAATCAATTTCTTTAAGAATTATGACAACTTATATTAATCAAGTGGATTGATTTATGGGAAATATTACCACATAGTAAGTGTATTGATGTATGAAATCACTATGCATATAATGTAATAAGTTATACATAATAATGTGCATGCATAAAAGATTTTAGGTTCGAGCAATCATGTGTTCTATGTAAAAGAAAAACAAAACAGGTTTAGAAACTTTTATTTATTTATAATAATTGAGATATTATTGATGAACCATAAGCTATAGGTTTAGAAAATTTATCAACACTTCACAAAAACATATATTTTTGCAAGTAGTGAATTGTGGATCATGTAGATATTAAATATTGTTATTAAGCATAAAAAGTATATATAATTTTCACATCAAATACATTGCATGATAATTTTGTATATTTAATTCGTCTATATAATATCTACATGATCCACAATTCACTTAGTATAAATGCACAAGGACAAAAAAAAATGGTTTCCAGAAAATGGGGATGGTATTTTTTGGGTATTCTTTAAAAAAAAATAAATTAAAATGATTTCAAATGATCTCTCATTCCTCAATCTTTTATTGGTGGATAGGCTATTCTTAAATGGGTCGTTTATTGGGCCCGGCTTGAGTTACATGCCCTTATAAATATATTGGACTCATATATTTTACAATGCTCTCTTGTTTTCTTTCTCTGAAAAATATAACTCATATATATTTTTTTAATTATTTAGTTATAATAATATTAAAAATAATTTTTAAAAAAAATATATTTTTTTAATAAATTTTTAAATAAAAAATATTTTAAAAAATAATCACTATCAGACTTCAAAACAACTACTACAACTTTTTTTAAATAAGCAAATGCAATGTACAATTCTGCTAAAGCAGCTTTAATTTTAAGCATTGAAATTAACAGGCGCAGACACATAATCTAAAGTTTATAGTATCTATGTTTAATTTAATTATTTATAGATTACTATACGATCAATTTATATAGAAATTTAATACAAAAAAACTGTTTATAATAAATCATTTATCGCTATAAAATTAATTAGTCTCTAACATGCCACCATATGTTAAAAAACGATTAGCTTTTCGCAATATGGAGCCAATTTTAAGTTGAATCTAATTGTGGGGGAAATAAATAGAATAATGACTAATCCCTTCATTTAAATTTACTGTTATTACATATTACTATCATTGAGCACTTATTACATCATTATATATATATATATATATATATGGTGGCAGCATTATCATATTGAAAGATCTTCCTGCAGAAAATTAAAGTTTTTACTGTTAAGCAGAGGCACAGCATGCAAATATGTCATAAATATCTGATATTAACGTAAGAACTGCTGCCTTAAAAAGCAGGCAAAAGATGGAGAGTAACGCGTGGAAGTTTGTTGGGCAGGATAAAATTTATTGAAGCAACGTTTCACGCACACACACATATATATAGTGATGATTCTGATATTTAGGCTCGAATTAGCGTATCCCACCACTCGTTTGCTTGTGACTTAACTTATTCTTAAAGTGATCATCATTTTCATTTTCTTGTATTCACCGTACGTCACTTCTTGGTGACAAACCCAAAACCCTCTCGAAAGGAAAAGGGGAGAGAGCCTCAAGGAAACAGTCAGGATAAAGCTCCCATTGTTTCTCCTGGATTCTTTATCGAAAATCGAGAGATCAAGATTAATCAAGAAGATGTGTTTTGACATAGGTTACAATTTTAAGAATGGAAAGCTTGTTCGAGTCACGAAGGAAAGTGATCGCGATGACAGAGAGGAGGAATGCAAGGGCTTGCTGTCGAAGGAAATTGAGAGGTGGAAGAAGCAACAAGAGAGGTCAAGCAGTACTCATGTAGAAGCACCATCCGCTTCCACCACAACTCCCTCGAAGTGCAAGCATCTATCCTCTTCTTGATATTTCTCTTTCTGGTGTTGTATTTATTGATTTCCATCTCCATTTTTATAGATTTTCTTTAAGGAGATGCAATATATATGATCCCTTCATGTAAGCAAGCTTATATTGTGCGTCTTTTTTTCGTTTTCACTAATAACGATCGGCTTACCCTACAAATATGGGGATGATCTGGAAACTAATATACCGAAGTCTCCTCTTGAATGCAAAGAAAAGAAAAGAATTCTGTGTGTATTAATTTATGTGCTTGATATTAATTATAGATCATCCCTCTCTTTCTCTGATTTCTCTCGTATACATGTTTTCTTCTTTTGCAGAACCTTATCTATTCATTGACAGGCATGCATATGGTATAGAATTCTGGGGCATCAGAGGAAGACAAACAGTAGCTCCCAGCTAAGACTCTTTAGTTTCATGCAAGGATTTAGGAAATATATTTTTAAAATTCATTTATATATGCAAATAATTTAGTGTCGATTCAGATTTGAATTGCAACCAATTATGCTTTGTTTATATCACAATTACGATACACTCAATCGAAATTCATACTTCAGTCCAACCACTCTCTCAAAAATAGCAAACCCACCTGATTTCTTCTCACTGTGAACATAGAAGGCGTCCTGGATTCTTCAACCCTGCAAGTAATTAAACAATGGCCGTGGTGAGGTTGCTTATATCATAATTACATGGCTTGGCATCTCCTGTCTGGCAGGTTCTGCATGTGGGCTCCCTGAGGAAAAGGACTCCAGTCCCTGAAGAGATCTAACCATGTAGCCCACACAGAGCAATGGACCTTACATGCGCACAAGGACCCAGGATGCCATTAATTAGCCACCACTGCACTAAACATTTCTGCTGTCAACAGAAGAGAAGCATTTCATTGAAAATGGGGAAACTAGAACTTATTTCTTTAACAATTAGATGCATCTCTCAGATAAGTTGCCGTATTGTAGTTTTTAAGACATTAAGTTTTAGTATGTAAACCAAGGTATTGGCTTTTTGCTTAGAAATAAGGATTGAATAACATTGTAATCCACCTGAAAAACTTTGCTATTTATAAGTAAAACACTGCAAATCTACTGGGAAAAAAAAACATGTACTGTATTTGTAACACCATGAAAATATATGGATGAAGCCCCTGTGGGAGATTCAAATGCTGGGAATGCTTTAATGAGCCGTAGAACACTCCAACGTATTTGGTTGATGTTCAAACAAAGATTGATCTTTTTTTCTTTATGCATAATAGCCCATTATATGAAACTCAGGTGCTGTGGTAAATGCGTTTAATAATTCAGGAAACGCTTAAATTTTAGTCATTAAATTTAGCTGTAATATTTAAATATTTCATGTTTTAGTTATAGTCACTACTAGAGTTTGGCCCGCGCTACAACCTGGTTGTGTTAAATTTTTTAAATCATAAAAAATATAAAAATATTGCTAACGTATTCTCTAATAAAAAATACTAATCATGAACATAAACATTCAATATGCATATTAGACAACATTCTTTTTAAATATTGAACGATGTTGAGAGAATTTGTGCAGAAAAGATAGAGGAAAAGAAAAAGGAAAAAAAGAAAAAAAAACCTCCACGCGACACCAATCCATGCACGAGCTGCACCACCAGTAAGGGATCGCTGAGAAGCATCCATCCCCACCAGGAAAGGTAGCATTCCAACAATTGAGGACACCACACAGGCACACACACTGTTTAAGCGTGGTGGTGTCCTTCACATCTCACGTCATTATTATTTGCCCAAAACTACTCGAACCCATTTCTTTAGCCTGTTATTATGTGTTTAAGTTGACATATCATTTATGCAAGGTTATTCTGCAATCCAGTTTGACATATTTTTTGTGTTCCAGACTTCGAGCCCGTTTGGCTCTGCGGCTGCGGCTGCGTTTTATTGAAAACGCAGCGCGCAGCCGTTTGGTTAACAAAAGAATCACTTTACTGTTCACTGGACCCCACAAAATTTTGCGTTTCTAACGCAGGAAACGGGAAGCAGCCATTTCATGCTTTTTGTGTGTACTGTTCATGTAGTTGCACTGTTCATTGAACAGTGCAACTACATGAACAGTATATGGTGTGTACTGTTCAAGTGAACAGTGCAGGTAACTGCACTGTTCACTTGCCTGCGTGCTTTTCTTTTCTTTTCTTTTTTTTTTTTTTTTAGTGTGTTATTTTTTTTAGCGTGTTGTTTTTTTAACATTTTTTTTTAAAAAAATTAGTTTAGAGTAAAATTTATATCTGATAATATTTTATCTAATTTTATTACATGCTAAAAATATTATAAAAACTGTAGTTTTTGTTTGATATATTTCGTACGTAATGAAATTATAAATAGATTCATGGAATAATAAAAAATATTTTTATATAAAGTATAATTTATTTCATGATAAAATAGCAATAATTAAATCTATAATATTTAAATTAAAAATAATAAGTACTAATATATATTTTTAAAATAATTTTATAACCTCAATTTTAAAAGCATTTTTAACCAAACACATTAAACTACTTTTTTTTCAACTTCAATTTCAACCACAGTTTTAACCAAACACCTATTTTTTCAAACCAAACTCAACTAAAAGTACTTTTTATAAAACAACTTTTTTAAAACCACAACCACAACAGCTACCGCAATGCCAAACGGACTCTTCATAATTCTTTACTTAATTTTAGTGTATAATAGGAAGTCTCAAATTTAAAAAGCTCATGTTAGAAAATAATGTATAATTATTATTAAAGTATTTTCCAATACTTAATATGTTGAATCAATATGGTTCTTAATTTGAAAAATAAAAAATAAAAATCATTTATATAAACACTGATCAAATTAAAAACAAAACAAGAGCTAAAGTTTTCATAATTTAGTGTTGAAATAGATTTGAAATCTATTTTTTGGATTTGAGGAAACCTCATTCATCGAAAAGTGCATTTTATGGGTTCAGGTGAGTGAGTAAAACTCCGGTTGTCCCAGGCTCTTACAAAAGGTGCACGCCCTGACTCGAACTCGAAACCTACTGTGTAGATTTCAAACTCTTTAGCTACACCTAGTGGAGATTAATAGATTTGAAATCGTGCGCAGTCAATTTGGAATTGCAAGCTGCGCATAAGTTCATATTCTCATTTATATTCAACTAAATCATAATGGGCTCTAGTTGGGGGCTGACGTAATATGTAAAACTATGGTGTTTTTTCCTATCGAGAAAAGAAAAGAAACGAAAAGAAAAAACACTACTAGTGTTTTTGGAAAAACCGAAGAGTTGGCTCTAAAGTTTAGTTTATTGAAAATGAAATTAGTTCCTGATTTGTAAATTGTAATTGCTAGGAGGGAATTTGCATCTCTCCACTTGTTTGGCAACCTAAATTCGAAAATCAAATCAAATATTGGTCTGTGATAGTCTTTTTGTAAAGGTGAAATATACACTTTAGCATCTGACCATTCTCTAAGCATGGTGCTGAGTGAACCATTCTTTTGTCCGAATGTTGTCTTCTCCACAGGTTCAGAGACATATCGGAGACAGAGAAAGAGACTCTTCTATTTCCCCTGAGCACTTCAATCAGCTATGGCTTCTTCGGCCATTGAAACAGATGGTCAAGAAATCCTTGACCTTGAGAAAAATAGGCAGGCTGAAAAGGCTCAGTGGGTGCTCAATGCTCCTGAGCCACCTAGCTTGTGGCGAGAGCTCATGGATTCCGCCAGGGAAACTGTTTTGCCTCATGGCAAGAGATTTCCATATCTCAAGGACAAGGATGGCCTTTTTAAGACAGTAATTTCAGTCCTGCAGGCAATGTTTCCTATCTTTAGTTGGTGCCGGCACTACAACGCAACAAAACTCAGGAACGATCTATTGGCGGGTCTAACTCTCGCTAGTCTCTGCATTCCTCAGGTAAAGCACAAGCAAGGATGGAAGTTTACACAGTCAACATTTCTAGTTCTAGTAACCGATCCCTTTACTTAATCTCAAGATCATGTAAATTTCATGCAGAGTATTGGATATGCAACTCTAGCGAAGCTTGATCCTCAATATGGCCTCTGTAAGTTTCATTACTGAACTTCTTGGCTAGCTAGCAATCTTTGATATAAACGGACTATATATATATATATATGCATGCACGTATGAATTCGCTTCTCTTTTCAGATACAAGTGTTATTCCACCTCTCATTTATGCTGTAATGGGAACTTCAAGGGACATAGCAATTGGACCAGTGGCTGTGGTTTCACTGCTTATGTCTTCGATGGTTCCGAAACTAGAAGATCCTGAGGCTAATCCAATTGCCTACAGAAATCTTGTTCTTACCACAACCTTTTTTGCAGGAATTTTTCAAGCTGCATTTGGACTATTTAGGTGGTTCGTTAACAGTTGTAGTTTTGCTGGTTGATGTTAATACTTTAGCGCCATAATTTTCCTTTTCGGGAATATGCAGGCTGGGTTTCCTTGTGGATTTTCTCTCCCATGCTGCAATTGTTGGGTTTGTGTCAGGGGCAGCCATTGTCATCGGTCTTCAACAAATGAAAGGACTACTTGGGATTGCTCATTTCACAAATAAGACTGATGTTATCTCTGTAATGCAAGCTATTTGGAGATCAGTTCATCATTATGTACGTATGTTATTTTCCGTAAATATTTTCCTCGCTCAAAGCCTATTAAATGCTCATACTAATATATATTTCCATAGAAATGCCAATTTATCCTTTCGTTTTTCTATTTTGATCACAGTGGAATCCGCATAATTTTATACTCGGATGCTCATTCTTAAGTTTTATTATATTAACCAGATTTGTGGTAAGTCCTATTCGCAATAACTTCAATTTGTTCATGAAAGCTTGCTTCTTTTTTGTTTCAATATCATTTATGGGAACCGAATTAGCTGCCAAAAGCACCACTGGAGACCAATTTGGTCACTATTGGCAAGCTTAGAGTCAACCAATTTCGTTAGAATAAATTATTTTATCCGTATAGGAGCCCTGTATTGATGAATTTCGTTTCCGAAGATCAATCTTTACACTCACAAGAGATTGTTCAACGAGTTTTAGATGACTAACTTCGATGCTATAGACTCCACATCACTGGAGACGGAATTCATAATTTTGGTCGCCAAATGTTCTAGAGACCACAAATAGGTGACAAAAATGGTCATTTGGAAATAATGTGGTCAGAGCCTTTGGTGACCAAAAACAGGGTGTTCGGCGACCAATGATTTGGTCATTGGAAACTGATTTTTGCAGTGATAGCTGATTAGTAATATATCTTGCTGCTGTTATTTAGTCATTACAGAATGAAAGACTTGCTGATTCTTGCAGGGTAAAAGGAACAGGAAACTCTTCTGGCTGCCTGCAACTGCTCCTTTGATTTCTGTTGTTCTCTCAACTCTTCTAGTTTATCTGACCAGAGCTGATAAACATGGGGTAATGATTATAAAACACATTAAAAAGGGCTTAAACCCAGGCTCAATCCATGAGTTGCAGTTCAATAACCCACACATCGGAGAAGTTGCTAAAACTGGACTTATAGTCGCCGTCATTGCGATCACTGTGGGTATCAAATAGCTCAAGTCCATTCTCCATGAGAAGTACACTAAATCAACATTACCCACTTTCATTCTATATATTCTGTTGCTATGTCGAATGCAGGAAGCAACTGCAGTAGGCCGATCTTTTGCATCCATAAAAGGATACCGCATCAATGGAAACCAAGAAATGGTGGCCTTTGGATTTATGAACATTCTGGGGTCTTTCACTTCTTGCTATGTAGCAACTGGTTAGATTCTTCTGATACTTTAAGCCGTTTCTGACATTAATCTAGATTTGGATATTTTCTTACATGTATTAACAATTAAAACCATGGATGTAGGTTCATTCTCGCGCAGTGCTGTAAATTTCAGTGCTGGATGTGAAACTGCCATGTCAAATATTGTGATGGCCATTACTGTGATCATATCTCTGGAATTGTTCACAAGGTTTTTGTACTTTACTCCCATCGCAGTCCTTTCTGCAATCATTCTTTCTGCTTTACCTGGGCTCGTTGACCCTCATGAAGCATACTATATATGGAAGGTTGATAAGCTAGATTTTCTTGTTTGTATTGGGGCCTTCTTTGGGGTATTATTTGCATCTGTGGAGATCGGTCTTCTAGCTGCGGTAACGTTTGCTTCTGCTGTTAACTTCGCATGCATTAATTAGTGTGACCTAGTAAAAAAAAAACAAATTAACCCACCACCTGGTTAAGTTGGGTTAAACCCGGTTAAAAAACCATTGGTTATTTTAGTTTTTTTCAAAACAACGATATTTTAATTTTTTGATTCTATTCGCTGCAAGTTGTAGAATTAGAACTATCACTCAACTATGTAGCTTTTGGTTGTAATTTGTTTCGTGGCTCCTCGTACAATAAGAACGTGGTTCACCTAAAAGAGAAGTGGATTTGATGCAACGATCATAAAAAGAGAATTTGGTGAAAAGAACCAAATGATCCCTACACAAAAAAATCGAAAAGTTGATTCACTCGTTGCCATTAAAGATATATACCATACAACGCTTCGTAATGTCATACATCATGCCAGTGGGTGTGGCAAAACAGTAGCCGAATATAGTTTGTATGTCTGGCGAAATTAATATTTAGCAATACATTGATCTAGACCACTACAACATTTCTTGTCTCAGAATCTTTTTTGAGTGCGCAGATGAAGAGGGTAGGAGAAAAGCTTCGCTTGTTAATTTGAGCTGATTTGTTGCGTTTCAGGTTATAATATCTTTTGTGAAGATCATTATAATCTCAATCAGACCAGGCACAGAAGAACTTGGAAGACTCCCTGGAACTGACATTTTTTGTGATGTCAATCAATATCCTATGGCTGTTAAGAATTCCAAGGCTCTCATAATCCGTGTTAAGTCTGGTTTGCTCTGTTTTGCAAATGCCAACTTTGTCAAAGAAAAGTAAAGACCACTCCTCCCTATAATTTATATATATGTTGTACAAGGAAGGACTTACGATTGATTCCTGTTCATCTACTAATCTGTTGAAGGATCATGAAATGGGCAACGGAAGAGGAAGAGAACGACAGTAAAGGGAAAAGGACAGTTCAAGTTGTGATTCTTGACATGTCCAGTAAGTGACTACAGGATAAATCAATGATGTGTTCATCCTAGCTAGCATAGTTATAAAACCCGGTGACCTGGAATTCAGCCCGGAACAGGTTTTATTTTGAACAAGTTTTTTTTACAAAAACAATATTATATCTAAGTTTTCTTAAGAAAAAAAGAAAAGAAAATCATAATCCGGTTGATTTTCAACTTGCAAGTCAATCCATCTAACCCATGATCATACCTCACATTGGGTCTTATAACTATGCTAGCTAGTATTTTTTTTTCGTTTTTTCTTTATATATATCTGACATAGCTATTTGTTTCATTTTTTTCTGTGTTACAGATTTAATGAACATTGATATGTCGGGAATAGCTTCCCTGTTGGAATTGCAAAACAATCTTGCCTCAGGTGGAATGGAGGTCATACAATGATTGATGCGAACTCGCACTCCTAGCTAGTATGTATTTTTCGTGATGCAAATTCGTTGTTCAAATTTCTAATCGTGGACCCTGTTTTGGTTTTGTCTCTCAGCTAGCCATAACAAACCCTAAGTGGCAAGTGATTCACAAGCTAAGGCTAGCCAACTTTGCGACGAAAATGGGAGGAAGGGTCTTCTTGACAGTCGGCGAAGCTGTGGATATGTGTCTGGGCGCCAAAATGGCTGCTGTTTAAGCACGTGTTTTCATAATTCTGCTAGCTTTCGTCTATCTTGTAGGATCTAGTCCCTCTTACAGGGATATATAACAAAGCGATGCTTAATTTCCTCTCCTCCAATCCTAGGAGTTCTTGCAGGTCCAGGAGGGAAAGGCAAGCAGCAATTTGTGCTTCTGATGGCATTAAGTTGTGATTTTATGTATTAGACTATGATTTAAACCCTACCCTTTTGTCACGCGAAATGAATTATAGGTTTCTAAGACTAATTTCAAACCCTAAGTTTGGATCGAAATGGCCCCATGGATCATACATACGGTTCCTCCGGCTGTCAGGATCTTCTTTTTTTTACTCTTGAAGTGCCTCAAGTTTTCCATTTCACCTTTACAGCCTTTAATTATTTGATTAATTTGGGCCAAGTAGTGATTTTACTATCGCATCTTATCTACATGATATCATTTTAACGAATCAATATGGCATGAGAATGCAACTGTGGATCAACGAATAATTATCTGTAAAGTTTTTCGTAATATTTGTTCTTTGCATGACAATATATATCAATTATAAAAACTACGAGGTATTTTTTTGCAAGATTATTTGTTCTGTCTATGACAATACTCTTCGCTTGTTTATCAATATTGCTTCCAACTGAAACGGAATTTGTCCTCCATTTCTTTCATGATTTATAGATTTATAAAGCTAAAGTAACTCTCTAGCCTGCCCCCCTCTCTCTTTTTTTAATTTACAGAAGTTAAAAGCAACAATTATGTATGTTTAATTTGAATAAACACACCTTAATTTGCTTCTTCCAAGAAGTATCCACATATATTGTATCTCAAGAGTTAAGTGGTGATTGGTGGATGCTATTTACCAGTAACAATACTCTTCTAAAGATTGAAAAGCAATATTGCCTTTCTCTTGTTATCAATGACGTCTACTTTTTCTGATTCCCACTCAGTTGCCCTTTCAATGAATTCTTTTAATTTCAGTTTTGAACTCTCCAAAAAAGTTGCCATTTTGCCTCATTATTGTCTAGATTTATGGCGATGAACTCGGAAAACTTCAAATTAGATTTGGAATTTCCCCCATTATAATTTATTGGGGTCAAGTGTTTGAACGGGCTATTCCATGCATGCTTTCTTGCAAAAACAAATCTCTTGTCAGGGTAGTAGATTCTTAAATGCTTAAATGAATAGATTGTAGGAGGGAAACAAACTATACCAAAGAGAACGAGAGCTTAAAAGAGTGAATATTGTGTGTTGTTATGATGTTCTCTTTGTGGTCCTGCGTTGCCTTATGTGTTTACATATTTATATATTTGGATCAAATGAGCTTGTCTCATGGAGTATGGAGTGGTGGCAAACACCGTATAGAGTAATTATGAAGAACAATTGTGGAGGTGCTGTTATGAAGGGAGGGTTAGGCGCCTTGCGCCTCCGAACAAATGTTAGACAAAATTAAAGTTTGATGCTTGTGGTGGTCTCTGTTGTGTTGATTTAATATTAACCGTTACTGCTATTTAAGTTAATAATGTCCGGATCCTTTGGACTTCAGTTTTAATTTGATTTTCCTGTAACCGCTTGACCACGTCTTTAGTGGTTCCGTTATTTCCATTACTCCTGCTGTGTAAAGGCTAATATAAAGCCTTAATCTCTCATCTGAAATATACAGCTTTCTTGCTTTTTAACAATTGTTTGTATAATTAAAAGCTTAAGAAACTGTCATTTGGTATCAGAGCCTCAACATATAGAGAGTTTGGTTGAGTGTTCTGTTTGGAATTGCAATTCCTAAACACAAGAGTGAGTGACACGAGAGCAAGAGTCAATCACTTGGCAACTGGTGAGTGAAACACGAGAGCAAGAGTGAGTGAAACACGAGAGTGAGTGAAACACGAGAGTAAGAGTGGATCACTTTGTGAGAATTATTCTTTTGTGAGAACGAGAAGGCTGAGATGGCTACAGATAAATATGTTCAAGCAGCCATTCCTCAGTTTGATGGTCACTATGACCACTGGGCTATGCGTATGGAGAATCTTCTTCGTTCAAAGGAGTACTGGGATCTAATAGAAACAGGAGTTTCTTCAGCAGTAGAAGATGGAGCTGGAGCTGTGCCAACCGAGGCTCAAAAACAACTTCAAATCAAAGATTTAAAGGTAAAGAACTATCTGTTTCAGTCCATTGATCGCACTATCATGGAGACTATCCTTGATAAAAGAAGTGCTAAGAGCATATGGGATTCTATGAGGCAGAAATATCAGGGATCAACACGAGTCAAAAGGGCTCAACTGCAAGCTTTAAGAAGAGAATTTGAGGTGCTGCAGATGAAGGAAGGGGAGAAAGTGGATGAATATTTTGCTCGAACATTAACAATTGTGAATAAGATGAGGGTTCATGGTGAGACAATGGAGCAGGTGACCATCATTGAGAAAATTCTAAGATCAATGACTTTTCGATTTGACTATGTAGTATGTTCAGTAGAGGAGTCTAATGATTTAAGCCAACTTACTATAGATGAATTACAAAGCAGTTTACTTGTTCATGAACAAAGATTGAATCGTCATTTTCAAAATGATGAACAAGCACTGAATGTTTCATATGAAGGAGGAAGGAGTCGCGGTGGTCGAAATGCGTTTCGGGGTCGTGGAAGAGGTAGAGGCAGACATGGATTTAACAAAGCACTTGTGGAGTGCTACAAGTGTCACAAGTTAGGACACTTTCAATATGAATGTCCTAGCTGGGAAAAGGGAGCTCATTATGCTGAAATAAATGAAGAAGAAATGTTGCTGATGGCTTACACAGCACATGATGGCTCAAACAGCACCTGGTGTCAAACAGCGCCTACCAACTCAAAAGAAACAATGTGGTTTCTTGATTCGGGCTGCAGCAATCATATGACAGGAGATAAGAAGTGGTTCAGTCATCTGGATGAAACCTTTCGACAATTTGTGAAGCTTGGCAATGACACCAAAATGGCTGTGATGGGGAAAGGAAACATCAAGCTTCGGATTAATGGCACAAGTCAGCTGATTGGTGATGTATTTTACTTACCTGAGCTAAGAAATAATCTTCTTAGTATTGGTCAGCTTCAAGAACGCAACTTGGCTATTCTAATGGAACATGGTGAATGCAAAATTTATCATCATAAACGAGGGTTAATTATGAGTACCCAAATGTCTGCTAATCGGATGTTTATCCTTCTGGCTGAACGAGAAACACAGATGCAAACTCAAGTCCTCATTCCTGCATGCTTCAAGACTACATCTGAAAGTCCAGCTGATCTATGGCACCGTAGATATGGGCATCTACATTTCAAAGGCTTGAGTACCTTGTCCCGTAAGCAAATGGTGAAAGGCCTACCTCATCTCCATGAGTCCTCTACTGTCTGCACAGTATGTATGACAGGGAAGCAGCATCGAGAATTCATCCCCAGAAAGAGTATGTGGAGAGCTACACAAAAATTGCAACTCATTCATGCTGACATCTGTGGCCCCATTACACCCGAGTCCAGCAGTCATAAGAGGTATATACTCACATTTACAGATGATTATAGCAGAAAATTGTGGACTTATTTTCTGAATCTTAAATCCGAAGCACTTGCCATGTTCAAAAAGTTCAAGTGTCTAGTAGAAAAAGAATCTGCAAATGTTATATGCTGTCTTCGAACTGATCGGGGGGGGAGTTTACTTCGTCTGATTTCAATGAATACTGCAGCTCTAATGGTATTGTTAGACAACTCACAGCAGCCTATACCCCTCAGCAAAATGGGGTTGCAGAGCGAAAAAACCGAACTATTATGAATATGGTGCGTTGTATATTAGCAGAAAAGCTGGTACGAAAAATATTCTGGCCAGAAGCTGTCAACTGGGCAGTTCATCTGCTCAACCGTTGTCCTACATTTGCAGTTAAAGACATGACACCAGAGGAAGCTTGGGTCTGGGTTCAAGCCATCAGTAGAAAAACTTCAAAAGTGTTCGGTTGCATTGGTCATGTTCATATTCATGATAAGCACCGGCAAAAACTTGATTGATAAAAAGCCATCGGTGTATCTTCTTGGGGTTGAGTCAGGAATCTAAAGCTTATAGAATGTATGATCAGTGTCTGCAAAAATCATTGTGGAGTAGAGATGTGGGTGTTTGAAGAGATAAGCAATGGGATTGGAGTACGGTAGAAACTGAAAAATCAAAACTCTTTCGTGGGGAGACAATGCAGAAACAGAATGGCAGCATGAGGATCATCCAGCACGAGAACATGACAATGTAGAAACAGAACAGTTGGTTGACAACAATGATGAAATTAATGTGCAACCAGCATTTGAAGGAGATGATAATGCAGAAGAAGACCCACAGGATGACAACAATACTACTGGTGATAGTTCTGGAGTTGCTGATGCAAATTCTCCTGGAATTATTTCTTCATCCAGCGAAGACATTTCCAGTCCAGCTCAAGGGAGAGTCAGACGGATACCAGCTTACTTGCAAGATTATGTAACTGGTGACGGCTTATCTGACTCAGATGAAGAAAGTAACTTCATGTTGCTCACAGCCTCCAATGATCCCATCTCTTTTGAAGAAGCTGCCAAGCACCCGAAGTGGAGAGAAGCAATGGATTTGGAAATTAATTCTATTGAGAAGAATGGAACGTGGGAGCTGACTACACTTCCATATGGAGCCAAACAGATTGGAGTAAAATGGGTCTTCAAGACCAAGCTCAATGAGAATGGGAAAGTAGATAAATTCAAAGCAAGGCTTGTCGCAAAGGGTTTCTCACAGAAATTTGGAATTGACTACACTGAAGTCTTTGCACCGGTAGCTCGATGGGATACTATTCGAATGATACTAGCTCTTGCTGCTTGTAGAGGTTGGGATGTGTATCAGCTCGATGTGAAAAGTGCTTTCTTGCATGGAGAGCTCAACGAAGCCGTTTTTATTGAACAACCACAAGGCTATGAAGTAAAAGGAGCAGAATACAAGGTTTACAGACTCAAGAAAGCTCTATATGGGCTCAAGCAAGCTCCTCGGGCTTGGTACAACAAACTGGAGTCCTATTTCATTAAAGAAGGTTTTGAAAGGTGTCCAAGTGAACATACCTTGTTTACAAAGAAAATGGAAGGGAAAATGTCTTCTGTAAGTGTTTACGTTGACGATCTTATTTTTTACAGGAAATAATGTAGAAATGTTCGAAAGGTTCAAGAACTCTATGAAACAAGAGTTTGACATGTCTGATCTTGGGAGAATGAAATATTTTCTTGGCGTGGAAGTAGTACAACATAGAGGAGGGATCTTCATCAATCAAAGAAAATATGCTAATGAGGTGCTTGAAAGATTTGGCATGAGAAACTGCAATCCTGTCAAAAATCCAATTATACCGGGTTTCAAACTTGCAAAAGACAAAGGTGGGGTAAGTGTTGATGCCACAACATATAAGCAGATGGTGGGTAGCCTCATGTACTTGACTGCCACCAGACCAGACTTAGCATTTGTGGTAAGTTTGGTCAGCAGATTCATGGAACGACCAACTGAGTTACATCAACAAGCTGTAAAGAGAGTTCTTCGTTACATCAAAGGGACAACTGAGCTGGGAATCTCTTATAAAAAAGGAGGAGAAGAGAAGTTGGCAGCCTATACGGACAGCAACTATGCAGGAGATACTGAAGACCGGAAAAGCACATCAGGATATGCATTCTTACTCAGTTCAGGTGCTGTCGCATGGTCTTCAAAGAAACAACCAGTAGTTACTCTTTCCACTACTGAAGCAGAGTTCATAGCTGCTGCCGCTTGCGCATGTCAAAGTATATGGATGCGAAGAATTCTTGATGAACTTGGTTTTGAACGAAGCAAGTGCACTGATATATTCTGTGATAACAGCTCTACTATCAAATTATCAAAAAATCCTGTTATGCACGGAAGAAGCAAGCACATTGATGTCAGATTCCATTTTCTTCGTGACTTAACAATGGATGGAATTGTTAAGTTAGAGTTTTGTGGTTCCAAAGATCAGTTGGCAGATATTATGACTAAGCCTTTGACGCTTGAAGTATTCACAAGACTGAGAGAACTACTTGGAGTTTGCACAACACCAATTTTAAACTAACAAAATTGCAAGTCAGTTTAAGGGAGAGTTTGTTGTGTTGATTTAATATTAACCGTTACTGCTATTTAAGTTAATAATGTCCGGATCCTTTGGACTTCAGTTTTAATTTGATTTTCCTGTAACCGCTGACCACGTCTTAGTGGATTTCCGTTATTTCCATTATCGCTCCTGCTGTGTAAAGGCTAATATAAAGCCTTAATCTCTCATCTGAAATATACAGCTTTCTTGCTTTTTAACAATTGTTTGTATAATTAAAAGCTTAAGAAACTGTCAGCAGTCTCTTGATGGGGTTCTTCATAAGTTACATCAAATTTCTGCTGCTTTTGTTATTACATTTACTGGGATCAATTTACAGCCGGATGATGATGATGAATTACTGTGGCATAATTAAGAATGTAAATATGTAATTGTCAATCAATGAATAAATAGTATAGGTTTTTATGCAAGATTTGTCCCGAATAACGTAAGTACTCTTGAACTAGTTGTGACTTGAAATAAAAATAACGCCGACAATAAAATGTTTGGAGGAAATATAAATAATTTAAATAATAATTTCTTTTCTGTTTTGTTATATGACTTATTCTATTGGCCTGGTTTCTTATTAACTAATTTAGCTTGTTTATCATAAAATGCGTTAAAATTGAAAGGAATGCCCTTATGTCACCTTCTTTTGTATTCGATCGATAATGTCCCTTTATTGTGATTTCCCACTCACTTTTTATCTGAAGTCACATACTTGGCCTTTTCACTTGATTTATTTATTTTTAGCCCTTGAACTCCAGACCAGTCCAAAAGCTTGTCATTTACCAAAATTTGTCTGGTTTTTCATTGCATCCTAAAACCTTAAGGTAAAATGAAGATGGAATACCTCAACACTTCTTTTTTCGCCTTCGACCGTGTTAGGAAAATTGACATGGAACGTGTAACAAGTTCTTATCTCTAGAAGAAATTTTGATGCGTCAAACAGCTTTCTTGAAAAAATATTCATAACTTTGATTTAATTATTGGATTTTGTTGAAGTTTTTTTTCAAAAAGTTCTAAGGGACCCTATATTCCCATAAGGAGTAAGAAGGTAGCTTCATCTCTGTTCATGAATATGTCAAATTCAACCTAAAGGATTGGGTTCCCAGTGAGAGAGATAGATGAAGTGAAAATGTATTTGAGTGAGGATGTAGAGAAGAAAAACATTTAGGTGAGGGATGTTAGAGAAGGTGAGAATGGAAAATGGTATTAGGATTAAATAAATAAATGAGTATTTAGATTGGACCGTGCTGGCGAATGGTGATTTCTCTTCTCATGTAAACAGTATTTTCACCTTCCGAATTAGCTTATGTCTAATATAAAAGGAAACCAAAAATTGGTATGAAATTAAATAAAAATAAAAAGGAAGTTGAAATTTTAAAAAAAATTAGTTTGTGACTCAACAATTTCACAAATCTATCACAAAGAAAAGAATTGAAAACAAAGGATTTTGAGAGCATGAATCTATGCATGTAAGAGCATGATAGCATAGCAGGGGTGGAGCAAACCTCGGTCTTGAAATGGCTTCTGTGAAAACTCTTTTCAGGACTTTCCAATGAAATTTCCTTCGGTGTTAATTCTAATGAAGCCAAAATCTGGAGCAATCGAGAGATGAACTTAATTACCAATCCCCAATAAATTGCAGAAGGTGCTTGGCGTTGAGTTCATATTCATTGCTTAAGAATTTTATAAGGAAATGCAGCCAAATTATAGAATCTTGCCGGCCTGGCATTACCTCGAATTTTTTATCGCTGATGAGAAGTGTAACGAAAAACTTCATTTGGTACTTGGAAGAAAAGCAACAAATTTTACATTTTTAGAATGGATTCCAACGTCGAAGATTAGTATATCTTTATGAAAAGTGTGCGCGAAGAACTTCTACCCCAGTAGGATTTTGATGAGCAATAAACTATATTTTTATATCAGACACAAGTGAGTTGCTTGGAGAAATAAACTGGTGGATCATTGAGAAATAAATAAATCAATTTAATTGAAGGGAAGGGACAGATAATCTTAAGTTTAAAAAGATAGATTTATGGCTCTTCCAAGCTGAACCCTTAAAAGCCATTAGCCACTCGACATTTACAAGTCCCCAATTTCAAAAGTGTCGTGGAAAATTAAGATTAAGCCAAATATATGTAACAACCTTCCAGCATTGGCTTTAGTAAGTTGTTCCCCATTTGTGATGATATCCCCACGTTACTGGTAAGGCTGCCGTTCTCTTTGCTATCAAATGTGAACTTCTTGCGCACGTCTCTTGATGCATCCATGCTTCACCAAAAACAGAGAAAAGTGCATGCAAAATGAGCAGTAAACCCTTGTTTCTTACGCTCATCTGGAGCAAAGAATGAGAATGCTGAGTATTGTGTTGAGAGATTTCTCTCGCTGGGCTTTACACAGCAATTTTCTCACTTCCTTTCTGTCATCTGTTTTTCATGCAATTCGATTTCATTATCAGTTCATACTTCGTATACAGGTTGGACAATTACCTTGAACATTAAAAAGCAATGAACAAATCAAAACCTCTCTCCAACCTTCCCCTTGTATAGGGAACCTGCTCTTTGGTATCCAAGAGTAGTTTGGAGGAGATTTTCGGCTATTTTCTTCCCTATTACAGAGAAGTTTTTCCATTACTTCTGCTTCGAGTTACCACTGTCGAAGGGTTTGTGCCATTTTACCATTCATTACACTTGGAAGCTTTGATTCCTAAATCCATTTAGAACTCCAAAATGTTAACTATGATGTTGTATAATAATTTTATATAATACTTAAGGACCGTGTCGTAGATTAATTGGATATATAGGGATGATTAAGATTTCAAGGTTACCACGAATAAAACGGCTGCGCAATGCTTCAAGACCTCCAAGGTTCATACACGCACATCTTCTTCAAGACTCCTGTTTAATGCAGTTTGTAAAAACTATGATTACAAGTTTTTCTAATAATTATTGTCAGCAGAAAAAATGTGAAAGGACAACACGTACACCTAGTTTAGACAAGACTTATTCAATACCTGTGTTTTTTGCTGGCCGAGACACCCCAAAATAAGCAGCCAAAGTTGCCATCTAAACGTAAACAAACAATATCAGGATATCAAAAAACATCATGAAATTTGTAAACACGTCACGAAGCTGCCGCTTGTAAGTGCAGATCAAATGATTTCTCAAATTTACTACAAATGCTCGATATAAATAGAAAAACGGCTCAAATTTGAATGCATACCTTCATTACCACCTCTTCTGCGCAAATCCTTTTCCGTCAGAACTCCTAAAGAATCAAACATTCCAACAGGCATTGGTGCACGTCTCGGCCGACCAATCTCTGCAAATGCCTCCTTAATTCGGACACAGTCAAATCTTTGGATGTTATGTCCAGCCCATATTCTACCGTTCAAAAATGGTAAATATTTTGTCAGCAAACTTCGCTCGAATGCAGGCGCATTTTGCAACAGCTTCACGAGTTGTATCCCGATCACATCGACCAGACTTCAATGCAACAGCCAGACACAAGTCCTTAGGTCTTATGAGTGGTGCTATAAACTATCTAGCTCAACAAGTTTCCGTGGACAAACTATTATTGGCACCAAAACTCCAGTACCCAGAACCGTTGTCCAGCTTTATTGGGCACCGTTGTTTCTAAGTCGAAGAACACAATCTTCTGGTGTGCTTACAGGACTGGAGGCCTCCATTTCTTGTTTATTTGTATTGGTATATCTGTTTTTGTTAATTCCGATTGTCTTCATTGTGTTATAAATAGTGGGTAATAATAACAGAGGGCCCAAAAGGTCCAGGATGAAGGAGAGAATTCTTCACATGTGAGATTGATTGTCTTGTAGTTCACGTCAGGAGCTTAATTAGGCTTTCCATGAAGTCGTCTTTGTTTCTTGATTGGTGTTTTGAGGAAATCATTTCCCTTTGGACAGGTGCATCTTGTTGTAAGGAAGGACAAGAATTGCCTTCTCCGAAACCTTTATACGAGACCAGTGTAAAAAGTTGTGCACTTTTTTTTCACCCACAAGGCCATGCAAATTGAACGTGTGGAAACATTTGAAGCAAATTTCCTGCCAAGAAAAGAATTGATTCCCCGTTCCCTAATGCCATGAATCTTCTCTAACCAGAAGAAGGAAGACAACTAGAGGACGCCAGTCATGTAAATAACATAGATTTTATAGTCCTCGTTCTCTTTGCCTCGATAAAGACAGCAAGCTATACCTTACATATTAATGATGCCAGCTAAGTTGCACCTTTATTCCTCCCTGTCAAATATTGGACCAACCCAACAAGAAGGCTTCCTTTTGAGCCTCAATCCAAGCTTTTCTAGTGTTATTGTCTCTTTGTTTGTTGAGCAATATTCCTGTATACATGTATGACATGTTCTTGCCATTTTCCTACTAACTTAATGAAAGCGAGCTTGCCACAATTGAGAAACAATCTCACTGAATAAATACGAGACAAATATCATCCAGTTACAGATGCAACAATTTATGGTGGAAAGCAAATACTGTACAGAGACACTGGAATTCTTCCACATCTTCCCCTCAACAAGGCTAGTGCAAAACAAATGATCATAGCAAACAAATGACCCTCAATGAAAACGGTATTTTTATTTGTAACAATCAATAATAAAGTGCCCATTTTCTTAATCCCTAAAAGAGTACAACAATTGCAATTCATCTACATTAAACAGGGACGGCAGACTTGAGTGGGGAGAAGCGCTGTCTTAATTCTCTCTACAGCTGCCTGTAGGGTGGTCAGAGAAGCTGCATAGGATATACGTATGCAGCTGTCATCTCCAAATGCAACCCCTGGGACTAATGCAACCTGTAAAATATGCAAGCACAATCAAATTATAAAGATCTTAAGTAGTGCAATAACAGCTGCGTGCCATATTACTTAAACTGTAGCTTCAAGTTTCAACTGCATCATAGTGTTATCTAAAAATATTCAGCTTTCACAACATTGGTGAGACGAGTAGTGAAAAAGTGCCAATCAAAGGTAAACAGGATAATCTTCTTTAACAATGGATACCTGGGCCTGATCAAGCAGGTAACGGCAAAGGGCGTCAGAGTCGTCAATTTTACCCAAACCCTTCAACCTCTGCTCCATAGTACGAGCTGAAATCAATGAAAAGATAAAATGCCCTGCATGTAAAACCAATTAGAATTAGAAGCTGATGGAATCACTAGGAAAATGGGAGGTCTTAAGTGTATATAATAACTGAAAGGCAGTACCAGAGGTTCCGACAACCCAACACCTTCCATTTCTCCAAAGCTTTTAATCAAGAAATCTCTCCGCTCCCTGAATGCTTTCACCATGGTGGACACTGCTTCCCCACCAGCATAGCCAGTCCTAATGCTGCAACTCCTGCCTTTTGCGATATGCTGCTGGCACCTGAGGTAAACTGGAAAAATATAGCACACAGATCAACTGGAGCTTGTACAAAGTCATTGTTTAGATCACAAGCATTACAGGAATAGGCATATCAATGCATTTTGCAAACCAACAAGGCAAGACACGAAAATTCTTAATGAAAAGTAATAATCATCAAGAGTTTCAACTGCAGCCCCATGCAATCGCCAGTATAGCGTCAACATTTTACCAGGCCAAAACTGGGCTATGAAAGCAAGTATGAATTATAGATTGTTATTGACTTACAAGTCTTTCTCATGTCAAGCACTTTTGTGATTAGTGAGGTCATTACATATTGACGAGTGCTTAATCTGTAAGACAGATTGTGAGTAGAGGTCACAGGAGTATTGATTTCTCTCAAATGCTTTTGGAAGATATAAAATGGCATAATAAAAAATACAGACTTGACAATTTGGATTGGTTACCAGGTGCAAGTTTCATTTTGTGTCTTGTAGGCTTTAATCACAAAACAATCAGCGAAAATCTGTCCATCTAAATTAGCCACTCATCTGCTTCTTTAGAACCCTGAACATCACCTTACCCCTTCCAATATTAACAAACTTTCTTTCCTCTGAGTGTCCAAACTATCTGAAATAAGTTCAGATTGGCCACTTCTACCCTTGCAGAAAAATCACTACTATTTGATTGACAATTGAAGCCTATTTGAACCAGCATAGTATTTGGATGGTAAAAAAATCTATGCGATTTTGAGAATCTAACTTCAAAACATGACATGCAAATGGATAAAATACTGGAAAACTGGTTGTAACAATCACAAGTGATGCTTTGGATAAACAAAAACTTCAGCGAATGCATGATGGACTCAATTCATTTAAATTTCTGCAGATTGAAGGCTGCAAAGTGGGTCATAGAATACCTGGCTCTGTATCTTATTACATGCAGCAACAAAGTGCTTTAGGGCCAGCAAGGTACCCAAGTCTCCAACCAGTCATTGCAAAGGCCTGCAAATTTCCCACTTTTTAAATGTTACCTAACTGAATGAGGTAAACTGCTTCAGGTTTTATTTACAATCACAACCACATCAAATTATGCATAGCATATCATATTATTGATGACAAGAACACAAAAGCAGATATTTAGGACCAATAATCAAATGTAAGATTAAGCTACCTTAGAAAATCCATTCACTGTCAAAGTCCTTTCCCACATGCCGGGCAAAGATGCAAAGCTTGTGTGAGTAGCAGGTGCATATATTATGTGTTCATATATCTCATCAGACAAGACCTGAGTGAAATACCAAAGAAGTTTCAGCATTTAAAATATCAGGAAAGTATAGGACTTGCAATTAGGATTCATTAATCATACCAGAAGCCTAGGATGTTTTGCTACAATTTTTGCAATCTCTTCAAGCAATTTCTTAGGATAAACTGATCCTGTTGGGTTAGATGGAGAGCAAAGAATCAGCAGCCTTGACTTTTCATTCAGTTTTGATTCAAGTTGCTTTGGGTCCAAGAGAAAATTCTCAGAGATTGATGTTGGAAGAATCACCGGGGTTGCATCAGCCAGCCTTGCCATTTCTGGATAACTCACCCAAAATGGTGCTGGAATTATAACCTGAGGGTAAGACAGTTTTTATAAATATGAGCTAACTTCAGAAATTAAACAGCTTCAATGGTAATGAGCTCCTACTGTATTCAATTAAGAACAAGACTTTGATTGCCTAAATGAAAATAAATGCAATTTTCACAGAATATGTAAACAAATAAGTGTAACACATGCTCAGTAATCCCATTTTCTTCACACACTTGCCATTAGGCTATTAGGCTGACAATTAAAGACATGGTAAATCATCCTGAAGCCACATACAAGCAATTTCATTTCACACATCAAGATTCTCTCATCTTATTTCTTTCCTTCACCTTCTCTCGTCTTTTTTTTACTATGAATTTACACTGCATAGGCATTTTAGATTTGACTGGATGTTTTTTTAAAAAAAAAAAAATCTTATAAAATTTAGAAAACCATAGATCTATATTCAACAAGTGTTAAGTTGATCCGGGGTTACAGATACAGGTAGCAAATGCTACACACTGCCCAACATTCAATTGTAAAAGGGCAGCATTCCAATACCAATTAGTTAGTAGCAGAAATGCAGAATAACACCACAATGCTGATTATTTTGAAATAAAAAACTTCACCTCATCGCCAGGAGAGCAAACTGCAAGTATCGCTTGATATATACTCTGCTTGGCACCATTACTTACTAAAACTTGGTCAGGTTTATAAGATATACCATTCTCCTCTGCCAAAAACAAATAACAAAATCCATAAAACAAAAAATAAAATGTTAGAAATCCCAACAGACTAGTGCACAAACACAAAACTGCTTAAAATATATATTTACCCTTCAACTTCTGACAAATTGCAACTCGAAGCTCCTGTGTACCAGCATTTGGAGTGTACCTTGTGTGACCTTCACGAATAGCATTTATACCAGCCTAACTTTTGCACAATAATAAAAAAAATGCAATCAGTTTAAGCAACCGGAATACACTTCAAAGCATATCACAGACATGAATCAAGCACCAACGAGGAAAAAGAAAACGAATCACCTCTGCTATTACAGCTGGAGTATCAAAATCAGGCTCTCCAGCAGCCAGGCGAATAACAGGGACTCCAGCTTGTGCAAGCGCAGTCGCCTGGTCAGTTATGGCCACAGTCTTTGAAGGTTTTACAGCAGTCACCCTTGGACTCAAAGAAATATCGACTTGCATCTCCTCAGACCTACTTTCTGCCTTCACCACTACACTTAATCTAGACAACTGTGATTGTCTAGCAGCCTCCAATGGTCTATCAAGATACAAATTACAAGTGATCAGAAAAAAATTGAGATATAACATTACCAACAACAAAAGGCACAAAAAACAGAAAGACCACAATAACTTCCAATAATATTAGTACACTAAACTTCACATAACAAAATTAGCTAGCTCTTAAATTTAATGTATGAACATGGGCACATTTCCTTGTATAAAGAAGCTGGCTTTATTAGTCAATATCAACAACCATCTCCAGTAAACACGAACTAAAAAGCAAAGCAAAACAAACCCATTTTCGCCAAGTTGTAACACACAACTATCAATACAATGATGATTAGTTGCAAAATTGAATGGAGACAGAGGAATTGACTCACTTGAAGTAGCAAACAGTGAGACCCGGAATGGAAAAGAGACAGATCCGGAGGGTTGAGAGTGGGAACCCCGGATTGGTTCCGAGAGGTTTGGTGGTGTCTAAAACCAAGACGGGAAATGCTTGAAGTGAAGCAGCCATGGGTGACGGAAGGTTGGCGTTTTAGTTGGCGGTGGTAGTTGTTGGATTCTGATCTCTTTGGCTTCCGTTTTATAATCTACATGCTTCCTTTTGTTGTTTATTTATTTTAAGGTGGAGGAAGGGTGGGTTGGTAGGAAATGGACAACTGGGGGGTTGTTCGCGACATGAGTGGGGTTCCCATTTGGAAGACAAGTAAAACCATCTGGGCCATTCTTTATTTGTGGTCTTCAACGCAAAAGTGGGTCTACGGTTGTGATTGATCGATGGAGGTTGGCAAAGTTAGAGATGTTCGGTGAAACATGAAAGGATTCGAGAAATTCGAGGGAAAAAGAAAACATGAGAGAAATCTGAGTGGACAGTTGAGTTATATATTTCGAGTGAAGAACAGGCGTGATGGGAATATGATTATGGTTATTTTTTAAATAATTTTTTTTATTAAAATATATGTTAATAATATTTTTTGATTTTTTAAAAATTATTTTTAATATCAACATATTAAAATAATTTAAAAACATTAAAATATATTAATTTGAAGTTAATAAAAAATAAAAAAAATTTAAAATTTTTTAAAAAAGCTTTTTAAGGCAGAAACAAATTATCCAAATCTTCAAATGTAGATTCTTAGTTTATTTTTACATTTCAAAATGATTTCAAAAAACTTTAAAATTTTTATATTTTTTTTATTTTAAATTAATATTTCTTTATATTTTCATGTATTTTAATATACTAATATTAAAAATAAATTTTAAAAATTAAAAAATTACTGTTTTAATATATTTTTAAATAAAAAAATATTTAAAAAACCATCTAAATTCCATGTTTTTTTAATCCCGAAAAGCAATGATGGGGCCAGTGGTGAGCATGCAAAAATACTCTTTTATGAAATTTAGGTTTGGGCCTGCTCTAGCCACCTACCAACTTACTACTTGTAGTTGAGATGGTTGTTGAGGAATATGAATACATCTTTGGTACGCTGCCGTTCTCATGAAGTGCATTACTATTTGCTAGTTACAAATGATGGCAATGTTCATTGGTGAGAAGCTCAATTTCTATAAAAAAAAAAATCATAGAGATTAAATTATCAGTTCGACAGATCGAGATTTCTCCAATGTTAAGGCAAAAGGAAAAGAAGGTCAGAAATTCTAACTTGAGATTGCATCGACAAAAAATTATGTGCGAATTGCCCTTTTGTTTTTTGTTTCTCTCCCAACTAGACAGAAGTTCTTGGAATCGATCCCCTCTTGAGCATAAGCATCGTGCCAAGACACTATGCAGATAAAAATTCCAAAGTCGATACCCACACAATTATGCAATCAAGTCAAAGAGTATCCTCACAAAATTAACACTCAATAATACCCTGCTTCCTTCTTCAAAACAGCTAATATAGAAGCCACACTTAGTAAATTGCTACTGTAAACTATTTGAGGTTTATATTGGTAACACAAGCACAGCCTCACTCTAGCAAAGATGTTCACCTCCATCACAGAATATGTTAGGGGCTTTCTGGATTTTCTTCTGGGCTCATCTGGGATTATACTGCCTTTGATTGTTCCCCTGCCAACAAAACTTCCACCTCCACCTCCACCGTAGCCAAGTAACTTCTAACACACCATACTCCCTACTTTGCAAGCAAGTTAATATCCAATCACAAACAGTTGTACTTGCTTTTCTTTTTTCCAATATGTAAAGAAGATGCACAGGGAAGTGACACTACCTAAAGAGAAAATACAAACACCTCAATGAAACTAATGATTTTCAACCAAAATATAATTTTGGTGCTCTCTTGTTGACTTATTATGTACTGAGGTTCTGCAAATCCCACTGTCTCCTTACAGGAGTATTACTTTGTCAATCATGCATCAGGATGAGGAAGATCAAGATTATACAATCTTAAAGTGGTGTTGCATCTCACATAGAAAAGCATCAAAACCATTGATGTGTAAAACCTCATTCTCATTATTTTTTATTTGTTCTTAGCAAGTACACCAGCCTAAAAATGACTCACCAGCATGGCTCCAACTTCATTCCTCGCAAGCTTGAAGCACTTTGACAGCTTGTCCTCTGAGTTTCCCACTGTGTGGAGTAAAATGCCAGGCATACAAAAGTAGATCATAAGCCAAAGTTCTAAGTTTACACAATATGACAATTCAAGCCGGGTTTATGTTCAATCTGAAAAATATAAAAAGTTGCACTCAAGCATTTGATGTCATATATAAGAACAGGAAGAATAAAAATAGGCAAAATACAACTGTCTCCAAGAAAAAACTTTGTGCTAGTTCTTGGTTTATGGGGTAGAGTTAGCAAAGTATCAGAAGGAAAGGTTCTAGGGGTCTCGTTGATCGGTTGGTTAAAATACTTGTAGTTTGTAAAGGTCAACCAAGACGAGACAAAAAATTACAGAAAAAGAAATATTATTGCTAGCTAAAAACATTTACAAACATTTGCTTGATATACTTCGATTTTTTGTTCTGCCATATAAGCATCTTTGCATATTTATGTCTCGTAATACCAACAATAAGTCTAGATTTTTTTTATACAAGTTGGATTTAGTTTGACATGATGCCTCCAAACAATGTTTGGCGCATAGGTGAGGGCTTGTTTGTTTCTGCATTTCAAAAGAATTTTAAAAAATTTGAATTTTTTTTTTATTAACTTCAAATTAATATGTTTTTTAGTATTTTCAAATCATTTTGATGTGCTGATGTTAAAAATGATTTTTATAAAATAAAAAAAATCATTGACATGTATTTTAGCACGAAAAGTTATTTAAAAAGCAACTGCAACCACACTGTCAAATAAGCTCTAAACAAGACTGAATATAACACTAAACCCTACTTGTATTGGCTTTTGGAACACACATTAAGAAAAAAAATTGTTCCATCCCATACCCAAATTTCTATCCCACCTCCCCTTAAACAATCTTGACACATATTATCAATCACATTTGCTCACCAAACACACCTTAAGAGTGTGTTTGTTTTGATGAACAAATGGACAGAACAAAATTATAAAGGTGAAGGTTGTCCTATATGGAAGTTGAGACAAAAATCTCGGTGTGGAACATGACAAGTTACATTTTCTTTTGACTCATATGCATACCAAACACCAAAACAGCTAGAATTGTCTTGTCTAATTGTTTAGTCTCATCTACCAAATGCTACATTAATGCACTACATTCAACTAAAAACAAATTTTGTTTAATATGCTTTTAACCATCCTCTTTAATGCACTAATCTAAATTATAAACAAGTTTTGTTCATAAGAAATTCTTCATCTGAGTGAGGTCTACTTTGCCTCAAGTAAGAGAAAAAAAAAATACTTTTAGTAGCTTTCTTTGAAATTGACAAATAAAATAGTTCTAAAGTGCAGCTTGGAAATATACAAAGGCGTTAATGACGAGGCATAACCAGAACCCGCGCATGCAAAGCAAAGTCTTGAATACATTTCATGCTAGAAATTAAAAAAATATATATTTTGTTTGTTCTTATGGTTCACTAACTAAAAACTACATGATGCATGACAAATTTTGATTTCCTACTTGCAATAGTTTAATAGTAGGCTTAGATACAAAAGAAAAGAAATTAAAAGGTTTGAAATTTAATAGAGGATGGATGCAAGGCGCTACCCACATCATAGCTGTAGGTTTCTAGGGATTACTCCAAGAAGAAGATCCTAAGATCACAAGATGTTTGTAGGAGTCACACCTAAGATTGTATCACACAATGTTTAAGCATAATTGCTAAATAATTTATTCATGAACTCTGATCCTGAAATAAGGCATTACAAGCATCAATATTTATAGACTCAGCAGTCTCCTAAAGTTTTATGTAGTTGAACTTCTAATTTAACAAAATTTAGAATCTTAAACAAGAAAATACAACGATCTTCATATTTAGAGTAAGAAAACCCTAAACAAGAAAGTTAATGCTTGAAAGACTCATCAAATATATATTGAGACCTATAAACTTCCAGAAAATATGAAAATTATAGAAATACCCCTGTGAAATTGATGTTACAGAATCAAAACTAACTAGGTAATTCAAACAAAAGCACATAAAAGTTTATATTTTTGTTGACAACAAGCTACAACTCCAACCATCTAATCAACTATAATCCTCTGAAATTTCCTTATCACATTTAGACAACAAACATAAACTCAAAACCAGAGCTAAAACATTATGCTCGATACCTTATAACAGAAATTTAAGCTGACGTGGTCCAAAACTGCAACACATTGTAATGAACAGCATAAATACAGGCTCCGATATTTAATCAACTAAAAAGAATGCCTTGATGCTTTCTTCACTTGGTTTAAACAAGAATCTGCCAACTTTATGAGATGAATTACGACAACCAGTTCAAATTAGAAGATAAGATTTGAAGTAATTCAAGTTTTTTTTTCCCCTCTAAACACCACATCACTGACGTTAATTTTAATCAACCATCCAAATGCTTAAAGAGTAGAGACACGTCATCATTTTTATTTTTATTTTTGTAAATTGAACACGCCAGTAAAATGACATCCAGATATGAGAAAGCAAAATGAGCAAGTAAAAGATTCAAATCAACAATATTATTGAATGTACTAGATCCATGTTACATTATAAAAGAGCAAGTCTCTTGAAATAGCTAACATCTCCAACTGAACATGCTCAACAATGCAAGTAAAAATCATACATCCAAATCAACCCAAAACAACTACACAAGTAAAGAAGTTCATGTAAACTACCTCTCAAACCCGGGTACAAGAAGAATCAAAATCATCTGGAGCAACTCGAGCAATCCAATTACTGAGTGTCCGCTTAGTATCCGAATGATTAACATAAGCCAACTCATACATGCTACACAGATTAACAACAAGCGTCTCATTCAATGCAACGGTGGGCACTCTTTCCAGAGAATTCTCCAAAACCTTAATCGAATCCGACAAATCCCTCAAATACATCAAACAGATCGCCTTATTATTAATCGCCACAACATCCATTCGATCCCTCTCAATACATTCATCATATTCCCTCACCGCCGACAAATAATCCTTCCCCACCAAATACACCAATGCCTTATTCCTACTAACCAAATTCCTTAACCCAGACTCATTCTCTTCACTCTCACTAGCCATTTTCTCTACCTTACCAAATGACACATTTGCCCCATCCAAATCCCCAATTTGCATCTGCACATACCCTAATTTCGACAACAAAGCAGGATCTAAATTCCCTCGAGAGATTAAAGCATTAATCAAATCTAAACAAACACTTAACTCCTTATTACTCAAATGCTGATTAATTATATGATTAACAACAAAAACCTCTCTCTTCCTCCAAACTTTGACTGACTCGTCGTTTCCGTTGCGATTCAGTCTTTCACGTACAAAATCAAGTAACAAATAAAACCGATCTAAACCTTCTTGACGGTTGCCTAATTTAATAGGGAGCAGCGCATGCAGCCACCGGAGAGAGAAAGGGACCATCGAACCGAACCGGTTAGGGTAAATTTTAGGGTAAGTTTCGTAGCGGTAATGGTGACTGTTAAAATCGTCGAGGGAATCGAGTTCTGTCTGGGCTTCTTGGAAACGGCGCAGTTTAGTGAAAGAGAGAACGATGTAAGCGAGGTAAGTGAGGTGATCGTGTGGGGTATTTAACAGAGAGAGAGATCGGGCTCGATTGACTTTGTCGAGGATTGATAGCCAGGAGCCGCGGTTGGCTAGGTCTTGGAGAGAGGTCAGTTCGTGGGCTAGGTCGTTGAGGGAGGTGAATTGGTTGGTTAGTGGATCGGTGGAGGGTGGGACTGGTGTGGGTTCGGGTTGTGGTGAGTCGGAGTCCATTGCTGCTGCCTGGTGGTGGATGGATGTTATGGGAAATGGGATTGTTAAGCCACCGGAGATTTGTCGCGGGAGCCTTGGGGTGGTGTCTTTTTTTTTTTTTTTTTTGGACAGGACAGGAAAGGATATCAGGCCTAGAGATCTTTCACACCAAATGGATTCGGGCTAGAAAAATAGATATCAAAAGCCCATTGATATCAATAGTTTCAATTCTCCGTGTTTAGGGGTCCGTGTGGTATGGTTGCAGATTTTTTTATATATATATATATAACAGTAATTTAAGTCACTTATTGTTTATCGTTATTCATTTATCTTTATTCTCTCTTTTTTTAATGTTGTTTTAGGAAGTTCAGAAACAAGAAAACGACAACCATACCAAACCAGTTACAAGTTATTTAATTAAAAAGTTTATTTTCTCATTTTGTTTTGTTTTGTTTTGTGTAATATATTATTTATTTTAATTTTTTATATTTTTTCTAATAAAATTCCAAAAATCCAAAACAATTAGAAATAGAATTTCCGGATTGAATAATTGGTTAATTAATTAGTCCTAACAATCTTAATTATTCTCCTTAATTAAAGTGGTTGATAGTTTATACTTGGTATTTGATTGACCCAGGTGGTTTGTGGCTAGCAGTTGCAAAATATCTATTTTAATGGATGTGAGAACTCTTAGATATTTAAATAAGTATATTTTACAAAGAAGAAGTACAATAATATTCTAGAGAAAAATGCTCTCAAATATATATATGCAATGAAAAATGAAAATTGTGAGCCATTATTTTAAAGGATTCATAGTGTATTTATATTTTTTAAGTCTTGTCAATTTGTGGAGAGGAAGAGCTGAAGTGTAATTCTATTTTTATAATATTTTTAGTTGTATTGTAAGTTGTATTTCACTCATTTTATCTAGTAAAATGATAGAGATATTGTAGGGTATAAGAGATTTTAATACACCTGATAGTGTTAGTGAAGTTTATACTTGTTTAATTAAGTATATTTATTGAGAAATAAATTCTTTAAGATTTTATATACAAATCTATATAATTGATGGCACTAGATTCAGATATTATTTTTGAATTCATGGGTACAATAAATTTGGTCATACTTGGGGCGCGATAATAAAAATTTATTGAGGTATGATAAGTTTATGCAAAACTATTTTTATAAGCTTTTTATAAAAGGACCAAGCATAAGCTAAACTTGACTTGTGAAAGTAAAAATGGGTTGACTTAATTAGGCTAGTGAATTAAAGTTTGTAGGTAAATTCATTTGTAAAATTGTGAACCGTATGAAAGTAAAAAAATAATTTATGTAACGTTTCCATACCTGTATCGTAATTATTCCTTTGTTTTTGAGTATCTCAATTATATTGAGTTTTAGTTTATAAATCCAATAAACTTTTGGAGTTTTTTTTCCTCAACGAAAAAGGAGATTCAAACTTAAGTTCTCTTTAAAAAAGGAATATTAAAGTTAGTTGATGTACAATTTATCCACAAAATTCATTAATTTTGGATAAAGAGTTTTAGGATTGTTGCCATAAATATGTAGCAACTATTAATAAATGATATCTTTCATTGACAAATACAACAATTCATTCCAAAAATCAAAGTTTACAGCCATCATTATTGACAAAGAAGCAAGAGGTGTTGTCTTTAAAGCTTGGTGATGTCATCCCAAATGACATCTTTCATTGATAAATACAGCAACCCATCCCAAATGTTAAAGTTTGCAGCTATCATTGTTGACAAAGAAGCAAGAGATATTGTCATTAAAGCCTATAAATAAAAACATCATTTAGAGAGTAAAATGAGAAAAAAAAAAAAGAGTATGAATGTGTGAGAAGAGAGAAAAAGAGTAGAGCTGCAATGACAACACTGTTGGGAGTTGAGTTGGGATAAATATAATCTTTTTTATTTATTTATTTATTTGTATTGTATTATTTTTTTATCTCTAATAATATAGATCTTTCTTGTAGATATAAATAATTTATTAAGCCATGTTAAATATTATATACTAATATATTAAGCCTTCAATAAATAATGATAAGAATATTACCTGTCTGAATTCCCAACAAAAAGCGCAAGCAAATACTTAATGAGCGTAATTTGTCCAGTAACTTCAAGCAACCGAAGCTACTCCTCTGATGGGATGAGCAGCTTTGTCGCCATCCCTCCTGATTATTACATGGAGACAACGGAAATACCGTTGACACGACATGAATGCCTTGAACAGCATTCGAAAATCGGAGCTCTCACTGCAACGCTGTTGCTGAAATTGGTAAGTTCAGGTGTGGAATCATTTTAGCTGTGAGATTTTTTCTATTGCAACACAACGAGAGCACTTGCAAGATTTGTCATCGCAGCATAGCAACTCTGTTTCACCAAGTTGAAATTGTAATGGACCTATCTAGCTCTTCTACAATGGTGTCCACAGCAGGATTCCTCTCTGTGGATTTTTCTTCTACTTGGAGAATTGCATGTACAACGAGCTAAGCTACACAAACAAGTAGCTTGAAAACTCGAGTTTCCTAGCGTATTGAATTCTGATGCATCATTATTAATCAAATTCTATCCTAATTCCTACAACGTGGATTGCATACGCACAGGGGCACTGTTTATCTATTATTCTATGTATGTATACTTAGGAAAACATATGACATTTCCAATGAGTTGTATGGTTTTGATATTTGGACTAGTCTTGAGTACAAGATATTTGGAGCTAATAAAAATATTATTGATAATATATTTTAATGATTGTATGGTCGATGGCTACTTCATTTAAGTAAAGATTCTTTGGTTATCTAGAAAATACCCCTTATTGTGTGGTTGGATCTTAATAAATAAATAAATAAGAATAATCAAGTTTTGCTATAGTCATGTGACATAAAAACAGAGTATATTGTCATCCATAATTCATATAAACTTATTGTAATTCTTTCCATTATTGTAACTTAATTTCTTTATTACTCAGTAATGCCACGTAAGCAATTGCTCTGATTTTCACGGTGCATATCAGAAATAATTTGAGATTTAACAGTTTATTCCATATAAAACTCGAAATGACTAGTCAAAAGGGTGTCATAAAATCATTGAAACTCGTAGGATTTAGTCAAATTTCTTTTCCTACAAGGACTAAATTGTTATCATCTCAAGAGTTTAGGGACCGGAGAGTCGTGTTGCAAATTGAAACAGCCGCCAGTCCGCCTTCGCCATGTAACTTTCGGCGAACTCGTATACTCTCTTGCGTTGTAATTATCATAGTGAATGAGACAGATCAAGAGAAGTTGCAAGGATAATTCCCCCATGCAGAAGAATCAACGTTTCCGTTAGCATCAGTATTTTGGTCATGCTTCCAGCATCTTTGAATATTGAATTCAAATTTTACTGACAAGAATAAGACAGTAACTGCAGAGATATTTCCTCAGTGTTTGAATATATTAAAAATAATTTTTAAAAATAAATAGTCTTGTACAAAATAAATATGTATTTTTATATTGTCCAAAGATAACAAAAAACTTAATCCGTCTCTTACTTCTCCTCCAAAGACAAGGACAAAGGAGTCACCATCGGAAATGCGCGTAAGACAAAAGCAAAAGGCCTGTGAATACATATAGATCTTCTCTTATAGAGAGACAAGATAGCCAGATTTATATAGTGATGTATTTTATATAAAGAGTATTATCCTTTCATAAATAACAATACTTGTGTAAGGTATTAGACAAGCTTGCTCCACCTATTTTAATGTATTTTAATGGAACAAAAAATTCTCCTCTAAAATAGTCTTGTACAAAATAAATATGTATTTTTATATTGTCCAAAACATACATCAAACAACTTTAAAAAAAAAAATTATAATTTCCGGTTTATTCATATTCATCATACCTGAGCGGACACCCCGTATGAACAACACGAGAGCCTGAGATCGATGGAAATAATTGACAATTCAAATTCACTACTTTTATAACACTTCAAGAACTATAGCAAGCAATCATCTGTCGAAGCTGACCAAGTCTTGGAAATCATTTAATCTTGGTCAACTTTTCGTGTTTTCAACTCTCTTTTTTTTTCCTGGAAACTGCAGCATGCTTCTAGCTTGGTGTTTCTTCTGCGCTCTTACATGGTACGGTCAGGTCCTGGAGCTTATTTCATTCACATAGAAATTGCGTGTTGATATAGGCAATAAATTTCCATGTTTGAAGTTTGAAAAAACCATAGATAAAGGGAAAGGTCCTTGTTTATACAGTCAACAATTAAGAAATAGCTTGCCTGTCAATCAGAAGAATTCCAAAACGGAAACACTGGGTAAGCTGCCAACTATGACAATTTCGTTACTAAGAATTTACCTTTGCGAGTTAGTGACATCGATTTATCCACGCCAAGTTGTCTGTCCTATTGCTTAGTTCCTTTTCCCACTTTTTATTCCATAATTACAATACATTATGAGGGTGTAATGATGATCATAAGATATTGAAACCTTAATAAAAAGAAAATCTTACCTGTTTCTTTCATAACAAAAGGCTCGGTAATTTCTTAATCGTGAGTATCTTGATGCTGATGTTTGTATGTGGAGACTAATCCTTTTTTGACGAGTCTTAAGCAGATCATTTCTTCTCAACTGATATATTTTTTTTATGGGTTTCCTTAGAATTCGAACTGTCTAAAATTAAACATGGAGAACACGTGCAACTACGAATCGAGTTTTAATTTCCTGTGATGCCCATGAAATGAACCTTTGAGCTATAAAGTTCTTAAAACTAGAATATATCTGCACCTTTATGGTTTTAATTGAACCCCTTGATAAACTTGTATTTTCCCTCCATGAAAGATACTTCAATGGATGGCATTCTTGATTTTACGCGTTTTTTTCACCAGGTCCTTGTGAAATTCATCTACGGATCAGGACCTGTAACAGTTCGTGATATATTTTGACTCGACTTTTCAAACTAATTCTTACAAAAAGAAAAGGCCCTTGTACAGCCAGCACTATAAAAGGGCGCCTCAGAGATCCAAAGTGAGACCATTACATATTCATTTCATATAGATAGGGGTGACTTGCCACAGGAACACAATTTGAAAAAGCATGAGAGATTATCATCTTCCACCATCCAAATGCATTGCCATGATGAAATTGTTGGCTTTCTGCCTCTTCATTATTTCTTTGATAAACATACCAATTGCTGAGGCTAGAATTCGTCATTACAAATGGGAGATCAAGTACGAGTACAGATCCCCTGATTGCTATAAGAAGCTGGTCATTACAATTAATGGAAGAACTCCTGGACCCACAATTTTTGCACAGCAGAATGATACAGTTATTGTTGAGGTCAAGAACAATTTGTTAACTGAGAACACAGCCATTCATTGGCATGGAATTCGTCAGATTGGAACACCTTGGTTTGATGGAACTGAAGGAGTGACTCAGTGTCCAGTTTTGCCTGGAGACACTTTCGTATACAAGTTTGTTGTTGACAGGGTGAGTTCTCTAGTCTTAGCACTTATAATAGCTAGACTTCTGTTAATGTCAGCTTTACACATATAATAAAAACCTCTTGTTTCCTCCATGCAGCCTGGTACATATCTGTACCATGCCCATTATGGAATGCAAAGAGAAGCTGGGCTATATGGTTCGATTCGCGTAGCGCTTCCCGATGGACAATCCGAACCCTTTGCGTATGATTATGATCGAAGCATCATCCTCAATGATTGGTATCACAAAAGCACATATGAACAAGCTGCTGGATTGTCCTCAACTGATTTCCAGTGGGTTGGGGAGCCTCAGGTACTTAATTATCTTAAATGCCTTGTTTGATATCCTTACTGTTCTTTATGGTCTTGATCATCACTTTCGTGTGACTAAGCTTGTTACTTGCAACAAAAATTGCAGTCACTTTTGATACAGGGAAAGGGAAGGTTGAACTGCTCCACTGCCAATTCACCCCTGAAAGCTGATGTTTGCAATAATACAAATCCCGAATGCTCTCTTTATTCCATGACTGTAGTCCCTGGAAAAACATATCGGCTAAGGATTAGTAGTTTGACTGCTTTATCAGCTCTTAGTTTCCAGATAGAGGTATTTTCCATGTCCCTGCCGGTTTATGTTCTACAGCTTATTACAGGGAAATAATAAAAGTAGCCATTGCTCAACATTTCTATAATTCCTTTGCAGGGTCACAACATGACTGTTGTTGAAGCTGATGGTCACTATGTTGAGCCATTTGTGGTAAAGAATTTATTCATATACTCTGGCGAGACATATTCAGTCCTAGTGAAAACTGACAAAGACCCTTCAAGAAATTATTGGGCTACTACAAATGTTGTGAGCAGAAATTCCACAACTCCGCCAGGCTTAGCCATTTTCAACTACTATCCAAACCATCCCCGGAGATCTCCTCCAACGCTTTCTCCACCTGGGCCTCTTTGGAACGATGTTGATTCTCGGTTTAATCAAAGTCTCGCCATTAAGGCTCGCAAAGGCCACATACATTCCCCTCCGGCCACATCTGACAGGGTCATAGTATTGTTGAACACGCAAAATGAGGTAAATGGTACTCGACGTTGGTCAGTCAATGATGTCTCTTTCAATTTACCTCATACACCTTACCTGATTGCACTCAAGGAGAATTTGCTTCACACCTTTAGCCAAACCCCACCTCCTGAAGGATATGATTTTGCCAATTATAACATTTCTATTGACCAAGAAGACAACAATGGCACTACTAGTGATGCCATCTATAGGCTTCAGTTCGACTCAACAGTGGATATTATTTTGCAAAATGCAAACTCTATGGTAGCCGAAGTTAGTGAGACACATCCATGGCATCTTCATGGACATGACTTTTGGGTCCTAGGCTATGGAAGGGGCAAGTTCGATCGAATTAATGATCCAAAGAAGTACAATTTGGTCGATCCGATTATGAAGAACACGGTACCAGTTCATCCTTATGGATGGACAGCTTTAAGATTTAAAGCTGATAACCCTGGAGTTTGGGCATTCCATTGCCACATCGAGTCACATTTCCTTATGGGCATGAGAGTGACATTTGAAGAAGGTATAGAGAGAGTAGGAAAATTGCCGTCATCTATCATGGGCTGTGGTGAAACCAAACACTTCCGCGAGCCATAAATAGTTCAGGAGGAAAACTATTGTACTACAATTCTTTTGGAGGCTTCAGGAAATTTACTGGATAAATCCTGCCGTGGAGAATGGCTTGGTTTTATTTTCTTTTTCTGTGACTCCAGCAGAAGAAAGATTTACACAATTTTTGTGTTGCAATAAAATAGACACCATTTTCTTCTTCTTTTCCCCTTATTTGTTCCCTTCAGTATTGAGATGTGCTTGACTCTTCTATCGACCTTTTATAATTATTAGATTTATAACTTAATTAGAGCATGTTTGGCTGCTCGTTAGAATTTACGTTTCTTAAAAAACACACTGACCAAATATCTGGTTAAGAAAAGAAAGTTGTTTATTGTGTATGGGTCCCCCAATAAATTGCATGCATGATGTAGGGAAATGAAAAGCAGCAAATTGCTGCTTTCTTGCGCAGCTAGGAATGCATTCATGCTACACTGTTTACTGAACAATATAGTGAAGGCAAGTGTCCACTATTCTAGCCGGACTGGGTCAGGTCCAACACGCAAAACGCATTGAACTAGGTCCGACCTAGTAAAGTAAAAAAAAATTATTTTTTAATTGTGTTTTATTCACTTGATGACGTAGTATTTGCAGAATTTAATCACAATTCTAATTTATTCCTGATTATATTTTACAAGTTATGTTCTTACGTGTTAAAGAAACCAAGAAAATTGTCGGATGTATTTCAGACGTGATGGAATTGTAGATAGTTTAATGGAATAATAAAAAAATATTTTATATAAAGTATGATTTATTTTATGATGTAATAGCAATAGTTAAACCTACAATATTTAAATTAAAAATCATCAATATTAATATATATTTTTTAAAATTATTTTATAACCTTAATTTTAAAATCATTATTAACCAAACACATTAAACTACTTTTTTTTCAATCTCAATTTCAACCACATTTTGAACCAAACACCAATTTTTTTAAACTAATCTCAACTAAAAATACTTTTTACAAAATAATTTTTTTCAAAGCATAATTATAATAATTACCGCAATATCAAACACACTTTTAATTCTTTTAAGGTTGTCAGCCCCAATTAAGGACAATCTTCGTTAATAAGGCATAATATGCTAAGGATCTGAGTCCAAAATAAGGCCTGAGGAGAAGAATTTCTCATAAGAACTCTTGATGGCCCAGATGAATCGGCTACGAGCTCCATTTCAGAAGAAAATAACAAGCATGGGCTTAACCAAGCTAAAGCCTTGTAAGTAGCTAGTAATCACTAAGCCCCCTAACTTCTAGACCTTTTATTACGTTGTTGTCTGTTACATGTTTTTTTTTTATACATGGCAGATCATCTTTTTATAAACAAATCATTAATTTTTTGATATTATATGTTTTTTATTTTTTAGAGGAAAGATTGGAATTTTTAAAAGAAAGATCATGTCTTAAAGTTAAAAACAAATGACTTTTTGTTTTGGGTGAGTTACTAATAATTAAAATGAAATTGTAATTATAAAAAGTATAGAATAATTGATCAGATTCTAGATTTAGTTTTTATAATTTATTAGTTTAAATTTTATAAATTTTAAAATCATTAAAAATTTACATAATTATTAATTTTAAAACATATAAAATTAATTGAGATATATACAAACTAAACCTATAAAATTAATTAAAATACACCCAAATTAATATAGAAATTTATCTATGTTAAAAAAAAAGAAAAGAAAAAAGAAGCAGTTGTCGAACTTATTAATGCAGAAACATGGTTTTGGATTTGATGTCACTGTGGCAGATAGTAGTACATGGTTGTCTTTGTTAGCATGAGAATAAAGTCATTGTATAGCAGTTCAATGAATGATGGGGAAGTATTTAACACTGACGTGTAATACAGATTAATTTTAGTTTTTCCTTTTTTTTTTTTTTTTTTTGAAGTCGATGGAATGATCACCTCTTCCCTCAATGATCAGAAAAATTATCCAGAACCACACGTGCCTGTAGCAAGATAATTTGAAGCAACAGCTGATTAATAATAAAAATTTAAAATTAATTTTTTATATATAATTTTAAATTCGAGCTCTATAATTATTAATATAATAATTATTGTATCCTTATATGGTTATTAACTTCAAAACTCATGAAATTAGTTAATATACACACAAATTAATTTAGACATCCATATAAATAATAATAAAAAAAAAGATAATTTGAAGCTACAAAAACTTATTTTAAACTTAGAAATGGCCAAATAATTTGAATTCTTAGGAATCGGTTTGTGGCTCTCCCTGCCGATAGTGTTCTCTCCTGCTCTTTCTATTAGGTTTTTTTTTTTTTTTTTTTTTCTAGTTTATTAAAAATCTAAACTTTTCCTAACCGTCGTTTATTTATTAAAAATCAAAAGCAATCAAAATACATACTCAAAAATTGCATGATTTAAAATAAAAATATTATATTACTAATTAGAATCCTTTTATCTAATTAGCATGCTCATTTTTTTTAGATGTTTTCACTATAATATTTATTTTTAGATAAAATCTTATAAAATTTCTAAAAGACAGTCTGACATGTAAAAACATAACATTTTGATAATTTAAATATTGGTGTGTATATATATAAAAAAAAAAAAAACAATGTCAATGCATTATCATGAAAAAATCTTTGGTAATGTTATTAAATTGGCCAATAAGTTAATCTAGAGACCTCACAACCCAGTTTTTTTATTTGACTCAAGTTTTAAATAAAATTATATGGGGTTAAATTAATATGATCTGATTGACTTAACGGATTTATTGGTAAAAAAAAAACTTCAATAGAAGTCCTCTCGTCAAATAAAACATGTTTATACCAAAATCAATTTATTTTATAATCAGAATATGGTTAAATGATAACTTTTTCTTTTTTATTTTTCAAATTCAAAGACTGAAATGTAAATAAAATAAAGTTTTAGATCACAAAGTAAAAGGTAAAAGTTATGAGTTAAAGAAACCAAATTGAAAAGTGAAAAAATCTTGAAGGTAAAAAATATATATAAAAAAACATGTGATAAACATTCAATAAACTCTTTGTTTCAGACATAATATCAAACTTGGTCCCTATATTTTAAAATTTCTTCAAGCAGCAAAACTGAATTTGTGTTTGAAAAATTGAATATCAATCAAATAGACATTTTTTTATTTATTTCTTAGAGTCTCACAACAATCAGATCAAAATAATTTCTAAAAAGAAAATCCACAATGATTTTCTTTTTAGAAATAGGTTTTTTTTAACTGTAATTTATAATTGTACGGACTTGTAGGTTTTGGAGTTTTTTAGTTGAATAGCTCAAGTAAAAAAAAAAAATACATAACATTAGGGGATGTTTGAAAATGTTATAACAATTATTTTTTAAAAGTATTTTTTACTTAAAAATAAATCAAAATAATATTTATTTTAATTTTTTAAAAATCATTATAGCAACACATGCAAACGATAAAAAAAACACTAACATAATTTTTTTATTAAAAAATATAATTTTAAAATACAAAAATAAATATACCTTAATCATTATTCAATGATTGCAAGTGAAAAAAACAAAAAAGAGGCATTATGCCAGATTGACATAGATACTAACACCAGCAGCTTATAGCCTGTGATGAAATTGATCATGCAAGAAAGCTTGATCAACGCCAGGACGAGATCCCCATTTTCAACTTTCCCGCCAAACCTAACCATACCCAAACATTCTCTCTAACTAACAAGCAACTCCACGCAACACTCATTCGCTCGCCCTCTCCCAATCCCCATCGCCACGCTCCCGTCACGCGCTACCATAACCGTTTCTAGATTCCCAATATAAACATCCCCTACCTTCTCACACTCCTTTACATCCACTATTCATCGCTCTCCCTCTGTCGTCAAAATGGAGTCTTCTCCGAAACTCTCTATTCTCCTAATTCTCTCGCTCTCCATAATCATCTCCTCCACTGCCATTGACGGCGCAGAAACCACCACTTTCAGCTCAAATCTCTCTCCGCTATCAGCACAACCACAAATCTCCACCTCCGATCACTTCCACGACCATTCGTTCTCCTCACACACAAATCTCCTCGCGCCAATCCTCTCTCACCTAGGATTCACTCAACTCGCCATGGCGGTTCCATCTCTCCCCGCTGATTCCACCACCACGGCCTGGTCAGGTCCTTCCACTCTTTTCGCTCCTTCCGATTCCTCTCTCCGTACCTGCTTCTCTTGCTCTATGCCTGACCTCCTCCACGAACACATCGTACCCGGTCTCTTCTCCATCGATTACCTCCGTAAACTCGCTTTCGGTACCAAAATCGAAACGCTAAGTCCTGGCCGTTGTATAACCGTCACTTCCACTTCACTAAAAAACGACTCCGCCACTCCTTCCACCGTCAAGGTCTTCATAGGAGGCGTAGAGATCACGCATCCTGATCTCTTCAACAACGGTGTCTTAATCATTCATGGCATCCAAGGCTATATTGCACCACTCTCTCCATTCTCTTGCGATTTTGAGAGATTGACCTCTCTTTCTTTTCCGTTTCAAGAGGGCGTGACTCCTCACGTGACCTCAACTACTCATCAACAGGGTATCGGCACTCTGGTGCAGCCTGCTATAATGCGTCTGATGTTACGTGATGCAATGCTTAGGTTGCGTAGTAATGGATTCACGATTCTCTCTCTTGCAATGAGGGTGAAGTACCCTGAGCTAGCAAATCTGGTTAATATGACTGTGTTTGCTCTCGATGATGTGTCGATCTTCTCTGGATCGCATTCGTATATTAGCAGCGTGAGGTTCCATATTGTGCCTAATCATTACTTGAGCACTGCTGATTTAGAGAGGCTTCCTGTGGGGGCTACTTTGCCTACGCTGGAGAGAGGTCAGGCTTTGGTGGTTACTTCTGCTGGTGGATTCAATACCGCGGTGCCGATGAGGATCAACTATGTGAGAGTTAAGGTGCCTGATGTGATGAGGAACTTGAAGATAGTTGTTCATGCTGTTTACTTGCCTTTCCCAAGGATTCATCCCACTTCTGCTGCTGCTTTTGATGAGATGATGGGCATTGGTGGTGAAGGACAGAATATAGTGGCAGCGGAAGCTGGTGCTTGTTCTGCGGTTTTTGAGGACGGTAGCTGTGGGATGGTGCCTCCTATGCCAGCTCAGGTCAAGCCATCTGTGGTGGTGCGGGGTGATGAAGATCACCATGGCCTGTAGATGTTTGTTATGATGGTGACGTGTCCTATTTGGATTGGTAGTTTTTGTTGCTCCCTGTTTGTCAATAGTCAGTCAGTGTCTGTTTTTTAGCTGAAAGATCTGTTTGTTTGTTTGTGTTCTCTTAGCTATGCGTTGTAGTTAAATGGACAGTGGCAGGCGAGACAGTCTCACGAGTAGTATTATGAAATTTGGTGAGCGTTGCTACGAAAGAGGACTTGTTCGGGCCTACTGTATGAGTATGTCCACCCTTCTTTATGGGCCTGTTATCTAGTAGTCGCCGATGAATCTCAATCTATTTTCGTGCTTGGCTCAATTGCCTGCTAATTGTCTTTGTAGATTTATTCATCTTGTCGTGGCTGTTAACTATGGTTCCATTTTGTGCTTAATCTATGTACATATAATGAAAATTGAGGAAAAGACTTCTAGAGAGAGAACAAGATCGGTTATGAGAACTTTTTTTTTTTTTTCTATTTTTTTTTTTATTTTATGTCCAGCATGGTGGCATACGTGTAGTAGTAATTTTGGGAGCATGTAAATAAAAGTCTTTGCAGAGATAGATGTGATCATAAGTAATGCAATTCAAAGTCGTTCTTACGGTGTTTAGAAGGGTAGAAAAGGTTATTCATGATACTTACGTGATATATTCTTAGTTTTCTGTTATTACTGTAAGGCTATATATAGCCAATTAAGTTTGTTCAATAAAAAAAGAGGGGGGGTTAATACAGAAATCATAGAGCTCTGTTTTCCATCATGAGATCAAAGTCTCTCAACAAGAACAAGCAAATTTCGCATATCAAGGTGCAACATCAATCAATCTGGATAATAATTTTAATTTTAATTTTAAATTTTATTGTTGTAAATAATAAATTATTTATCCTTAAGATTTTATTGCTCCTCTCTTGTGTAACTAAGATATTTGTAATATATCTTTTAAGATTTCAAAAACACCATCTTAGCACTTCAAAACAAAACCTTTGAACCAAAATAAAATAATTCAAATATCTCTTAATAAAATATGAATTTAAGCTTTAAATTTGTAAGAAAAAACCAAAGTATAAAAGATAATGAAAACACTAAAAGTAAAACGATAAAAAGCTTGAACAAATATGAAAAATTAAGGTTAGAAACTCTTATTTCACCCTTTTTTTTCCAAAGAATTTTAAAAACTAAAATGTCAAAAAATTAATAAAAATTAATTATTAAACTTTGATTAGCTATCATATATCAATGATTAAATATATAAAACTAATAGTTCTTTAAGTAGAAAAACCAAGACTTCTTTGAGATTAATTTCCTACTAATAATTTATTTAAATTATATTAATTAAATAGATTTCCAACTTATACTAGCCATATGATTCATTAAGCACCATCATCCGCTTTCGACAGTAGCAATTCCACAAGTACTTTTAAAAAATACATTATAAGTCCGGTCAGGTTTTGATTTTGTTTCTCATTTATCACAAGTTTGAATATTTTTAGGGCCACTAGAGGTCTACATTGTTGTTAACTTCAGAACCTGAAGAATTAGTCGAGATGTGCGCAAGTTAGCCTCCGAACATATACGTTAATAAAAAAATAAATAGCATCATAATTTCACTTGAAAAAAAATATAAATAACATCATGGGTGAATTGTTATAATTTATCTTGAATTACAAAATCTCATTTTCTCCATCGATAAATGTCATCGTATCAACTATTTTGTTATTTTCACATTAACATTTACAAAAAAGAAAAAAAATACCTTCAAGTCAACAAAATATATTTTAATTATTTCTCATATAATTTTTATTAGAATACTTCGATATACGTACCGAATCTTCATTTTCACATGTAAAATAAAAGACGAAATGCTCAGCATGCACGTACCTTTTGAAACCAAGGGGAAAAAATTAGTAGTCAAATCATCATAATTTTATATGTATATAAATTCATATGACTTTCAAAGTTATAAGCTATTGTTATTTGAGATTATGATAATAATAATAATTTAAGATATTTTTTTATTTAAAAATATATTAAAATATTATTTTTAATTTTTAAAAATTATTTTTGATATTAATACATTCAAAATAAATCTAAAAATATAAAAATAATTATTTTAAATAAAAAAATAAAATTTTTAAATTTTTTAAAAACACAATTTATACCTCGCTCCAAGCACACCCTTGATCCATGAAGGTCGAATTCCTAAGAAATTAAATGATCTCTGAAATGCCTTGTGCTGTAAATTGGACTCCATTTTTACTCTTTAATTTCCAATTAAGAAATTAAATTGCTTGTCGTGAACAGCACGTTCGTGTCAAAATCTAATTGTCAAGTGATGTTAACTTTTGATTTTATAATCTTCTTTTCCTTAATGACAAAAGACAAACACGATTATATGTTGCTAATTAAGAACAAGTAAACTATTCTAAAAGTTACCACAGGAGATTGGGACGTCTTATGCTGTCTCAGGAAGGAAATAATCAGTGTTGAAATCTGAAACTTCAAAGATTCCATGCCCTATTAAGCATATCGAGTTCTTACGCGGGACCAGCCACCAACTAGTTACTGACTGTTTGATATTGATGTTTAACGTCTTTCTTTTTCTTTTTCTCTTTCTCTTTTTGTTAAAATTTATTTATTTTAATATTTTTAAATTGTTTTGATACCAATAATAACTTTTAAAAAATAATTTTTTAAATATATTTCTAAAAAAACTTTAAACATTAATCTTTATTAGTCTTAAATACTCTAAAACACATCATGCTTCCACCACTTGTGTAAAATTATCACTTGCAAATCTGCATCTTGAACTAGAGGGGAGGGGGAAGGGGTGAGGAGATCAAGTGGAATGCAGGTTTGCAAAGGATGATTTTACTCTTTTTTTTTTTATATAGTAATAGTTATTTTTTAAAATATTTTTTTGGCACGTTGTCGAAAGGACACCTCACCTATAAGCCTAGATTTTTTCTTTTTTTTCTTATTTATATTTATCAACCATTGGTTATTGTATTTTCCAATCTTTTAATAAAACATCACAATTTTTTTTATAAATATATTAAAATAATATATTTTTTATTTTTTAAAATTTATTTTTAACATCAACATATTAAACCTTTTTTTAAAAATAATAATTATATAAAAAAAACTGAATTTTAACCTCCAAAGATAAGGCAATATAAAAAATAAAGGGCATGACCATATCAACACGAAAGTCATTAATTCAGTACAGTTGAAAGCTTTTATCATGACCGGCTTATAGCAAAAATAAATAAAAATTAGGTTTCATAAATTCTAAAATTTCTATTTAAACCATTGAGATTTCTATGATTTGATAAACTTTGAATGTTAAGTAGTAGCTAAACTTACATAATAAATAAAATTTAAATTAAATATAATTCTTAAATTTATTAAAAAAAATATTTAAAAAATAATTAGAAAAAAAACCTAAAATGACATCTTCTATATTTAATTTGAAAATCATCCAGAGGCGTGTCACCGTTAGGGACTCTTTCAACGCTAACCAAGTTTCAACGCAATTCACTAATTAAATAAAAATTGTATCCATTTTTTTTTTTTTTTTAAAAAAAAAAAAACTCGACTGACTTCAGCATCCTCTAACAAAGGGGCGTTTCGCCTTATATAGACGCTTATTCACCGCTAACAAGCTGAGACTTATCTCTTTCATTTTCAGCATGGAAACTTGGTGCCTTATCCTTGTCTCCATCTCCATCTCTCTCTTCTTGAAATTTATCTTCAACAATTTCCTAACAGCCAAGAAACTCCCTCCAGGTCCTGTAACATTTCCTATCATCGGCAACTTACTATGGCTCCGCTTGTCCTTCCACAACCTGGAGCCCATCCTCCGGTCCCTGCATGCCAAGTTTGGCCCAATGGTTACCCTCCGTATTGGCACTCGCCCTGTTATCTTCATTGCGGATCGCGCCCTTGCTCATAGGGCTTTGATACATAATGGTGCAGTTTACGCGGACCGTCCACCAGCTCTTGCTACTGCCAAGATTACAACTGGTAATCAGCTTAATATCAGTTCTTCCTCTTATGGCCCAACTTGGCGACTCCTGCGGCGTAACCTCATGGCCGAAATCCTCCACCCTTCGCGCGTGAAATCATACTCTCATGCACGCAACTGGGTGCTGCAAATCCTCCAGAATCGCTTCGAGTCCGAAGCGAAATCCGGTCGTCCTGTTCGTGTGATGGAGCATTTTCAATATGCCATGTTTTGCCTGTTAGTACTGATGTGTTTTGGTGACAAGCTTGATGAAAGCCAGATAGAAAGGATCGAGGAAGTACTGCGACATGTGCTTGTGAATTTCGGTAAGTTCAATATACTCAATTTCTGGCCAAGAGTGACGAAGATTGTGTTGCGCAAGCGTTGGAATGAGTTGTTTCGCCTCCGAAAATGGCAAGAAGATGTTTTGATTCCATTGATAAGAGCGAGAAAGAAGGCAAAGGAAGAGAGGATAAGAAGAGGTAAAGAGAACAAGAAGGGGCATGAAGATGAGTATGTTCTGTCCTATGTTGACACCTTATTGTCTTTGGAACTTCCGGAAGAGAAAAGAAAGCTCGAGGAAGGGGAAATGGTCAGTTTGTGCTCGGAGTTTCTTAACGGAGGAACAGATACTACTTCAACAGCACTGCAATGGATCATGGCAAATCTGGTTAAGTGCCCACAGATTCAAGAGAAGCTATTCATGGAGATTAAAGGGGTTGTACGAGATGGGGAGGAGAATATAGAAGAAGATGAATTGCAAAAGATGCCATATCTAAAAGCAGTAATTCTAGAAGGGCTGAGGAGGCACCCGCCCGGCCATTTTGTGTTGCCACATGCGGTGACTGAAGATGTAGTGTTGGATCAATATGTGATACCAAAAGAAGGAACTATAAATTTCATGGTGGCTGAAATGGGACGGGATCCAAAGGTGTGGGAAGATCCTATGGCATTCAAGCCCGAAAGGTTTCTTAATGGAGGAGGGGAAACGTTTGATATAACAGGAAGTAGAGAGATCAAGATGATGCCGTTTGGGGCTGGGAGGAGAATCTGTCCTGGTTATGGTTTAGCTATGCTTCATTTGGAGTATTTTGTAGCTAATTTGATTTGGAAATTTGAGTGGAAGGCTGTGGATGGAGATGATGTTGATCTGTCTGAGAAGGAGGAATTCACGGTAGTGATGAAGAATCCATTGCAGGCCCAAATATGCCCAAGGTTGAAGTAAATTATCAGCTTGATTTCTTTCTCCATCTTTTTGATAAAAACGTTAAGGTTGATTTTATTTGCTTGGACAATAATATTGCATGTAACTTCCCTAGAGATAAGGAATTGCTAAGCATGGCTCCAAGTCAAATGCCCCTCCGTTGAGGGATGATCTTCCTATTGTTTAAGTTTTATTTGACCAATAGTGTCTCTATCCTATTAATTAATTAATTACCTTAATGCTTTTTTGTTCGTGTTATGCTTGCTGTGTGTCTGGATGCATGTTTATTCGGGCCGGGTTGCTGCGGGTTTTTTTGGGGGGCTTTTAAGCGTCTTTTTCCCAAGAAAAAAGGGGAAAAAACAGAAGACATCTAACTTCCAATAAGATTTCTCTAGAATATATTGAATTCAAAACCGAGGGATCATATTAGATAAGGAATTAAGAGATTACATCCATGAAAAAACAAAGATGGGGATCTAAGAATTGGAAGAGGGTCATCCCTAACCTGCCGCAAGGTCCATAAAATGGCCTCTTGTTGAATTTCTTAAAAAGACTTGTGTAACTTGATTCGGATCATACTAAGTGAGTGTTAGAGTTCAGAAACGCTGTCACGCCAACAAAAGCACAGGTTGAAGATCTGTGCGAAAAACTGAACCCGTGACAGTGAGGGTTTGAAAAGATGCCATCCAAAAAGAACAGAGATGTGGATTTAAGAATTGGATGACAGTCGTCCCTACCCTGTGGCAAGTTCCATATATTGGCCTCTTGTTGAATAAAAAAAAGAACACTAGTATAACTTGATTTTGATTACAAATAGAATATGACTTTATAATAGCATATTTAATAAAAGCTTCGTTATTTATTCATTAGCTTTCATCATCTCTACAAAGTAAGCACGAGACCCCAAATATATATATTATAACAATCAATGACACCAAATGACATATCATCTCTCCCCCTTTCTATTTAATTGACAAACAATAAAGAACTTGTGGTTTCTCCCGAATGATCAAACGACGACAAAATCACTACTCGAATCAATTTCTTGCACGAATTCATGTTTGAACATGGTTGTTTGTACTGGGTGATGAAATTCCTCACTTCCTCAAAACAGCATATAGCAGGTTATTTATTCGAGGAAAAAAAAACTCAAACCTTGACTTTGAAAATGGATGACAAAGCGTTGTGAAGTGTTAAAAAATGGATTATTGAATTTTTTATGCTAATTCTAGGGTTTTGGTTGGGTTTGTGTTAAAAGGAGTTATTTTCATGTTTGTGTCGAATCCATATCTGCAGTATCAAAACGAGGAATCCTCTTCCCTTTCTACTGTTATTGTTATTATCATCTTCCTAGGCTTCAAGAGCAAATTGGGTTTTCACAAAAATCTTATCTTCTCGAGAATGTGTAGCTCTACTGTGTGTGAGAGAAGAACAAAATCAGGAGCTTGAACTGTGTGTGAGAAAGAGAGCGAGGATGATGATATTTTCTTGTTTATTTCTTTTTAAAAATTCAAATATTGTGATGTGTTAATTGTGAATCTAGACGGATGGAGAACGTAGTCTTGGGATGGAGGTGATGTATGGGGCAGAAGTGTTTTAGATATTTTAACTAAAGTATTTTTATTTATTAATTAAATAAAAAATAATAGCAAACATCTAAATAATCAAATAATTTTTATTTTTTTGGACGCGCCATGTACAATATATAAATTGTTATGCACTTGTTAAAATTTAGAATATAAACTATTATTTTTTAAAACTCGATAAAAACATATAATTTTAACTAAATTATAAGTTACTAGGTATTTTTTTAAAATTTTAATTTTAATTATTAATCTTCTAATTTTAGTTTAAAAACAACATGAAATTAAGTTTCGTAAAAGTGGTCTCTGATTCAACATCGGAATATTCAAAGATTCGTCGGATACAAATCAAAGTAGAAAACAACAAAAAGAACCATGTCAACATAAATTATGAGGATATAATTAAAAATAAATAAAGTTCCATGAACAATGCGATAAGCAATATATTAACAATATTTTTCTCAAGTGTTTTAGTTTATTTGTTATTGATAATAATCATAATAAAAGTGAGTCTTTTCAAAAGTTATTTGGATATATAAAACTGTTTCAAGTTGTCCAGTTGCTTTAGTCATCTCCTTCATCTTCCTAAGTGAACACCAGCAATGACAGATCGCCGGACATAAAAACAGAGGCGTGAGATGGTGCTGTGTCACAGAGTTTTGGCGGGATGTCTAATGATGTTGGCCTAAAAATTCTTTACATGGTTGACCCTTTAAAAAATACTGTCCAGAAAATAATTGAAACACGCAGACCCTCTTCATGATCCACTTCAAGCAGATTTCTACGAGTAATTATCCTCGATCTGTAACAAGTTTTTATCTTCTTCTTCTTCTTCTTCTTTTGCCGACGTCTAACTAGGGCATATGATATAGAAAAAATCCTTGTTTTTTTTACCTTCTTTATCATACAAATCCATGAGCTCATAATATACACACATCATTAATATTCCTTTCCTACATGAAGAAACAGGAAGAAGAAAAATTATTCTCATATTCTGAGGTTGTGTTATATCATTATTCTCATATTCTGAACATTGGTCAGCAGTACTAGAATGCATTTGATGGCAGTTTGATGTGGTCTCTGCCCGTGGCTGTTGCAACATTGAAGTAAAGCCTGGACCAGCAACATTTTCTTGCTGACAAGAGAAGTTTATATGTTCTTGTTATGAAATAGCCACTAAAAATAGGTCTTAAATTTAGCAATACATTTTTAGCAGTATCACATAGAATTTCAAAGATGCCTAAAGAGAGGGAGAACCTTTACTGCATCCTGCTGGGAATGAGGCTAGAGGCTGAAGGCAGAGAGGAGATCAGTAGATGACAATGATGAGAAAGCTTGATACCAAGTTGGGAAGACCTCACTGTCCGAGTTGTTCATATTGTTTCCTTCCATGTTGTTGCAAGGATTTGCGTTTACGTTATTAGTCCCATGAGACAATGCCTCAAAATTTGCTGTGGAGGATTGGTTGCTGAGAAAAACAAAAACCAGTTTCATCAGTAGCATAAATATACACAGATTTCCCATCATCCTCGTACAAAACTTTCAGCCTTTATTCACCTCACAGGAACACGAGAAGATTGATCAGATCCTACACGAACAGAACTGAGGTGGTTTCCATTTTCAGGCACAAAAATGTCTCTGTATATTTATGCTACTGATGAGACTCGCAATCTCATTTCCAAAGTCTGGCATCCCCACTTCTGCATCTAAGAACACCAGCAAATTAATAAGAGATGAAGTGGCAAGAGCTTCATTTTCTTGGTCCTAATTAATTAATTAATTAGTTATTCAAGTAATTCAAGATTGATGCCAATTATCCACCGAAGTACAATTGATTACCTGCACATTTGACGGGTCATAAGTAGATACTGGATTACTCGAGATGTATTTCCGCAGCAAAGATTCGAGTCAAAATGGATATATAATTATCATACTAGTACATGGCATTTTGGAACATAACACTCAATCAATCATGTAATTTCAAGAGAAAAAAAGCACTAGCATTCTGTCTTGAAGACGTGCCATGGTATCCAAAAGAGTCTTTTCAAATGACTCAAGGTCCAGATTTGATGTAAATTTCAGAGGGTCAGCCTCGTATAACCTTTCAATTAGTTATTAAGAAAAAGACAAAAGAACACCAGTAATTTGAGATCGATGCAATACCAAAATGACAACAAAAGTGAAGAAGTGGAGAACTTTTGTTGTTACACTTGTCTGGCCTTAACCTTTCCTCGGCCATATAAAGGTGAAGTTGCAGATGACTAACTTCTAGCTGGAGTTCCTTGATTTGTACAAGAAAAATTCCATGATCAGGACCACTGGATAAAATCAGGCAGCAGGTGCATGTGCATGAGTTCAGGAGTGTTTGGCATTGGCATTGAGGATGAAATTACTTTGATTTTTTTTTTTTTTTTACTTTAAATTAATTATTTTTTCAATAAGGGCTCTTATCCATATCCAACGATCAAAATTCCTCCCCTCTAAAAGAGTGCTTTTGTTGTTCAATCCACCCTCCTAACTTAACCGCTTTTTAAAACCACTCACCTCACCTCAACTGGATAGACAGAGCTGAGAGCACAACAAACTACAGTATACTGCCCAAAACATGGCAGCACTCTCTGCTATAACAGTCACAACCTCAAAAAACCTGTTCAATTCTAACAAACCCACTCTCACTTCCAAACCCACTTCACCATTTTCTTGTCTTTCTTGTTTGTCACATGACAGAGAAACAAATCTCTCATTGAAGTCAGTTTCTAAGACAAAGAAGTGCATTCTTGACGTGGGTTTGGGGCTTTTAGCTGCTTCTGTTCTTGCTTTCTCACCATTGGATGCTGAAGCCACTAGAATTGAGTACTATGCTACGGTAGCAGACCCACCATGTGAACTTAACTTTGTTCCCTCTGGCCTTGGTTACTGTGATATTTCTGTAGGGTCTGGTGTGGATGCCCCGTATAATGAGCTTATTAATGTGAGTCTAACAGTTCAGGAATTTTGCTAATTTATTATCTTGATTTTTTTTGTTTCCCTGAATTTCGCTTTATTGAAGTAGTTATACCAAGCTTCAATCTCAAATTAACTAATTAATGATAGTAATTCAATCTGTGTCTAGACTTTAATAAGCTTTTATCTGTTCTTGAATGGGTTCTCTCATGTTTTCTGGGGCAATATTGATTGGAGAATTGGGGTGTCTTTTTTATTTTCTGTAATTTTGAGGCTTTCATGCTGAAGGTATGTAATGGATCTAAATAAAGCATGTGCTCAGAAATTGTGAAATAATTTTGATAAAGTACTTGACTTAACTGGAGTTGTGAATAACTTTATCCACCAAAGGTTTAGATTTGTTTGATTCATGATCTACCTAGTTGATGTATTCTGGTCATGAAATGTTCCTTGAAGATTCAACTTGTTTTAGTACTATTTCAGTTTTTTTTTCCTGCAGTAGCACCTATAAATAATCTCACCGGAAAAACAACTAGTAAATCCCTTGAAGCATCACAATTTGTGTTTTTCTTTCCCTCCCTCGACACAGGTCCATTACACTGCAAGATTCGCTGATGGGAGAGTCTTTGACAGCAGCTATAAACGCGGCAGACCTCTCACCATGCGCATTGGCGTTGGTAAGGTGTGAAAGTATTAGCTAGAATTATCAGTTTGGTTCCATTTTCTTCTCAAACATGCGAGTGGAAAGATTTTATGTTGAACTCCTAATTTACAGCCGATCAAGTTAGAAGCTTGTAAGACTAGGGTCTAAACTACTTGCTATCATGTATTTGCCAAGTCACAGCTCATAGTGCTCTGTAGAGATGTGAGTTTTACTACTTTTGTCTTCATTCATAGGTTACAATATCTGCATGCCATATTAGTTACTTGATATTCTTGCTTAGATTGGTGATAATTTATTCCTTCTTAATCTAATGGATGATTGTGGGCGGATCACCATATTCCATAATGTCCCCATGTAAGGATAGATTAGAGTTTTCATGAACAATGCTTAACAAAATATTTTTGATACTGCTCTGTACTAGCATTTTTCTGTGAATCCTTTTATTGTAAATCGTAATGATGAAGGATATTAAAGAACTAAACTGAATCTTCCATTAGGTAATCTACAACAAGAACTTTTGAAACTTTTTATGCGACTCTTGTGAATTGGGATTTTTCTTTCATTAAGCTGCTCTACCATTCTTTACAGAGACAATAAACAGAGAATATCAAATATCAAATGATGCTGCGTGTTTCCCCACATACATCTGCATCAGACAACTTTATTTTACATGGTTATTTATTTGTCCAGGTCATTAGGGGATTGGATCAGGGAATTCTAGGGGGTGAAGGGGTGCCCCCAATGCAAGAAGGTACGATTTTGAGAAGAAGAAAAAAAAGGAAAGAATTCTGTTAGTTATTTTGTTCTTTGTATTTATTCTTATTTTCCCTAAGGTTTTGTCAAACTGCTGACTTTTCACAGGTGGAAGACGTAAGCTGTATATTCCTCCTCCTTTAGCGTATGGTCCAGAACCAGCAGGATGCTTCTCAGGTGATTTTTTCATATGAAGCATTCCATATCATTGAACATTTAAACTACTCGTAGGTATTTGAGCTTAAAATATTCCCAAATAGATGCAGAGTACAGGTTTAACTTCAGACAGTCAGGCATAAGAAAAACTATAAATTGTTTCTTTTTGTCTCTCCATCCTCTTGCCTTCGAGTTCATGTGTATTGAATTTGCAGCACAGCTGTATGGATTCCTTGTTTTATTACTGTTGGTACAAGGACTAATGCTGTTGATCTATATTGCCAATGTCTTTTGTCATTTAGTTTTCTTATGCCCACTAATTCTGTATCAGATGTGTGGTCTTACTCGTAATGTATCATGTCATGATGTTCTATGCTCACTAACATGACTTTGTTTTTGTATAGCTAAACTGTTCTAGTGCACAAGGAAAGAATTAGAAGAATAATGCATTCATCCAGTATTTGCACTTGTTACTTGGAAACTAATTGCCATGATATTGTTTACACAGGTGATTGCAATATCCCTGGCAATGCAACTCTTCTCTATGATATTAATTTTGTTGGAGTTTACTCTGGGAATAGGAGTTTACCAAAAAGATAAAAGTCTAGTGTAGATCATCAAGTGAGTCTCCTCTCGTTATCTTGGAAATGATGTCATTGCACCTTGTTGGATTGATGCTGGGATTGGAATCCAGGAACTTCTTGAACTTCCAGAAGCAGCGTTTTTTGTATACACTTGACTCAGTTATGAGATCAAGAGCCTCATAGGTTGGTCATGGCTCATGTATGGAAATTTACATTTTGAAGAAGTGCATAATAGAGCATATTCTTCACACTCCCTCCTCGGCATGTCATAATCTCTCTGACCTTGATAAAGCGATAAATCCTACTTTTGGGGATTCAAGTAGTAAAAACATAAAAAGGAGGATTATTCCCTGTTTGAGTGCTGGAAAGTTCTCAAATGGGGAGGACAAAGGTTTGTGTATGTAAAGTGACTTAGAGATTAATGGTGGTCATTTACGCAACCATTTTTCATTATGAAGTTAAAGGTCTCCTTGAAATCTTGGAAAACCTGGGGAGGATGAGGTCAACTATGCTTCTGAAACAACATTTTCTGCTAGACAATGCATGCTGTAGTTGCAGGAGAAGACAGGAAGACTGGTGTCACGTGTTAGGTGCAGATTTTGGTTACATACTATGATTGTATCTGTGTGATAACGCTACCTAAGAAGATCACTAAAATATAAAATGCCCCACCCATGACAAGCATCATCCATCAGCCTCTTCTCCAGGGATTTTCAACCATGTTAGTGCTTTTCAAACAAAATGATTCTGCATGCCAGGCTGTGTAAGATACGCGCTAGCAATGGCTCAAAAGGCTAATCAGCGCTAACTGCATCACCATTAAGATCACCGGGAAGTAAATAGCTCAAGTGAATGTCATTCTCTGCTCCTGTCATACCGAAATGTTTTCTTTCCTTTGAAAGTTCCTGAAAGGAGCTGTTTCTAGAACCTTATAGAAATGAAGAGCAAACTTTTGAGTAGAAGTTATTGATTACTTTACAATATTCGCCGTTATTCATAAACATAAGCAGTGGTTTCTTCTGACATGCTCAAATTCTTGCTTGGAGGTGGGAATTATTCCTTTTTCTCACGGGGTGGAATTAAACAATCTCACTGTCAAGAGTAGTTGATTTTCTTTCCCGAGCATGCAGCAACAGCATAAAATTTTTATGTCATTTTGGATGTTATCTTTTGATTTGATTTGTCTAGTTAGTCTGTCAAGTTTCTTATTATTAGCTAAAAATCATTTTATTCCTATGTGCTAGAGGTTTTACCTCTCATCGCTTCATATAATCTGCTCTACCTCAGGAGCCAAAATGTGCTAAAAAATACTTATATGTTCGATGATTTTAGCCCCATCCGAAAAACTAATCAGTTTGCTGAAATGCATGATTCGGACGCTTCATATACGCGACGATTCACATGGTCTGCCTTGACAGAAATCCGAAGGAAAATTAATGATCATAAAATATGTCCGACATGGAAGAAAGTTGCTTCTTTTTGTTTTTTCCTTGTGTTATCAGGTGCTTAATCTAGAAGTGGAAATTGAGCGTGGGCATGATTTTTTGAAGCTATGTGAGAAACTGTATTGCACATGACTCTCTGTTTATGTCATCGATATGTCTTTACGCTTCCTCTGGATCAGAGAAAGGTTGAAGAAAATTGGAAAGAAGGATTCTTTTTCTCAGTTTTGGTTTTGAGTGGATGTGCTTTTTGTTGGGAATTTCTCTTCTTTGCCTCTGTCCTTGCCTTCGACTGGAACCGAATGGATTCCAAATCTTGAGATTTTAAATCTTAACGCCAATGCCTTTTTTGCCACACCTTGGGGTTAGGCATTCTTGCTGGTTCAGCCAAATTCTGGCCTGGTCTATCTATATACCATTCTAGGAGAGTGCCTGAAGCTCACAGATCTAGAATATAAACAAACATCTTTAGACATGGGATTGCTCCTCAGCTGGCAAATTGATTGGTTACTTAAATTAAAACTTTTAGTCACTTAAGATCTCCACCATACATCCTTAATTCCTTGTTATGAACCCTCGTTGGAAATGTAACTTCCTTGCATCACCCCAGCATGGTGACTTGACCACAGCTGTTAACACTGTTCAGTCACAGAATAGATTAAAAAACATGACATCGTGCACCAGAAAATAAAGTGAAGGAAGCTGCTACTGCTCAAAGTGGCTACCCACAACATTTCAACATCAAATACCTAAACCCATGCTAAAGTAGTCTAGGCCCAACAAAACCACTCACTGCAAAGCTACAAAACATTGATTGAGACCTTTCAAAAAAACCAAAAAGGGTGACGACATTCATCAACTCACTAATCTACTCATAATTTTATTACTGCATAATAAGAAAATCCCCCAAGAACGAAGCTGAAAATGAGAAAAACTCTACATGGGAATTTTACAGTGGTTTTTAAACTCGTGAGAAGGAGAAGCAGGTGGATGGGACATTTTCTGTACTCTTAATTTCGGTTGCGTTACATGATAGAGCAAGCATTAGGGTTGTCGTCACTGAACATGGAGGTGTAGGGGTCCTCATATCTGGTCACGGTGCCTGTGGTGACAGTGTTTTCTACATTCCTGACGTAACCAGGAGGAGCCTTCTTGTCATAAGCCTGAACAGCGTAAGGTTGAGCCACTAAATTGTAAGGAACATATGGCCAAATCTCTGTCTTTTTCCCTGTTGACTTTGCCTTCTTCAACACCTTACTTGAATCAACATATCCTGTAACAGTCACCCTTTGTTGTTTTCTGTTTATCTCCACCTTTTTAACCCCTACATAAATGGCAAACGCAAAAATTAATTTAATCAGGTTCGAATGTATCACTTTCTCTTCAGCTGCAAATTTAAGGAGGAAAAAAAACAGAGTGCAGCAGAAAATAAACAAGAGAGGTGAAAAGGCAGGCAACATACCACTCAATGAAGAAATGGCATTCTTCACCTTAAGTTCACAGCCATCACAGTCCATCCTGACCTTAAGCTCAACAGTCTGCAACTGCTTCTTCTTCTTGTGTTTATGGCCTCCGCTTCCCACCAGGTCAGATAAATACTCCAAAGTGCCACTAACTCCCATCTTTTAGGTTACAGATGGTCTCTTAATGGTTCTGAAAATATTCTTCTCCGGAAGTATAAAAAGTCAGAATTACCAAGGCAAGTTTTTGAGAGCTTGACAGAAGATAACAAAACCCCAGACAGATAGCTTCTAGACGAAACAAAGGTGGGGAAGAAAGAAATTAGAAAACAAAAAAAAGAGGTGCGTTTCTTGAAAGAAAGAACGAGGTAATGTTTATTAATTTATAGTACCACCAAAAACATTCGAAGTGAGAGCTAAACAAGAAGTTACAAGGAGCTTCCTGTAAACAATGGATTCTTTTCTTGCCTTCTAACAAACAAAGAAAGAGGGTCTTAAGGCTGCTCTCCTTCCTTTACTTGAGATCTTTCTCTCACACAGGTCTCCTACTTATATAGGCCTTTCCATGGCCTGATTCAAACAGAGAAAAAAGGGTTGTGGCCCCCCCTACAGCAATAAACAAGTACTTTAAGAAGACATGATATTTTTGTTCTTCTGTTTGATGACATTGTCCTTCAATAATAAGATATTGTTCGTGTTTTCTTACTAAGAAACCTCTGATCTTCGGATGCAAGGGAGAAAATGAGGAGGAAAGTTTGCAGCTGTGCCCCTTCTGTGTCCATTGTATCTCTTTGTTGGGTTGGGTAGTGTCTGCTACCTACCCTGTATTACAATTATTATAATTAAAATATAAAAAAAAAACAAGTAAAACTAAAGGTTTTTTCACGCGTACTTTTTCCCTCTTTCTAAAGAAACCAAGATAACCTGAGTAGCTTTTAAATTAGTGAAAGATCTCATAGAAAACAAAGAAAAAAAAAATCAGATCTTGATCTTAAATTAAATCAAATACTAAAAAATAAAACTGAAAAATCATAATCTTAAAAAAAAAAAATGCTTAGGTGCCCCAAGTGTGTATAATAAAAAAAGAAAATTTACGACTTTGGTTATAGCTCTGGCTAATAAAAAAGGCAACGATAGAAAAGAATAATATATATATTTTTAAAGCCGGTTAAGTAATTACCATGTACAAAAAAGTTTAAAAGGAGCAAGATGCATTAATTCCATAATGAAAAATGAACTGTGAAAAGACATATTTACCCCAAAATAATAGTTATTGTTTTTTTTAATGAACGGCAAAAAAATAAATTTAGTAATACGTTTCCCACATCCTTCATGTTTTTGTTAATAAGTATGCTGACATTTTCAATTTTGATGATAAAGATGGTATAGGGATCTAAATGCAAAAACTTGTCATAGGGACTTAAATGCAAATACTCCTAAGAGTAAGAAAGATGGGGTAAACAGCGAGGCTTGAAAGCTATATCTGTGAAAAGGAACCTTCTATGAGAACCCCAGTATGACCCGCCGCATCGGTATTAATTATTAACCCTAAAAAAATAATAATAAAATAGTAGTCATCAGAATGAAAGGGAAAGCAGCTGGCACGTTAGAATGGGGACAGCACCACACGTTTGAAAAGAAGATCAGGGTGTGGATTGATTGGCACGTGGACGGCGGAGATGTGAAGGAAGGAGCTGGCTCCCTCTAAAGGCTAGGCTGGGAGCCTTTCTGTCTCTCTGTTGGATGGATCGTCGGCGAGTTGTTTAGTTTGGATTGGTTGGTTGGGTTCGATTGGCCCAGAAAGGCGCGTTGACAGAAACACTTCCTTCAAATAAAAATTTAAATTTTTTCAAATACAAACGGTACTAAATTTAAAAAACGGAGATTCTCCAAAAAGAAAATTATTCAAATATGATTCGAAGCTTCATGTCATGGTACAGTAACTTAGCTATTAAGTTTCGGGGAAAAAAAATCACACATGACCAAGTTACATTTCTAATAAAATAAAATAAAATAAAATGTCACTCTAACAGGCACGAGTAACAAAAACTCGTATGAATTGTTAATGGTGACAACCTGTAAAGCATCTTCAAATGAAATCAAGGCATGTCGAGAAATTCAATCCATATCATGGCCGTCCAAAACATCTCAGTTATATCGTACAACATAGCACATACTAAAGTTGGCGGTGCAGGGATTAATAATCTCATGTGCTGGATTTTATATTCATTCTTCCTCATCAATTAAATTATGGACATGAATGATATTATTGTCACGATATATATATATATGATATTGTTGTCACGTAGTTGTCTTTTTAGGGACCCACCCTCTTTATAAAGCTTTCGCTTTGCCTGTAAGAGGGCCTTGACAACCACCTCACCTAGGACGCTAAGCCTCGAGGCTTTTGGACTTCCGCCATCGATGATTGTGGATACTGCATGCTTGATTTGTTTTTTAATGCTTTTGGACCCACGGTATTTGAAAACACGGGTCAATTATATTATTTTTTTAAAAAAAAAATGTTGAGTTTTTATTTTTATTTTTATTTTAAATTATATTTTTTTAATTATTATATTTTTTTTGAAGTGTTGATATAAAATATAAATTTTAAAAAATAAAAAAATATATATTATTTTAATACATTTTAAAAAATAATATCTAGTAAACAACAAGATTTTTTTATTATTATTATTATTAATATGAGTGTCCGGATCAATTTGTGTGTACTTCAACTAATCTCATGGGTTATAAAATTAACGATTATACAAGCTTCCATAATCCTAAAAAGATTCAAACTCGTGACGATTAGAAAACGTTCACAAGATTTTCTTTTATTAACGTTAGTATCCGGGCCTGCTTGTGTATATCTCGACTAATTTTATGAGCCCTGAAGTTAACGACCATGTAAATCTCCAGTGATTTTGAGATTTATAAAACTTAAACTGATAATTTCTAGAAATCAAATTTAGAACTTGATTAGTTAAATTTTTTTTTTGAGTAGCTGCATGAAAACTATTTTGCGGCCATTTACCAACTTAGAACCCCTCAAAATTACAGGTTGTCTTTATTTAGGCAAGAAATAAATAAGTTACCTATTTATGATTAAATAAAACACACATCACTGTTTCTAAGACCCATTAGTTATAAGAATTACGACTTAATAAATTAAAGCAAATTAAACAAAATAACCAATAAAAATAAAGAAATATAATCTTTTAAGTCAATACTAGCCTCTCTTTTTTAACGTAAAATTGAGACTTCCATCATTTCCTTTCCAGGACTTCTTAAAAAATATTATTTGTATCTCATATATACATGTAAAAAGATCTCAAGTTATCATAAATTAATGGAGGAAGGAGCCGCTGAGAAGGTTAGTTTTTTTCAAATCACAAGATATAATTATTCAACTTCATTTAAAAGGATATAAAAACCTGATAAATGAGTAGATAAAACACCATATTATCAGATAAAATAAATAAATAAAATATATATTTTGATCTATAAGGAACTAGGTATAGATTTATTTAATGTAAAAGGAAAGAGAAAGGAAAATGAAAAGAGTTGTAATTAGATTTAGATTCATAAGAAACTAGATATAAATTTATTTAATATAGAAAGGAAGGTGTAAAGAGCTCTTCCCGGTGATTTGGTGAGAAAATTACCAGCTATAGCTAGGCTTTTTATTATAGGTGGAGACGACATATCATTCATTTTTTATTTAAAAAATATAATTAAAGCATACAACTTCTTATCTGTTACCTTAGTTTTTGACGATCAAAATAGTCGAAAACTGGACAGAAAATTGATTTAATTTTTTTTACCAATCAACCAGTTTTCATATAAAAAAATAGTAAAAAATCATTTAAAAATAGAAAATCAAACCAAGATCACAAATCTCTCCAAGTTCCCATTTATTTTTTCAAGGCAAGATGAGGACAAAAAATCTACCACCATCAAATACTCCTCATCAAATGAAATTATCTTGATACCAAACTTAATTATTTTAGTAGCGGGAATCGCTCCACTCAAATACTTTTTCTTTACTATCATTATTTAGCTAGTCTGTCTCTTCTTTGAAAACTAAATAATAATAATAATAAATTTTAAAATTATAATTATAATTATAAAATTTGGAATTAAGCATACATTATTAATTTCCATGTATTACGCACATTTCAATCATCTGCCCTTTTATTTTATAGGTGTACATGGACTAAATTGAGTAAAAAAAGAGTTTAAAATGAAAAGAAAAAATGAGGAGCTTGAACAGTACTGAAGTTTCGTATCGAACCCGAGATGTTTCATATTTGGTTCAGAAAACATGTCTCAAACTGGCTAGTTTCTTGCTACTCCTGTAATGCGCTAAAATCAAAGCTTGAGTATATCAAGGTATGTCATCCATGCTAGCTAGAGAGTAGAGGCAGAGAAGATTTGCGAGAATTGTTTTCTCTTCTCAGCAGTGCTGGGATTGACTGATTTCTAACCCTAGCCATGAGTCTCCTTGCATATTTAATAGCTCATGTTCTATTCAACCCGCCATTTCATAGATTTAATTACATATTACGTATTTTAATTATAGATTTTGGACACCATCCATTGTTCAATGTTCGGGAACATTAGTTAATTTCTACGTACCTGAAGACTTCAAGAGGTTTCAAATGATGAATTATATATGATGGGATACCAAACCCGAAACATTATGTTTATATATTTGTATAATCATGATAAACGATGGAGAATAATCTAATTTATTAAGAGATTATACTTTAAATTATGTTTTAGTTTAATTGTTCTGCATGAACACAGCACTGCCGGCCGGAATAAGTTTCAAATTTAACACGCTTCTGCTTTTAGAAACTTCTAAACCTTTTTAAGTTTTTTTGTATCGTTACTATATAGCTAGTCACTCGATCTAATTAAAGGTTAATGACATGCATCTTTCTGTCGAATTTCATAAAACGTCATGCAACCAGCTGCACAAAAGGCCGAAAGGGCTGCATAAAGCAAGGCTATGGTCCCCTTTCTTTTCTCTCATGGTGCTTGGATCTAGCTACATGTTCCTTTTGGTTCTTGGACCTTTCTTCTCGATTAAAAATGGAAAACTTTTGGAAATGGAGAGGAGGGTAATGTGTCACGAGCCAATGGTGTTCTTCTTATAACCAATAAGTGTTCGCCTTCCCCCTCGTCCTCCACTGTCCTCATTCATGCATGGATAAATAATAATAGTTTTGTGGAGTCCAAAACCTTCCCTCTTGCCCACTGAAAGTACCAATAAAAGAGAATAAATCCATGCAATAAAGTAAAATCAAAACCAATCAATCTAATTGTTAATGCTGTGAAAGCTGCTCCTCAAGGGTTGATGGATTTGATCGCCGCTAAAAGTTAGAGATACAAGTACAACAACATACACAAGTGCATGGATGAATTAAAAAAAAAAAAAAAAAAAAACCAACAAAAAGTGATTGGCAAATCACTGTGTCCTAGAGAAATATTGGAATCGTCTTAACGGCCCTTTCATTTTATTTTTTCTTTATCTTCTCTCCTTTTTAATGTTCACATCTAGCCTTATAGGTTTTCAAACCAACCTTTTATTTTGTTTTTCCTTTAGATTTAGCCTATTTTTTTTATATATAAAATAATTTTAAAAATTAAATGTTTTTTTAATTTTATCAAGATATTATAATGTCTTTTCCTTTTCCTTTATTAGCTTGTAGTTTTTTGAAAAAAGAAAAGAGAGGAGCAAATATAGTTGTCGATCATAATTCACGTGGCTTGTACTACGAAGGCTCGTTTTTAAATTACTATTACAAGGATTTTATAACTATTTTCTTATGGATCATATAGTCTAATTTTTCCATTTCTATGAAGTATTGAACATCTCACAAACATGTTTTGACTTTATACGTGGTCGATTCATAATAATAATGGGTTGAGGGTTTGTTTGGCTTAGTGCTAATGCGGTCAGGGAACAAATAGTTTGGTTAAAAGAGATATTGAATCAAAAGGGCTGCAATTAATTTGAAGAAAAAAGAAATATATAAAATGAACATTAATGTATAAATATATATTTAACCTTGTCAAGAAGATCTTCCATCAAAATGTTTTTGTATCTAAATAGCCCAAACTAACATTTAGGGTTTCTTGCATTTCTTGGATGGATAATTTTAAATTCATGCTGGGTTACGTAGTGGGAAGGAAATGTCAAGTTTTTTATTATAACCACTTCAATGGCGTTAAGGAGTTAATTAGGGAATTAATTAGCTTTCCCTACGGTGCTACAACAACCAATTCCTGAAAAAGAGAAGACAATTAATTCTGGTGGTCTCAACGGCGACAAGTGGGTTTATTCCTGTTCCCTGGTTCCTGATTTCACTGAGCTTTGATACGCTATCAGAGGTCCTTAAAGGGAACCAGAAAAATACCTTCTACTAGGCATTCTGCCGAAAACAGAGTGCATGGAACCCGTTGGGACACGACTTGAAGGTTGGAGCCATTTCAGATCTTTAGATATGGAGAATTTATTAAACCTTTTTAAATGAAATACACAATTGGCCTCCCAAGCTTGCTCAGTTTTCAAGTAAAACAGCTGTTTAAAAGAAGAAAAAGGAGGGAAGGAGGAAGGCCGGTGTAGATGAATGGCTTGTCGACAAGGAATGGAGGCACAAAACGAAGATGCATGTTAGGAAAAACAGAGCAGCCAATATATTGTGTCCTCAAAGTCCAATCAGCCAAATGGCCATAGGAGGGGGAAAACTGATGCCATTTGATGATAGGACCGGTCCACATATACTTGTATACATATAAAAGAGAAAGGACTTAATTTACAAGTAGGGCTATATATAAAGAATAGAACTCTTATCTCGTAGACAGCCAGTATTTACTCATGAAGCTGAAACAACCCGATGCAGAAGATACAGTGGCAGCACCCATTTTAAGAAACAAAACCGAGTTGAAATTAGTTGGCTTGAAGCAGCTGATGGTTTCGAGGGAGCGTTTACAGCAACAGCAGGTGAAACTGCATGTCCTCCAGGAGTGCTCTGCTGCTCATTGGTTGGCAGTGGATTCCGGGGTGTCCCAGATGGAGTAAGCGGCAACGTCTTACCATCACCTTCGTCTCCACCTGCACACATTGCATTAATTGCTGACCAAAATAAAAAATAAAAAGTTCCCTCATGCTAGGCTATGGCTCTACAAACGAGTGAATGAAACATAGAAATGAAGGGGCATTTAGTCGTAATGTATCGACATCCCTAAATATAGGAAATGCCAGAGAACTCACAATTGGAACGTGACCACCCTAACTTCAAATTTTCTCTATCAAAGACCACCCGATATCCCGTCATGAAATTCTCTGCATAAAGTTCCATTCAAATATAAGACTTCCAGAGAGCAAGCTGAAGATTCAATGACCAGTGGCATTTTCCACAGGCAACTGTGAGCATACTTACGTCCAATTGTTCCAATATCTCCATCCGCAGGTTGAATTGCCAAACAAAAGCCAATAACTCCCTGCACCATCAAGGCCACCACATTTAGATTTCATCTCAACTAGCAATCCTTCTTCACCAGTATAAGGACAATAGAACTTCTATGGAACTTTTAATCTTGTTGGAAAAGAAAAATTCCATACAAATAAATAAATGGAAGGTTATTTCTCACTTGGTTATAAATGCAGCTAAGAATCATCAGTACAGCAATATCCAAAGAAAGAAAAAAAAGAAATCTTGGCATAAAATTGAATATTTGTCTATCTGTTAGAGGTGTTCCAGAAATGTCTAGTTGTACTATGAACTGCTCAATACATTCTTCTTAGATTGGAAGTCTAAAATCCATTCATTTAAAGCTTTAATGGTTTGTCATGTCCAAAGTTCTAACAAATTGTGTTTACCCATATTTACTTCTTGCACCTTTGTCAATTATTTGACCAGAAAATAACAGATGAAATTAAGCTTAATTAACAACACAATTTCAAATTGGTCTCACCTGAATGCCATAGATCATAAAAACATGATTCTGGACCAAAAAGCTGTTGTTCTGAGGGAAGATAAGCCTCAAAGATGGAATCTTGGGCAAGTCCTGTGAACTATTTACAGTAGCCACCCTGAATATTAGTGTTGGATCAAAGAGGCTATCAAAGCTCTTCTTTTAATGCAGACTTACCTAGTCTTGTAGCAATATTTCCAAGAATACCCTTCAAAGCTAGATCTCGAAGCATTTACTTGTGTGTCAAACTATCAAACAAGGCTCCCATGTTAAAATAACAGATGATCATGGTACACAATGAAGTTTGATGTTAAAACTTAAGAGATGGTACCTCCTCGGCAATCATTTCAAAAACATCATCTGGAAGAAATGTAAATGATGTGCCACTATCCACTAGTGCACTGAAGCTACTTTGCTTAAGACAAGAAGCGCCAACACAACAAACCTCCACTCCAACAATGTAGGTTGTGCTGGATCATGTTAATGAGTTTAATATAGTAAGCATGAGAGTTTTGGCAGCTATAAGAACAACCACTAGAGGGAACAAAAGCTTCTTTTTATGATGCGTATAGAGATGCAAAGATAGTACATACTAGTTCCCATTTAATTTAAGAAATGGAGCAGATTGTTGGGTAGCTGGTCCCTGATCACCAAAGAATATTCTCCCTGAATCATCCTCGTTAAAGCACATTGAGAAAGAATTCTGAATTAATCCTGCTTTAGCAAGAAAACTTGGAACTGAGATTTCTTGCAGGCCCAAACCCAAAAGACCATCAGGAGCAACACCATCTAAGTAACCACCACTTTGCTTCATGCCACATCTGTACTTAAGAAATAAACAACCATGTGAAACAACAAAAAACAATAAAACAAATAAAAGAATATCTTACTTAAGCAACCCCACTAAATTTGCAATAGCGAAGACATAAAGTTGAAACTAATGTGGCAAGAAAGAATACGTCACACACACCCTATGATCACTGGAGCCTTCACAGAAGTATTCAATGTGTCATCACCACCAGATGCAAGATGTATTATGTCCTCAACCAGCAATCCAGAACTTGATGTACTTTCTGTATAATAATTGATACTGTATGGGCATGACTGGTTTGGGTTTTTGCAATTTGGACCCGTATCACACAACCGATGACTGCAAGACAATTGCTTGCTGGTGCTTGACTGAGATGGGATATATTCACTAAGATCTCTATCCTGCACAATAGATGCTCCAAATACGAGGGAGCACCTGCCAATCAATAATCGGAAAATAAGTGCTAAACCTGTTATCATATCTTAGCATAAAATCAGTGATTCCCTTGATTTTCCGGTCATTTTATTTTTCTTATTCTAAGTAAGAAACCATCTTCACTGAGATAAACAACTCCACTAACACGTATTGAGGCACAGTGACAAACTACTCTCCAACTTGGCCCATAGTATTTGCAACACGCTTGAGATAAATTAAAAACAAAAGGCTGAAATTAACACTGTGGATTGGGTCAAATGGCAATAGAGATAGGTACAAAGCACCTCCAAGAACTACAAAAAAAGTTCAGAAAATAAAATAACCTATTTTTTACTCCCCAGAACCCCAATTAACTTCATGACTAGATCTAACTTTTCTGAGTTCTCCAGCAGAAGTTTGTCAGAGTAATACCAAAGAACAAATAACTAAACATACAATCTGCTTCAGAACAAATAGGTCCTATAGGTTAATATGTTGCATAAAGACAGCCTATCCTCATGTACACAAAACAATTATGTTTATATACTTATGTCAATGAAATTTGGAATTTCGTTGGCATCTAATGCGAACAAACAACATCTTCCCAGCCCATCCCCCCCCCCCCAAAAAAAAAAAAAAAAAAAAAAAAAACCAAACGCACTCATTCCATAAAAAAATAGTAAAGCCCGAAAGAAAATTGCAACGTAAAACAACTAAAATTACCACAAAACTACTAAAAAAAAAAACCAATCCTGATAAAGTTAAGTAAGAAAAAAGAATGGAAATTTCAGGCTTACCAAACTACTGTAGTGACTAGCAGATAAAGGAGCACATTGCACACAATCACAAGGTACCCAAAACAAATCACTCCCAGAATCCAAAGCCACCATAAACGATACATGTGGCGTCCCTATATCAATCCACGTGTAATGCAACCTAGATAAACACCAAAAACAAAATAAAATTATAAAAAATCAGGACCAACCGGACCGAGCTTCCAACTTTTGTCCATACCAGCCGAAGTCATTGCCAAGCGACATCGTTTTGCTACCCTGAGAAGGGAAGAGAAGCTGATAATGAGGACCGAGCTTCAATTTCTGCCTCTTTAAGTCACTGCTGACTAGTATCTGGTAATATTCCTTGCTCTTCTTCTCCGGCCACCACGTGCCCTTCACGTCCCCTCCCCTTGAAACTCTAACTTCCTTATATTCCTTAGAAAATCTGTGTATCAGCCTGGACGAGAAAGTAGCTAATTCTGCAGTGTTTTGGACTAGAAAGCTTGACATTACTAGAATTAGCAGTAGAAATGGAGCCTCCATGGAGAAATTCGAGAGATCTAGGGTTTTGAAGGGGTTCGGATAAGAAGCGCAGGGAGTGAAATGCGCACACAGGGTGAAGAGAAAAAAAGTATAGTTCTCTTTGTTGTCTTTCCGGGGTTAGCTGAGAAGTGAGAAGAGAGAGTGGAGGTGATTGCGTACGTGTCTGAGGCTCTGAGTGTGCGCATTATGCACTTAGCTGTTGTGGTGGGGAGGGATCCTATGCTATGAGTATATATGTATGGTACGGTGTGTAGCTTTACTGGTATGTGTAATCATGTATAATAATCATGCACCTGCTCTATGCAGTTTTTGTTTCTGTGCTCCAACATAATTTTAAAAACAAATTAAATTTATTATTTTAAATTTAAAAAATTTAGTATTTTTAATTTGTTTTAATTTTTTAATATAAAAAAATAAATTTAATATATATATAAGTCTAGTAATCTTGATTTCAAATCATATTCTCCCAAGTATACTACATTTAATTTCGTCTTTGATTTTAAGTAGTTATAAGATATTTGTTTTTTTTTCTTATTCTTTAAATTAAAACCTTAAAATCTGCATTATAAAGAATTTATTATTGTGTAGTAAGGATGTGTCAAAGCTAGAAATAATATATATATTTCCTACGGAAAAAAAAGAAGAAGAAGTTAGGCACTTAGTTCAAGCAAAGAGAAAGCAGTTCAAGGTCAAGATTATAGTGAGAAGTTTGTGAGCTTGTCATTAACTCAAGCTAAAAATAATAAAATTTCTCAGACAAACATTAGTCAATGCAAGCGCAGTTTAATAAGTGGAAAGTATGTGAGCCTGAGGCGTGTAAAGATTAATTTCTTTGTTTGCTATAAAATAATTTTTTTTAAAAAAAATAGTTCTTATAGAAAATTTATTTATGTAAGTGAGTTTTTTTTTTTTTAAATTTGATAGTGTTATGAAAAATAAATAGAAAAATATTTTATAGTATTTAACTATATTATAAAAAATAAATAGGAAAATAACTTATTAAAATTTTATTTTTTATCTTTCAAGTTTATTAAAAGAATGAGAATCAAATGTGATAGATGAAAAAGTTAAAAAAATGATGAAATTAAAAAAAATCTAATTTTATAAATTATTTTAAATAAAATAAATTACAATCAAAAGAAAAAGAAAAAAAATTAAAATAGATAAATAAAAAAAATTAATTAAGAAAAAAAAAGAGCCAAAACTAATATAAAAATCAAAATTTAAAGGATAAAATTAAAAAAAATAAATAAATAATGAATCAAATCAAACTATTAAAAACTAAATTTAATATAATCAATTAATAACAAGATATTTTTGAAATTTTTATAATTTTTAAAAAATATTTTATACTACAAATAAAAGAATAATATTTTTCTAAAAACCAACCAAATTTTAGTTAGACTAAAAATTATTTTTTATTAATTAATTTTTATAATAATAAATAAACATAAGGAAACCTGAAAAATAATTTTCAAGAAAGCAATTTACACAGAACAAAAGGACATAATTTCTCTTTTCCTAGGAAAGAAAACTTGTCGCCAAACATGAGCATCAACTTAGTTAAGACGCGGTGTAAGGTTAAGTTTCTTTTTAGCTATAATTCTTTTTAAAAACAAACAACATTTATTTATTTGTTTTTGTTTTTTTGAATCTTACAAAAAACAGGACCACATCTCAATTCAGACACCACCTCTTTAATTTATCAAACACGACAACTTACTAAGTGCAATCATAGAGACCAGAGCTTGGAGAAAGAGAAATGGAACGGATGCAATAAATTTAAACAAACATGATTCATGGATTTAGATTTTTTTTTTTTTTTTTTTGCATTTTGCATAGTGAATTATTTTGTATTTGAAATTTTAATATAAAATATTATTTTTAAACATGATTGGTAGTCCACCTGACTCAAAGTTTGGGTTATAAATTTTGATTGGGTTATTGAATTATCACAAATCAACCCCAATTTATAATTTGTTTTTTAAAGTAAAAGGACACAATTTTTATTAAAAAAATAATAATTAATAGATTACAACCAAGTTATAATTAATAAATTACAACCAAGTTTTTAACTGGATCTCAACTTAAGTTTTTGACTAGGCTACATGGGTTTTTTTTTTTTTTTTTTTTTTTTTAAACCAGACCCGATTTCAATCCCTGGTTGACCTGGTCCCGCGTCAACCCGTTGAGCCGGGTTTTAAAACTATAATGCATAGCACTTTTTAAAAATATTTTTTACTCCAAGATGTATTAAAATAATATATTTTTTTAATTTATATTTATTTTTTATGTGAGCACATTAAAATCATAAAAAATATTAATTTAATATTTTTTTCAAACTAAATATATTTCAAACATCACAATTTGATCAATTTTCATTTACTGTTATTCCAAAATTAAATGAGGTCGAATTAAAAGCATTCCTTCGGATAAAAGAAAGAAAGAAAAAGTTAAACCACAATTACTAATATTCTTGATCAATGTCATTCTGTGCGTGTTCATGATGAAAAGAATGAACTAGAGTAATGGTATTTAAGCAAGCAAGTTTATCAATCTTTGCTTTAAAGTTAATTAACCTAGATACGTGAATGCTTGTGCTCTTTTAAATTTTTAATTCTGATGGGTTTGATCCTACCATCCTCTCGTTATTACTGCACATTGAGGTATTATTTGACATGTTGGACAAAAATAGATTAAACATGATGATTTTTTTATAAAATTGTTTAGATGGTATAAAAATTAATTTTTATTATGTTTAAGATTCTTTTAGTAAAGAGATTTTTATCTTATTAAAAGGGATATGATAAGTTTGTTTAATTTTTTATACAAGGATTGTTATTTATGAAATGACTATATTACCTTATATATAAAATCAACTTTTTTAAAAAGAATCAAAACGAGAAGAAATTAAAAAAAAATCAATGAGTTCTACCTAAGTCATGGGTCAATTCAGTTTTTTTTTAGGTTAAGCTGAGTAAATTATTTCTCTTTTTTTTTTATATATACAAACCTTTGTTATTAACCTATTAATTTAATTGACGAGTAACCCAATTCAGGGGTTGACTAGAGACAAGGCCCGAGTTATAGGCTAGGAGGGTCAATCCAGGTTTTTTCTAGTTAACATAAGAATAAAAATAGTTATTATTATAATTTTAAAACTAAACTCAAGGATTGACCATTAACCATGTCCAGGTCACGGATCGAGAGGATCAATCCAAATTTATAACTAAGCTTATTATAACATTATTAATTTTAACACTCAATATAAGCTAAAATGAAAAAAATAATATCTAATTATTTTTTAAAATATATAATTTTAACATTAATAACTATTAATGTTAAGAATAAAATTGACTCTTTTATATTTTACTTTGATCTTATATTTGAATATTTTTTTTAGGTTTTTATTTAGAAAACAATATATGTTATGATCTACACTTCAAATATTAGATAAGACAAGAGTATTGTTGTCATTATAGTATATTATTCTATCTTTTTCAATGTATTTCAAATACGAAATAAGATAATAATTATTTATTTAATTTAATTATAATATTATCTAGCATACCAAACAATGCATGATGTTACGTAGTCCCAAAACTTAGAGATCATTCACAGACCAAATGGATGCAGTCTAAAGTTTCTTTAAATGCATTAAAAAATAGATACATTGAATATATGTTTGATAAAGAAATATTACATCTTTTATATTATCTATATTGACTATAAACTTAGAGAAAAGACAGCTGAGATTAATTTATAGGGAAGGACAGGAAATAAATTAAAGGAAAAGCAAACTATTGACAGAAGAAAAAAAGAAAGAAAGAAGAAGAAGAAACGAATATAGCTAAAAGATGTTCGAATCCGGCACTAGAACCGAGATGGTTATTTTCTTATCAAGACTCCGTGATTTTCTTGCCTGTCAAATGAAAATTAAAAAACAAGGTTCTATTATTCAATGCTGCAGGCCATTTTAGTGGTTTTGTCGTCGATGAAAGTGGACATTTGAAGGTTCAACATGTTTATTGATCAATGATTATTAAATGACATAATAAAAACAAAAAAAAAAAATATATATCAATTAATGCAGCACGCTAAGTGCTAACTAAAGATGAGTTTATATTTTCAATGCTTAAATTAAGCTCTTAGAAAACGTAGAAGATGGAGTTGTCAGGCATGAGTTCATGCATATTCTGCCCACTTCTCTTGCTAATAATTCAACTCTCGTTTTCCTTTTCATTACATGAAGGAAACGAGACAGATAGACTTTCTTTGCTAGCTTTTGAGGCTCAAATTACTGATCCCCTGGATGCACTGAGCTCATGAAATGTATCCACACACTTCTGCAAGTGGTCAGGTGTCATATGTGGACATCGACATCAGAGAATCGTAGAGCTCAACCTGCAGTCTTCCCAACTGATGGTCAGCCTGTCTCCCCATATTGGCAACTTGAGTTTTCTCAGGGTACTTAACCTGGAAGGCAACTACTTCAGTCGTGATATTCCTCGAGAACTAGGCCGGTTGTTTCGACTACAGAGGTTGGTGCTCGGAAACAACACATTCAGCGGTGAAATTCCAGTCAACATTTCGAGTTGCTCGAATCTTCTTGTCCTTCATCTAGGGAGCAATAATCTTACAGGTAAAATTCCTGCACAGCTGGGATCATTATCAAAGTTGCATGGGGGCATTTGTTCTCCGAGCTAACTATTAGAAAATAATATAAATCATGTCCTGAAAACTTCATCTAACAACTTAAATTATTAGGTTAAGATGGTAGTGTGACAATCACAAGATTGCAGTTTTAGAAGCTTTTGATTCTCCGATTTTCACGTTGTTAAGTAATACTTCCAGCAACCTTGCTGCTGTTTCCTCACACTGATGGCTTCTCAGAAATTCCAAAAGAGCCTCTATGGCAACACTCTCAGCCATAGCTTCAGCACTTGTTCCATCGTCACTTTCTAACACCAAAAGAGCATTCAGTGCACCAACCACCGTGCTTTCCAAACTAGAACGGAGCAACCTTACCAAGACAGCTAAACTGCAAGATGTTAGCCAAAACAGAAGCAGCAGATTCCCACAAGGCATGAGGAAGAGAAGGATCAGCTTGCAATTTAACTTTGGACAACTCACTCACACCACCCTCCTTTGCAATTTCATTTGGCCATATTAGTGCAATGCTAACAAGAGTCTTTACAGCTCTCTGCTGCAAGATGTGTATACCAGAACTGAGAACCCGTATAAGAGGACCAATTACTTGCTGTGTCACTGGATCCTTCTGAAGATGTTCTTCCATGAGCAGATGTGACAGAAGCTCAGCAGCCAGCTGTTGCACTGCTGGAGCCTGAGAATCAAGCAATGGGATGAGTGGCTCGATAGTTTGGTGAGAGGTGAGGTTATAATCTGCAAGGCACTGTGGATGTTCCAGAATATTAACTAACCTGCAAAGCACTATGTTGTCCATCAGGCCCAAATTCTGGTCTTGTCAGCAGCAGGAAAAGGGGCCCAACAACTTTTGCAGCAGACGGCCCCTTGGCAATGCTGGCATTATTGGTCAATATTCTGAGCAATTCAGCAAATGCAGAAAATCATGTATAATAATCATTATGCACTTAGCTGTTGTGGTAGGGAGGGATCCTATGCTATGAGTATATATGTATGGTACGGTGTGTAGCTTTACTGCTATGTGTAATCATGTATAATAATCATGCACTTGCTCTATGCAGTTTTTGTTTCCGTGCTCCAACATAATGTTTTTAATAAATTAATTTTATTATTTTAAATTATTATTTTTTTTAGTATTTTTAATTTGTTATATATATATATAAGTCTAGTCATCTTGATTTCAAATCATATTCTCCCAAGTATACTACATTTAATTTTGTCTTTGATTTTAAGTAGTTATAAGATATATATATATTTTTTTCTTATTCTTTAAATTAAAACCTTAAAATCTGCATTATAAAGAATTTATTATTGTGTGGTGAGGATGTGTCAAAGCTAGAAATAATATATATATTTCCTACGGGAAAAAAAAAGTGAGGCACTTAATTCAAGCAAAGAGAAAGCAGTTAAATATCAAGGTCAAGATTATAGTGGGAAGTTTGTGAGCAAGTCATTAACTCAAGCTAAAAATAATAAAATTTCCTAGACAAACATTTGTCAATGCAAGCAAAGAGAAAGCAGTTTAATAAGTGGGAAGTATGTGAGCCTGAGGCGTGTAAAGATTAATTTCTTTGTTTGCTATAAAATATTTTTTTTTTTAAAAAATAGTTTTTATTGAAAATATATTTATGTAAGTGAAATTTTTTTTTAATATTTGATAGTGTTATAGAAATAAGTTGAAAAATATTTTTTTAATATTTGACTATATCATAGAAAATAAACAGGATAAAAAATTATTAAAGTTTAATTTTTCTTCTTTCAAGTTTATTAAAAGAATGGAAATCATATCTGATAGATAAAGAAATTAAAAGATGTTAAAATTAAAAAAAAATCTAATTTTATAAATTATTTCAAATAAAATAAATTACAATAAAAAAGGAACCAAAACTAATAAATCAAAAAATTAATTAAGAAAAGAATAAGAGAAAAAAAATAACAATAAAAAAATAAGAACTAAAACTAATATAAAAATCAAATTTTAAGGGATAAAATTAAAAAAAAAAATCAAAACAAAATATATAGCAATCAAAATATTAAAAACTAAATTTAACATAATCAATGAATAACAAAATATTTTTTAATTTTTTACAATTTTTTAAAAGTATTTTACACCCCAAATAAAAAAATAGTATTTTTCTAAAAACCAAACTAAAATTTTTTCAGACTAAAAATTGGTTTTTAGTAATCAATTCTTGTAATAATAAATAAATACAAAAAAACCTGAAAAATAAGTTTCTAGAAAGTATGTAACAAAAGATATAATTTCTCTTTTCCTAGGAAAGAAAACTTGTCGCCAAACATGAGCATCAACTTAGTGTGTGTTTTAGAATTTTTGTTTGTTTTTGTGTTTTAAAAGTATTTTAAAAAAATTATTTTTTTTTTATTTTTTTACTTTAAATTAATATTTTTTTGGTATTTTCATATTATTTTGATGTGCTAATATGAAAAATAATTTTAAAAAATAAAAAAAAATATTATTTTAATATATTTCTAAATAAAAAAATATTTTAAAAAATAATTATAATTATATTTTCAAACATGTTATGAGATATGAAGTTAAAAATTTTTTTTAGCTATAATTCCCTTAAAACACAAACCTCATTTATTGGTTTTTTTTTTTTTTTGAATCACACACAAAAAAACAGGGCCACGTCTCGATTCATACACCACCTCTTTAATTTATCGAACACGACAACTTACTTAAGTGCAATCATAGAGACCAGAGCTTGGAGAAAGAGAAATAGAACGGATGCAATACAATAAATTTAAACAAACATGATTCATGGATTTAGATTTTTGTTTTCTTTTTTGCATTTTGCATAGTGAATTAGTTTGTATTTGATATTTTAATATAAAATATTATTTTTTAAACATGACGGGTGATCAGTCCAACTCAAGGTTTGAATTATAAATTTTAATTGGATCATCGAATATCTCTAGTCAACCTAATTTATTTTTGTAAAGCACAAGAACACCATTTTTGTTAGAAAAATAAATAATAAATGAATTATAATTAAAATTTTGACCGGGTTTTATCAAGCTAACTCAAGTTTTTTACCGAGCCACATAGGTTTTTTTTCTTCTTTTATTTTTTTTAAAACCTGATTCGGTTTCAATCCTGAGTTGACTTGGTCTCAGGTCAACCCGATGGGCCGGGTTTTAAAACTATAATGCATAGTACTTTTTAAAAGTGTTTTTTACTAGAAAATGTATTAAAATAATATTTTTTTAATTTGTATTTATTTTTTATATCAGTATATTAAAATCATAAAAAATAATAAAAAATATATTAATATTTTTATAAAAATATAATATTTTTTTAAAACTAAATATATTCCAAACACGGCAATTTGATCAATTTCGTTTACTGTTACTCCAAAATTAATTAGGTCGGATTAAAAGCATTCCTTCGGATAAAAGAAAGAAAGAAAAAGTTAAACCACAATTACTAATATTCTTTATGTCATTCTGTGCGTGTTCATGATGAAAAGAATGAACTAGAGTAATGGTATTTAAGCATGCAAGTTTATCAATCTTTGCTTTAAAGTTAACCTAGATACGTGAATGCTTGTGCTCTTTTAAATTTTTAATTCTGATTGGTGGGTTTGATCCTATCATCCTCTCGTTATTACTGTACAATGAGGTATTATTTGATATGTTGGATAAAAATCGATTAAACATAAGGTATTATTTGATATATTTAAAATGAAGAATAATATTTCTAGAAATTATTATTCAAATTTCAGTTCAAACCAATAATTAACTAGTTGAAAAACAAAGAATGAAGACAGTGTAGTTGCCTTAACTTCTTTTTTTTCTCTTGATTTTCTCTTTTCTTCTGTTAAAAAAAATGCTACTTTTCTATGAGACAATGAATTATCTCTTTTCTTAATTAATATTATATTTCTACCATCACATAATGCAAGAACACGTACAACAGTCATTCATTATCAAGAGTCCGTGAATTTCTTGCCTGTAAAATGAAAATTCAAAAACAAGGTGCTATTCAATGCTACAAGTCATTTCAGTGGTCTTATCGTCGATGAAAGTGGAAATTTGAAGATACAACATGTTCAACGATTAATGATTACCAAATGACATATTATCTGACGAGATGCTTTGCTGTGTTTGCAGTGATGTCCAAAGAGGTTTTCCCTCTCAATATTCTACGGTTTTTCTTGAAAATATTTTTTATTTAAAAATATATTAAAATATCTTTTTAGATTTTGTTTTAATTTTCAAACATTATATTAAAATTATTAAAAAACACGAAAAGAACATTAAATTAAATTATTTAAAAAAAAAATCAATTAATGCAGCTCACAAATGCTAAGTGCTAACCAAAGATGTGTATATATTTTCAATGCTTAAATTAAGCTCTGAGAAAACGTAGAAGATGGAGTTATCAGGCACGAGTTCATGCATATTCTGCCCGCTTCTCTTGCTAATAATTCAACTCTCGTTTTCCTTTTCATTACATGAAGGAAATGAGACAGATAGACTTTCTTTGCTAGCTTTTAAGGCTCAAATTACTGATCCCCTGGATGCACTGAGCTCATGGAATGTATCCACACACTTCTGCAAGTGGTCAGGTGTCATATGTGGACACCGACATCAGAGAATCGTAGAGCTCAAACTGCAGTCTTCCCAACTGATGGGCAGCCTGTCTCCCCATATTGGCAACTTGAGTTTTCTCAGGGTACTTAACCTGGAAGGCAACTACTTCAGTCGTGATATTCCTCGAGAACTAGGCCGGTTGTTTCGACTACAGAGGTTGGTGCTCGGAAACAACACATTCAGCGGTGAAATTCCAGTCAACATTTCGAGTTGCTCGAATCTTCTTGTCCTTCATCTAGGGAGCAATAATCTTACAGGTAAAATTCCTGCACAGCTGGGATCATTATCAAAGTTGGGGTCATTTGTTCTCCAAGGTAACAATCTAGTTGGTGATATACCATCTTCTTTTGGAAACCTGTCCTCCGTTCAGAACTTCTTCTGGACGAAAAATTATTTGCGAGGAGGTATTCCAGACAGTCTTGGAAATTTGAAAAGATTAAAATACTTTGCAGTTGCTGAAAATGATCTCAGTGGTACGATCCCTTCCTCCATATGCAATATCTCTTCTCTTGCCTATGTCTCTCTAGGACAGAACCAACTTCATGGGAGTCTTCCTCCTGATCTAGGCCTAAATCTTCCAAATCTCGCATACCTTGTCATCAACTTCAACCATTTGAACGGACCAATTCCAGCAACGCTGTCCAATGCCTCGAAAATTTTTCTTGTTGACCTTTCATATAACAACTTAACTGGGAAAATACCCGATTTAGCAAGCTTGCCTGATCTACAGAAGCTGTTAGTTCACCACAATGATCTCGGAAACGGTGAGGAAGATGACTTGAGTTTTCTCTATACCTTGGCAAACAGCACCAATTTGGAATCATTGGAAATAAATGATAACAATTTCGGAGGAGTGCTGCCCGAAATAGTGAGTAACTTCTCAACAAATCTCAAGGGAATAACATTTGGAAGGAATCAAATACATGGAAGCATTCCAACTGAGATTGGAAACCTCATTAGCCTGGATACTTTGAGTTTCGAGACAAATCAATTGCATGGCATTATACCAAGTTCTGTTGGTAAATTACAAAATTTAGCTGCTCTCTATCTTAATGAAAACAAAATCTCAGGAAGTATTCCATCTTCTTTGGGAAATGTTACCTCGTTGATCGAAGTTAGTTTCGCACAAAACAATTTACAAGGAACTATCCCGGCAAGTCTTGGAAATTGGCACAAGTTGTTGATCTTGGATCTCTCTCAAAACAATCTGAGCGGTCCCATACCAAAAGAAGTACTTGGTATTTCATCCTTGTCAGTGTTGTTATACCTACATGATAATCAGTTGACAGGCTCCCTTCCATCGGAAGTGGGTCAGTTGGTGAATCTTGGATTTCTGAGGGTTTCCAAAAACAGGTTATCGGGTGAAATTCCAAAAAGTCTTGACAGTTGTAAGAGTTTAGAAGCTTTGGATTTGGGGGGTAACTTTTTTGAAGGGCCTGTTCCTGATTTGAGCTCTTTGCGAGCACTTCAGATGCTTCTTCTCTCGTACAACAACTTGAGTGGCCAGATTCCCCAGTTCTTGAAAGACTTAAAGTTGCTGGAGACTTTGGATTTGTCATATAATGACTTTGAAGGTGAGGTTCCTGAACAAGGAGTCTTTGAGAATACAAGTAGGATTTCCATTCAGGGAAACAAGAAGCTCTGTGGAGGAATACCTCAGCTTGATCTGCCCAAATGCACATCTAACGAACCAGCAAGGCCAAAATCTCATACCAAGCTGATATTGATCATTGCAATTCCCTGTGGCTTTCTTGCTATAGTCTTGATGACCTCTTTCCTGCTTTTCTACTCGAGAAAAACGAAAGATGAGCCTGCTTCTGGCCCTTCATGGGAGAGCTCATTTCAGAGACTAACCTACCAAGACCTCCTGCAAGCAACTGACGGGTTCTCCTCGTCCAATTTAGTTGGTGCAGGTGCTTTTGGGTCAGTGTACAGAGGAACTCTCACATCAGATGGAGCAGTTGTTGCAGTGAAAGTATTGAACCTTCTACGTAAAGGAGCTTCCAAAAGTTTTATGGCAGAATGTGCAGCCTTGATAAACATCAGGCACCGAAATCTTGTCAAGGTAATAACTGCTTGTTCCAGTAATGATTTTCAAGGAAATGACTTCAAAGCTCTAGTTTATGAGTTCATGGTCAATGGGAGTCTAGAAGAATGGCTGCATCCAGTCCATATATCTGAAGTCACACCCGAGAGAAGAAATTTGGATCTCGTTCAGAGATTGAACATTGCAATTGATGTGGCTAGTGCGCTTGACTATTTGCACAACCACTGCCAAGTTCCTGTTGTTCACTGCGATCTGAAGCCCAGCAATGTTCTCCTTGGTGATGACATGACTGCTTGTGTTGGAGACTTTGGATTAGCAAGGTTCCTTCCAGAAGCCTCCAATCAATTACCTGCACATGAGAGCAGTTCTGTCGGCTTAAAAGGCACAATCGGTTATGCAGCCCCAGGTAACATCAGAAAACTTCCATGTTGATCATGGTTATCCCTACAAAAGAAATGCACATTTTATTATCCTAAAATATTTTTGGAAAGCTGTAAAACTACAGTCCTTTATATTCCCATCTGCTGATGAATTTTGAATATCAAGATTGACCAGCTATGTCGTTAATGTTAAGCAACAGCCTCCAAGGTCATGAGCAACGTAATTTCTAACCTTTGTATATGAATAACAGAGTACGGTATGGGAAGTGAAGTGTCAACTTACGGAGATGTGTACAGCTATGGCATCCTGCTGCTGGAGATGTTTACAGGAAGGAGACCGACAGATGGCATGTTTAAAGACGGGCACAACCTTCACAATTACGCTAAAATGGTGCTGCCTGACAACGTGTTGGAGTTTGTGGATCCAACACTGAGAGAACACGAAGAAATGAACCATATTGATGATCGTCACAAAGTTATGGAATGTATGGTTTCAATTATCAAGGCAGGACTTGCTTGTTCTGCAGAATTGCCAGGAGAGAGGATGGGCATTGCCAACGTTGTGGTTGAATTGCATCGAATCAGGAAAATGCTTCTTGGAATCAAGACGAGAGAGAGAGGTGAAATCATTCCCTCATCCATAGGTAGAGACTAGTTGTTGACATTTAGAAGAAAGATTATCAATGATAATGATTATCCATTAATTGCCTTTTAAGTTTACTAATGATCTGTTGTGTGATGCAGATTCCTGAGGTGATCACAGTGGCAACAAAGACTTTATACTGTTTGTGAGCTGTGCTGCTCTGGAATCAACATATGTTGTTGAAGTATTAGAATTTCCAAGACTTACTTACTGTTTAGTGGATTACTTGTTCTGTTAATAATGTCCTAGTTTGTAGGGCAATCAATTGCAATTTGATTTAGTCTTATATCACGTACACGATCTTAGAAGTAGAATACGTGAAGTTTGTTTTCTGTTATATTTCCTTTCTCTGTAACAGGCTATAGAGCCAATACTTATGCAATCAATAATACTATCTTGGAAGCCACCAAAAACCTGTAACTTAATTCCGAGATCCAACATGTATTAGAAATGAAAACTTGTAATTATATATATTGATATGCAATAACCATCCTCAGTTCTCACCGATTTTTGCTTACTTCTTCCAATCCAAGAGAAGAATTTCATCTGGGCTTTGTGTTAATACCTCCCATCGCATTCATCTCCTCCTCTCACTCCTTATATCTTCACTTTCTTTCCCCGCAATTTCCTCTTCGTCCTTCGGATGAGCAATCACACTCTTCTACTTCGACCATCTGCACAGGTCAGGCTACGGAGATTTCTGGAAGAAGACAATAAAGCATTTGCTATTTCTTTCATAATGATCGAACGACAACATATCTAAAATATGTTCATATCCGAAACCAGAACAGTTACTATTATTATTATTTTCATCTCGGTTTGACAAGCACGTTACTATGGGTAACAAAAATTACAAAGAAAACTCGTATGTTTGTTCTTGTGGTTCGGCCCAGAAATTATAGGAAACTCGGATTACAAAAGAATACGTTTGAAAAAATTGCTATCTTACGGCTCTTGGAAAACAACTACAAAAATCAGATCCTCTGGCAAACTATTTACACTGGAATGGGGATAGGTAACCGAATTGATCATATTTTCTCCCTAAAATCTCAATTTGTGCCGAATGATTGTTTCGTCTTTAACATCTGTTACTTGTTAGACCACTGGAATTCAATTTCCAAATTCCTCGAGGGTCCACTTTTGCTTTCTGGCATCAGAGTGTATTCCCCAGCTACTGCTCCTAGCATTACAACCCGATCGATCTGGATTGTTACTTTTCCGAAAGAACTCTGTTGTTGGATCAAAAGAGACAGGTTAAATGACAATGTGAAGAAAAAATCTCTGATAAAATGTGGATAAACATCAAAACAACCTTTTTTTTATTTGTTTTCTCACGGAAAAAAATAAATTCAGTTCCATTAATTACCTTCCCCATTTTGCTCTTATTTTTGCAAGAGATATGAAGCTTTTGGCCTTTTGGAGGACTCTCAAAGGACCATGAAAAGCTCTCATCAAACTCCGGATTAGGACCAGTTGATACAACCTGAAAAGTTCACAAATATTTTTCATTTTGAGAGGTTGAAATAGCAATTTCTAGGGAAAAAAAGTAGGGAAAGCAATGGTGAGAGGAAATTCTCTTTTGAACAGGAGAATAGGGAGTTGGACATCAAAAGATGGCTGGAATAGATGAATTGGATAATCCATTGATGTAAATTACCTTTTATTTATTTTATTTTTCCTTAAAAATAAATGATGATTGGAGATACAAACATCATAAAAAATAAACAAGATGATGTATAGACGTATCTTACCTTTGTTTGCCTGGGTGGTGTATTTCCAAGGGTAAGCTTGCAATAAACACTTGGGTTCCCCACCGACTGCTTCATATTGTTTCCACGCTTGATAATAACCACCAATGTCCCTGGCAAACACTGCAGCAGAAATTCAGCCTTCTCCTGAAATCGGGGTGGGCCAGACTGAATCAAGTATTGCAACAAGGGGATTGCATCTGCAGCAGCAATGGATTGAGCTCTGGAAACTTCAGCTGGGCATGCTGACCAAGCTTGCCTAAGAAGAAACAGTGCATCCAAGGCAGCTTCTTGAGATGCTTCTGATCCTGTCTTGAGAGATGTAACCAAATGGGGTATACTGAGCGTTGCAGGCTCGGTGGCTCTCAACCTTGGGAAGTTGCTAAAAAGGGCATTTAGAGATTTGAGATACTCCTCATTAACAGTCCCAGTGGCCCATAAATCCTTTTCGATAGCAGCTGCACGACCAAACAGAATGATAAGCTGAGCGTGAAAGAAAATTGAAAAAACACCCTGGCAGAAAACTCATAGCATTTTAATAGGAAAGTACAATACACCTAATCCTGAAGTCAATGAGTAAAATAATTTCCAAATACTGATGAACGTAGCCACTGGCCAGGGTTGCTCCACTGCTCAACTGTCTATCATGTCTTTCAAGAAAAGAGCAATAAAAGGCCATGTAGCTTGAATAAAGAAATGGACAGCGAAAAATTTTCACTAACGCACAAAGGCCACTGTTCATCCCCTCTATTTCAACATGGCTTCAAGTAATAATCAGAATATTACTATTATTTTGCCCAATGGTATAGAGAATAGTAAGCAGTTTCACACTCTGATTCAACTTTACATGTGATCCGTCATCTGTTAAGAGTTTGAGAAGTTAGCTCACATTTAGATGTCTGCTTTATTTCACCGTGAGTTAAAATCTGAACTAGCAAGCAAGCAACTCATTCGGTCCAATTAGATCCCATACCATTTCTATCCAAATCTGCCTCAACTTACATTTTACTGGTAAGATCTATTTCATTTTGGTCTCCTTCAATTAACCTCTGAACTTAGCATGAAAGAAAATCATATTTCTCGGAGATTATGTTTAACTAAATGTTAGAAGAACATTCCAAACTACAAACCACTGCATAAAACCACAAAGAAAAATGTCATCGTAAGAAGATTAGGCGTGTTCTCCTCAAATCTGCCAAGAGTAGACAAACTGTGCACAGGGAGAAGAGAAGCTAACCTGTTATGGCTCTGACTGTTTCACTGGACGCATACTCTTGAATGGTGTGATTGGAGAAAAGAAGTTTAACAAACATTGCAGCCTGGACAGATGTATCTGGATCACTTCAACCGATTAGATCCAATACAACTTGAACACCGCCAGCCTCTGCAACAGCTCTTTTATTAGATCGGCTATACATGACCAGGTTTTGCAAAGCACATATTGCTACTACTTTCATTTCTTCTGTTGGTTGCTCTTCAAGGACATTGACCAGAGCACGACAAGCTGAAACAACATCGGTGCTTCGAGCCAGGCCCTCATTCTGGAATAGATCGCCAAGTGCCAAAGTGGCCAGTAATCTTGCCTGTTGTGCTTGAGTTTGGGGATCTAAAAGGTATTGTGACAATGGCAAGATTGCAGTTTTAGTAGCTTTTGATTCTCTGATTTTCACATTGTTAAGTAATACTTCCAGCAACCTTGCTGCTGTTTCCTCACACTGATGGCTTCTCAGAAGTTCCAAAAGAGCCTCTATGGCACCAATCTCAGCCATAGCTTCAGCACTTGTTCCATCGTCACTTTCTAACACCAAAAGAGCATTCAGCGCACCAACCACCGTGCTTTCCAAACCAGAACGGAGCAACCTTACCAAGACAGCTACAGGCACTTCCAAATAAAATTCAGAACTAAACTGCAAGATGTTAGCCAAAACAGAAGCAGCAGATTCCCACACGGCATGAGGAAGAGAAGGATCAGCTTGCAATATAACTTTGGACAGCTCACTCACACCACCCTCCTTTGCAATTTCATTTGGCCATGTTAGTGCAATGCTAACAAGAGCCTTTACAGCTCTCTGCTGCAAGATGTGTATACCAGAACTGAGAACCCGTATAAGAGGACCAATTACTTGCTGTGTCACTGGATCCTTCTGAAGATGTTCTTCCATGAGCAGATGTGACAGAAGCTCAGCAGCCAGCTGCTGCACTGCTGGAGCCTGAGAATCAAGCAACGGGATGAGTGGCTCGATAGTTTGGTGAGAGGTGAGGTTATAATCTGCACGGCACTGTGGATGTTCCAGAATATTAACTAGAACCTGCAAAGCACTATGTTGTCCATCAGGCCCAAATTCTGGTCTTGTCAGCAGCAGGAAAAGGGGCCCAACAACTTTTGCAGCAGACGACCCCTTGGCAATGCTGGCATTATTGGTCAATATTCTGAGCAATTCAGCAAATGCAGAAAATCATGTATAATAATCATTATGCACTTAGCTGTTGTGGTGGGGAGGGATCCTATGCTATGAGTATATATGTATGGTACGGTGTGTAGCTTTACTGCTATGTGTAATCATGTATAATAACCATGCACTTGCTCTATGCAGTTTTTGTTTCCGTGCTCCAACATAATGTTTTTAATAAATTAATTTTATTATTTTAAATTATTTTTTTTAGTATTTTTAATTTGTTTTAATTTGTTAATATAAAAAATAAATTTAAATATATATATATATATATATATATATATATATATATATATATATATATATATATATATATATATATATATATAAGTCTAGTAATCTTGATTTCAAATCATATTCTCCCAAGTATACTACATTTAATTTTGTCTTTGATTTTAAGTAGTTATAAGATATCTTTTTTTCTTATTCTTTAAATTAAAACCATAAAATCTGCATTATAAAGAATTTATTATTGTGTAGTGAGGATGTGTCAAAGCTAGAAATAATATATATTTCCTACGAAAAAAAAAAAGAAAAAAGTTAGGCACTTAGTTCAAGCAAAGAGAAAGCAGTTAAATATCAAGGTCAAGATTATAGTGGGAAGTTTGTGAGCAAGTCATTAACTCAAGCTAAAAATAATAAAATTTCCTAGACAAACATTAGTCAATGCAAGCAAAGAGAAAGCAGTTTAATAAGTGGGAAGTATGTGAGCCTGAGGCGTGTAAAGATTAATTTCTTTATTTGCTATAAAATAATTTTTTTTTAAAATAGTTTTTATTGAAAATATATTTATGTAAGTGAATTGTTATTTTTTTAAAAAAATTTGGTAGTATTATGAAAAATAAATAGAAAAATATTTTCTAGTATTTAACTATATTATAAAAAATAAACAGGAAAATAACTTATTAAATGTTTTTTTCTTTCAAGTTTATTAAAATAATGAGAATCAATTATTATAGATGAAAAAGTTAAAACATGATGAAATTAAAAAAATATATAATTTTATAAATTATTTTAAATAAAATAAATTATAATCAAAAGAAAAATAAAAAGAGTTAAAACTGATAAATAAAAAAATTAATTAAGAAAAAAATAAAAGGAAAAAAAATAAGAACCAAAGCTAATATAAAAATTAAAATTTAAAGAATAAAATAAAAACAATAAAAAAATAATAAATCAAATCAAAATATTAAAAACTAAATTTAACATAATCAATTAATAACAAGACATTTTTAAATTTTTCATAATTTATAAAAAAGTATTTTATACTACAAATAAAAGAATAATATTTTTCTAAAAAACCAACCAAATTTTACTTAGACTAAAAATTATTTTTTATTAATTAATTTTTATAATAATAAATAAACATAAAGAAACCTGGAAAATAACTTTCAAGAAAGCAATTTACACAAAACAAAAGGACATAATTTCTCTTTTCCCAGGAAAGAAAACTTGTGGCCAAACATGAGCATCAACTTAGTCTGTTTAGCTTATTTATTTTTGTATTTTAAAAATTTTATTGAAATAATTTAAATTTTTTTATATTTTTATTTTTTTCAAATTAATTATTATTTTTTTCAAATCATTTTGATACAATGATATCAAAAATAATTTTTTTAAAAATAAAAAAATATTTTAATATATTTTTAAATAAAAAATATTTTAAAAAATAATTATAATTATATTTTCAAACAAACAAAACGGAAAAGGTTAATAGATATAATTCTTTAGAAAAAACAAACAACATTTATTTATTTATTTTTGGTTTTTTGAATCACACAAAAAACGGGACCACGTCTCGATTCAGACACCACCTCTTTAATTTATCAAACACGACAACTTGCTAAGTGCAATCATAGAGACCACAGCTTGGAGAAAGAAAAATGGAACGGATGCAATAAATTTAAACAACCATGATTCATGGATATAGATTTTTCTTTTCTTTTTTGCATTTTGCATAGTGAATTAGTTTGTATTTTATAATTTAATACAAAATATTATTTTTAAACATGAGTGGTATTCAACCAACACAAAGTTTGGGTCATGAATTTTAATTGGATCATCAAATCATCACGAGTGAACCTTAGTTTATTTTTGTAAAGTAAAATGACATTATTTTTATTAAAAAAATAAATAATTAATGGTTCCAATTAAGTTTTTGATCGGGTCTTATCAAGCAAACTCAAGTTTTTGACTGGGTCACATTGGTATATTTTTCTTTTTTATTTTTCTTAAACCCGACCAGATTTCAATCCCGGGTTGACCTGGTCCCGGTCAACCCGCCGGGCTGGGCTATAATGCATAGCATATTTTAAAAGTGTTTTTTACTTGAAGATGTATTAAATAATAAATTTTTATTTATATTTATTTTTTATATGAGCATATTAAAATCATAAAAATATATTAAAAAATATATTAATATAATATTTTTTTCAAGCTAAATATATTCCAAGCACCACAATTTGGACAGCCTCTAGTATTTGATGAATTTTCGTTTACTGTTATTCCAAAATTAAATGAGGTAAGATTAAAAGCATTCCTTCGGATAAAAGAAAGAAAGAAAAAGTTAAACCACAATTACTAATATTCTTGATCAATGTCATTCTGTGCGTGTTCATGATGAAAAGAATGAACGAGAGTAATGGTATTTAAGCAAGCAAGTTTATCAATCTTTGCTTTAAAGTTAACCTACATACGTTAATGCTTGTGCTCTTTTAAATTTTTAATTCTGATTGGTGGGTTTGATCCTACCATCCTCTCGTTATTAGTGTACAATGAGGTATTTTTTGATATGTTGGATAAAAATAGATTAAACATGAGGTAATATTTGATATGTTTAGAATGAACAATAACATGTTTAAAAGCCGCTGTTCAAATTTCAGCTTGATGTAACAGTAAACTAGTTGTACAACGAAGAATAAAGACAGACAATGCAGTTGCCTTAACTTCCTTTCTTTCTCTCGATTTTCTCCTCTTTTATTAAAAAAAAAAATGCTACTTTTCTACAATAGCAGACACATTTAAATCAGAAAGGCAACCAATTACTCTCTTCTTAATTAATGTGGTGGTCCCACCATCACATGGTGCGGGACCACACACAATAGTCATTCATTATCAAGACTCCGTTAATTTTTTGCCTATAAAATGAAAATTCAATCGTACAGAATGAAGAATAACGTGTGTCGATACACTACATCGGGCGACGGCTCCACTCATTTTTTTGTTTATTTAACAAAAAAGATTTTTTTTATTGCGGGAAATGAAAATTTTATTGGAGTCGCCATCTAGTAATTTGAGGGAACTAGAAATCCCAAATTAAACACTGGTTCCAGAGATTCGGGTACTGGGTTAGTTATGATTAAGGAAATGTAGACACCACCCTTAAAACATCCTTTCAAAAGAAAGGTTACCCTTACTTGTGTGTTTTTTATTTGATTCAAATGCTATTATATTTTGAGCTTATTTATAATTTTATTTTTTTTAAATGGTTAACGCCGGTCCCTAAAAATAGAAGACACGTTAAAAATGACATCAGTCCCTAAAAATAAGAGACTTGTCTAAAATATTGACGTTTAACTCTAAAAAGGAGATTTACGTCTGAGTTACCAAAAAACAAAATTATGGACATAATCCATATTTGTTTGGTATTTAAACTTTTTTTTTTGACATCGGTCCTTTTCTATAAAAAGAGACGTGTCGACAAACAATATTTGTTTATAAAAACAAATATTTTGATATCGTTGAGAAATGGATATAACTATATTTGAAAATTGGGCTTTGGACCCACGAATGATAACATAATAGGATGGGTGTTGGACCCGCGTTGTTATTCCTTTCTTTTTTATTTTATTTTTTGGTTTTACAATATGCAAGAAAATTTATATACAAAATAAAAAATGTTAGCAATCTAAAAAAAAATTACATGAGTGCCACAATATAGGTAAAAGACTGAAATACCCTTGGATTTTCACGAAAATTACGAAAATGCCACTGACAGCATGGGAAGTGAAGTGTCAACTTACGGAGATGTGTACAGCTATGGCATCCTGTTGCTGGAGATGTTTACAGGAAGGAGACCGACAGATGGCATGTTTAAACACGGGGACAACCTTCACAATTACGCTAAAATAGTGTTGCCTGACAACGTGTTGGAGTTTGTGGATCCAACACTGAGAGAACATGAAGAAATTACCCGTAGAACAGGTAGCAGAAGCATACATGCTCAAGAGAGATCACCCGAAATTCAAAGGCAACTGAATTTCGGCAACTGGGGCATCGAAGTCGGAATGCCGCGAAACTCACCGAGTCAAAGCGTTTTGCCGTTTGCGAAAGAAGTCTGATGTAGAACAGGCAGCAGAAGCAAACATGCTAAAGAGGGATCGCCTAAAATTCAAAGGCAACTGAATTTCGGCAATCGGAGCATCGAAGTCGGAATGCCGCGAAACTCACCAAGTCAAAGCGTTTCGCCGTTTGCGGAAGAAGTCTCATGTAGAACAGGCAGCAGAAGCATACAAGCTCAAGAGGGATCACCCGAAATTCAAAGGCAACTGAATTTCGGCTACAGGGGCATCGAAGTCGGAATGCCGCGAAACTCATCGAGTCAAAGCGTTTCGCTGTTTGCGGAAGAAGTCTGATGTAGAACAGGCAGCAGAAGCATACATGCTCAAGAGGGATTGCTTGAAATTCAAAGGCAACTGAATTTCAGAATCCGCGGCATCGAAGTCGGAATGCCGCGAAACTCACCGAGTCAAAGCGTTTCGCTGTTTGCGGAAGGAAGTGTGATGTAGAAGAAGTAGCAGAAGCATACATGCTCAAGAGGGATCACCCGAAATTCAAAGGACACTGACTTTCGGCAACCGGGGCATCGAAGTCGGAATACCGCGAAAATAATCGAGTCAAAGCGTTACGCCCTTTGCGGAAGGAAGTGTGGTGTAGAAAAAGTAGTAGAAGCATAAATGCTCAAGAGGGATCACCCGAAATTCAAAGGCAACTGCATTTCGGCAACCGGGGCATCGAAGTCGGAATGCCGCAAAAGTCACCGAGTCAAAGTGTTTCGCCGTTTGCGGAAGAAAGTCTGATGTAGAACAAGTAGCAGAAGCATACATGCTCAAGAGGGATCACCCGAAATTCAAAGGACACTGAATTTCGGCAACCGGGGCATCGAAGTTGGAATACCGCGAAACTAATCGAGTCAAAGCGTTACGCCCTTTGCGGAAGGAAGTGTGGTGTAGAAAAAGTAGCAGAAGCATACATGCTTAAGAGGGATCACCCGAAATTCAAAGGCAACTGAATTTCGGCAACCGGGGCATCGAAGTCGGAATGCCGCAAAAGTCGCTGAGTCAAAGTTTTTCACCGTTTGTGGAAGAAAGTCTGATGTAGAACAAGTAGCAGAAGCATACATGCTCAAGAGGGATCACCCGAAATTCAAAGGCAACTGAATTTCGGCAACCGGGGCATCGAAGTCGGAATGCCGTAAAAGTCACTGAGTCAAAGTGTTTCGCCGTTTGCGGAAGAAAGTCTGATGTAGAAGAAGTTGCAGAAACTTACATGCTCAAGAGGGATCACCCGAAATTCAAAGGCAACTGAATTTCGGCAACCGGGGCATCAAAGTCGGAATGCCACGAAAGTCACCGAGTCAAAGCGTTTCGCCTATTTTGTGGAAGAAAGTCTGATGTAGAACAAGTAGCAGAAGCATACAGGCTCAAGAGGTATCACACGAAATTCAAACGCAAATGAATTTCGGCAACCGGGGCATCGAAGTCGGAATGGCGAAACTGATCAATGTCAAAGCGTTTACGCTTTGCGGAAGGAAGTGTGATGTAGAAAAAGTAGCAGAAGCATACATGCTCAAGAGGGATCACCCGAAATTCAAAGGACAATGAATTTCGGCAACCGGGGCATCGAAGTCGGAATGCCACAAAAGTCAACTGTCAAAGTGTTTCGCCTTTGCGGAAGAAGTGTGGTGTAGAAAAAGTAGCAGAAGCATACATGCTCAAGAGGGATCACCCGAAATTCAAAGGCAATTGAATTTCGGCAACCGGGCCATCGAAGTCGGAATGCCGCAAAAGTCACCAAGTCAAAGTGAGAAGCATACATGCTCAAGAGGGATCACCCGAAATTCAAAGGCAAATGAATTTCGGCAACCGGGGCATCGAAGTCGGAATGCCGCGAAACTCACCTAGTAAAAGAGTTTCGCCATTGGCGGAAGACAGACTGATGTAGAACAAGTAGCAGAACCATACATGCTCAAGAGGGATCACTTGAAATTCAAAGGCAACTGAATTTCGGAAACCGGGGCATCGAAGATTGGCCGGGCTTGGGATGAAAGCATTACGCCCATTTGAAAATAGAACAAGTCGGAGAAGCATACATGCTCAAGAGCGATCACCCAAAATTCAAAGGCAACTGAATTTCGGCAACCGGGGCATCGAAGTCGGAAGGCCGCGAAACTCAAGGAGTCAAAGCGTTTCGCTGTTTGCGGAAGGAAGTGTGATGTAGAACAAGTAGCAGAAGCATACATGCTCAAGAGGGATCACCCAAAATTCAAAGGCAATAGAGTTTCGGCAACCGGGGCATCGAAGTCGGAATGCCGCGAAACTCACCGAGTCAAAGCGTTTGGCCATTTGCGGAAGAAGTCTGATGTAGAACAAGTAGCAGAAGCAAACATGCTCAAGAGGATCACCCGAAATTCAAAGGCAATTGAATTTCGGCGACCAGGGCATCGAAGTCGGAATGCCGCGAAACTCACCGAGTCAAAGCGTTTCGCTGTTTGCGGAAGGAAGTGTGATGTAGAACAAGTAGCAGAAGTATACATGCTCAAGGGGGATCACCCGAAATTCAAAGGCAACTGAATTTCGGCAACCGGGGAATCGAAGTTGGAATGGCGAAACTGATCAAGTCAAAGCGTTACGCCCTTTGCGGAAGGAAGTGTGGTGTAGAAAAAGTAGCAGAAGCATACATGCTCAAGAGGGATCACCCGAAATTCAAAGGCAACTGAATTTCGGCAACCGGGGCATCGAAGTCAGAATGCCGCAAAAGTCACCGAGTCAAAGCGTTTCGCCGTTTGCGGAAGAAAGTCTGATGTAGAACAAGTAGCAGAAGCATACATGCTCAAGAGGGACCACCCGAAATTCAAAGGCAACTGAATTTCGGCAACTGGGGCATCGAAGTCGGAATGCCACTAAAGTCACCGAGTCAAAGCGTTTCGCCGTTTGCGGAAGAAAGTCTGATGTAGAACAAGTAGCAGAACGATACATGCTCAAGAGGGATCACTTGAAATTCAAAGGCAACTGAATTTCGGCAACCGGGGCATCGAAGATGGAATGCCGTGAAACTCACCGAGTCAAAGCATTTCGCCGTTTGGGGATGAAAGTCTGAAATAGAACAAGTCGCAGAAGCATACATGCTCAAGAGCGATCACCCGAAATTCAAAGGCAACTGAATTTCGGCAACCGGGGCATCGAAGTCGGAATGCCGCGAAACTCATGGAGTCAAAGCGTTTCGCTGTTTGCGGAAGGAAGTGTGATGTAGAACAAGTAGCAGAAGCATACATGCTCAAGAGGGATCACCCAAAATTCAAAGGCAACTGAGTTTTGGCAACCGGGGCATCGAAGTCGGAATGCCGCGAAACTCACCGAATCAAAGCGTTTGGCCATTTGCGGAAGAAGTCTGATGGAGAACAAGTAGCAGAAGCAAACATGCTCAAGAAGGATCACCCGAAATTCAAAGGCAATTGAATTTCGGCGACCGGGGCAACGAAGTCGGAATGCCGCGAAACTCACCGAGTCAAAGCGTTTCGCTGTTTGCGGAAGGAAGTGTGATGTAGAACAAGTAGCAGAAGTATACATGCTCAAGGGGGATCACCCGAAATTCAAAGGACACTGAATTTCGGCAACCGGGGAATCGAAGTCGGAATACGGCGAAACTGATCAAGTCAAAGCGTTACGCCCTTTGCGGAAGGAAGTGTGGTGTAGAAAAAGTAGCAGAAGCATACATGCTGAAGAGGGATCACCCGAAATTCAAAGGCAACTGAATTTTGGCAACCGAGGCATCGAAGTCGGAATGCCGCAAAAGTCTCCGAGTCAAAGTGTTTCGCCGTTTGCGGAAGAAAGTCTGATGTAGAACAAGTAGCAGAAGCATACATGCTCAAGAGGGACCACCCGAAATTCAAAGGCAACTGAATTTCGGCAACTGGGGCATCGAAGTCGGAATGCTACTAAAGTCACCGAGTCTAAGCGTTTCGCCGTTTGCGGAAGAAAGTCTGATGTAGAACAAGTAGCAGAACCATACATGCTCAAGAGGGATCACTTGAAATTCAAAGGCAACTGAATTTCAGAAACCGGGGCAACGAAGATGGAATGCCGTGAAACTCACCGAGTCAAAGCATTTCTCCGTTTGGGGATGAAAGTCTGAAATAGAACAAGTCGCAGAAGCATACATGCTCAAGAGGGATCACCCGAAATTCAAAGGCAACTGAATTTCGGCAACCGGGGCATCGGAGTCGGAATGCCGCGAAACTCAAGGAGTGAAAGCGTTTCGCTGTTTGCGGAAGGAAGTGTGATGTAGAACAAGTAGCAGAAGCATACATGCTCAAGAGGGATCACCCAAAATTCAAAGCCAACTGAGTTTTGGCAACCGAGGCATCGAAGTCGGAATGCCGCTAAACTCACCTAATCAAAGCGTTTGGCCATTTTCGGAAGAAGTCTGATGGAGAACAATTAGCAGAAGCAAACATGCTCAAGAGGGATCACCCGAAATTCAAAGGCAATTGAATTTCGGCGACCGGGGCATCGAAGTCGGAATGCCGCGAAACTCACCGAGTCAAAGCGTTTCGCTATTTGCGGAAGGAAGTGTGATGTAGAACAAGTAGCAGAAGTATACATGCTCAAGGGGGATCACCCGAAATTCAAAGGACACTGAATTTCGGCAACCGGGGAATCGAAGTCGGAATACGGCGAAACTGATCAAGTCAAAGCGTTACGCCCTTTGCGGAAGGAAGTGTGGTGTAGAAAAAGTAGCAGAAGCATACATGCTCAAGAGGGATCACCCGAAATTCAAAGGACACTGAATTTCGGCAACCGGGGCATCGAAGCCGGAATACGGCGAAACTGATCAAGTCAAAGCATTACGGCCTTTGCGGAAGGAAGTGCGGTGTAGAAAAAGTAGCAGAAGCATAGATGCTCAAGTGGGATCACCTGAAATTCAAAGGCAACTGAATTTCGGCAACCGGGGCATCGAAGTCGGAATGCCGCAAAAGTCACCGAGTCAAAATGTTTCGCCGTTTGCGGAAGAAAGTCTGATGTAGAACAAGTAGCAGAAGCATACATGCTCAAGAGGGATCACCCGAAATTCAAAGGCAACTGAATTTCAGCAACCGGGCCAATGAAGTCGGAATGCCGCGAAACTCACCGAGTCAAAGAGTTTCGCTGTTTGCGGAAGAAAGTCTGATGTAGAACAAGTTGTAGAAGCATACATGCTCAAGAGGGATCACCCGAAATTCAAAGGCAAATGAATTTCGGCAACCGGGGCATCGAAGTCGGAATGCCGCGAAACTCACCGAGTAAAAGAGTTTCGCCATTTGCGGAAGAAAGACTGATGTAGAACAAGTAGCAGAACCATACATGCTCAAGAGGGATCACCCGAAATTCAAAGGCAACTGAATTTTAGAAACCGGGGCATCGAAGATGGAATGCCGCGAAACTCACCGAGTCAAAGCATTTCGCCGTTTGGGGTTGAAAGTCTGAAATAGAACAAGTCGCAGAAGCATACATGCTCAAGAGGGATCACCCGAAATTCAAAGGCAACTGAATTTCAGTAACCGGGGCATCGAAGTCGGAATGCCGCGAAACTCAAGGAGTCAAAGCGTTTCGCTGTTTGCAGAAGGAAGTGTGATGTAGAACAAGTAGCAGAAGCTTACATGCTCAAGAGGGATCACCCAAAATTCAAAGGCAACTGAGTTTCGGCAACCGGGGCATCGAAGTCGGAATGCCGCGAAACTTACCGAGTCAAAGCGTTTGGCCATTTGCGGAAGAAGTCTGATGTAGAACAAGTAGCAGAAGCATACATGCTCAAGAGGGATCACCCGAAATTCAAAGGCAAATGAATTTCGGCAACCGGGGCATCGAAGTCGGAATGCCGCGAAACTCACCGAGTCAAAGCGTTTCGCCTTTGCGGAAGGAAGTGTGATGTAGAACAAGTAGCAGAAGCATACATGCTCAAGAGGGATCACCCAAAATTCAAAGGCAACTGAATTTCGGCAACCGGGGCATCGAAGTCAAAATGCCGCGAAAGTCACCGAGTCAAAGTGTTTCGCCGTTTACGGAAGAAAGTCTGATGTAGAACAAGTAGCAGAAGGATACATGCTCAAGAGGGACCACCCGAAATTGAAAGGCAATTGAATTTCGGCGACCGGGGCATCGAAGTCGGACTGCCGCGAAACTCACCGAGTTAGAGCGTTTCGCTGTTTGCGGAAGGAAGTGTGATGTAGAACAAGTAGCAGAAGCATACATGCTCAAGAGGGATCATCCGAAATTCAAAGGCAACTGAATTTCGGCAACCGGGGAATCGAAGTCGGAATGCCGTGAAACTCACCGAGTCAAAGCGTTTCGCCATTTGGGGAAGAAAGTCTGATGTAGAACAAGTCCCAGAAGCATAGATGCTCAAGTGGGATGACCCGAAATTCAAAGGCAACTGAATTTCGGCAACCGAGGCATCGAAGACGGGATGCCGCGAAACTCACGGAGTCAAAGCGTTTCGCTGTTAGCGGAAGGAAGTGTGATGTCGAACAAGTAGCAGAAGCATACATGCTCAAGAGCGATCACCTAAAATTCGAAGGCAACTGAATTTTAGCAACCGGGGCATCGAAGTCGGAATGCCGCGAAACTCACCGAGTCAAAGCGTTTCGCCGTTTGCGGAAGGAAGAGTGATGTAGAACAAGTAGCAGAAGCATACATGCTCAAGAGGGATCACCCGAAATTCAAAGGCAACTGAATTTCGGCAACCGGGCCATTGAAGTCGGAATGCCGCGTAAGTCACCGAGTCAAAGCGTTTCGCAGTTGGCTGAAGGAAGTGTGACGTAGAACAAGTAGCAGAAGCATACTTGTTCAAGAGGGATCACCCGAAATTCAAAGGCAACTGAATTTCGGCAACCGGGGCATCGAAGTCGGAATGCCGCACAAGTCACCGAGTCAAAATGTTTCGCCGTTTGCGGAAGAAAGTCTGATGTAGAACAAGTAGCAGAAGCATACATGCTCAAGAGGGATCACCCGAAATTCAAAGGCAACTGAATTTCGGCAACCGGGGCCATCGAAGTCGGAATGCCGCGAAACTCACCGAGTCAAAGATTTTCGCTGTTTGCGGAAGAAAGTCTGAAATAGAACAAGTCGCAGAAGCATACATGCTCAAGAGGGATCACCCGAAATTCAAAGGCAACTGAATTTCGGCAACCGGGGCATCGAAGTCGGAATGCCGCGAAACTCACCGAGTCAAAGCGTTTCGCCATTTGCGGAAGGAAAGACTGTGGTGTAGAACAAGTAGCAGAACCATACATGCTCAAGAGGGATCACCCGAAATTCAAAGGCAACTGAATTTCGGAAACCGGGGCATCGAAGATGGAATGCCGTGAAACTCACCGAGTCAAAGCATTTTCGCCGTTTGGGGTTGAAGTCTGAAATAGAACAAGTCGCAGAAGCATACATGCTCAAGAGGGATCACCCGAAATTCAAAGGCAACTGAATTTCGGCAACCGGGGCATCGAAGTCGGAATGCCGCGAAACTCATCCAGTCAAAGCGTTTACGCTTTGCGGAAGGAAGTGTGATGTAGAACAAGTAGCAGAAGCATACATGCTCAAGAGGGATCACCCAAAATTCAAAGGCAACTGAATTTCGGCAACCGGGGCATCGAAGTCGGAATGCCCGCGAAACTCATCCGAGTCAAAGCGTTACGCCCTTTGCGGAAGAAGTCTGATGTAGAACAAGTAGCAGAAGCATACATGCTCAAGAGGGATCACCCGAAATTCAAAGGCAATTGAATTTCGGCGACCGGGGCATCGAAGTCGGAATGCCGCGAAACTCATCCAGTCAAAGCGTTTACGCCTTTGCGGAAGGAAGTGTGATGTAGAACAAGTAGCAGAAGCATACATGCTCAAGAGGGATCACCCAAAATTCAAAGGCAACTGAATTTCGGCAACCGGGGCATCGAAGTCGGAATGCCGCGAAACTCACCGAGTCAAAGTGTTTCGCCTTTTGCGGAAGAAGTCTGATGTAGAACAAGTAGCAGAAGGATACATGCTCAAGAGGGACCACCCGAAATTCAAAGGCAATTGAATTTCGGCGACCGGGGCATCGAAGTCGGAATGCCGCGAAACTCACCGAGTTAGAGCGTTTCGCTGTTTGCGGAAGGAAGTGTGATGTAGAACAAGTAGCAGAAGCATACATGCTACTTAAAAGTGCATGTTTATCAAGGTTTTATATCATCATTTTGCACTTGAAGTATCAATAACTCCTTAACTAAAGTATGTTTTATAATAACAAGTTTGATATTATAAGATACCTTAATTTATGGTAAATGCTCATTTTAAATGCAGGACTATAATAAAAGGATTGATTGATGAGTTTAAGCTTTGAAAGTTAAAGGACAAAGAGATGGCCAAACTTAGAAAAGAGATGTTGGTGCAGTCCAAAAACATTGCTCGATCATATCTGGAGCTCTAGATCGGATTTAGGTCCATTTTATATGGATGGAAAGTAAAACATAGGCCTACAACTTTCATTTGGCCAAGATCTGAGAAGGCCGTTTTTGGAACAACGAAGAAGTCCGAAGCTGTCCTCACTATTTAGTGTTCAGCCCATATCTTGAGTTCTAGAAGTCAAATGACCTCATCTTTTTTGTTGGAAAGCTGAGACAATTTCCTAGAACATTCTGAGGATTCTGGGCAAATTATGATGTTAGCATGACGTCTTGTTCAGACAAGAAGATAAGGATTGTTATCAAGTCAGATATGGCCACCCACTCATCAATTAGAAATCAATAGTTCCAAATTTTGGCCTATAAAAGGAGGCACTTACATGTATTGAGGCATCTTGGTTTGCAGATCAAGATCATGCTCTTGCTTTCTCTCTTTGTATTGCTTATGTTTTGCTTTCATTAATATCAAGTTTATGAACTTAATTCCTTTCCTTTACTTAGTTAACTTCTTTCTCATTTATACATTTATGTTTCTTTCTTTTATTATGTTTAGATCTAAGTTAAATGTCAAGGCAACTGAAAAGGGTACACTAATGGTGTAAGAATAAGTATAATATAAACTTAACATGGACCTTAACGTTGGATACTAACATGTTTTATATTTGTTATCTTGTTCACTTTTAATACTTTGCTTGTTAAATGGTTAATCTAGATTTATGTTGTATAACACTTGGTACAACAAATACTTGGTACTTTCATAGCCCATACTGTATGGTATAACCGACACCTGAGCTATGAAAGGGACTTGATTTGTTGTTAACATAAGTTATAATCATGAATGCCTGCCAACATTTACAAGTATTAGCTTTATTCGAATAAGATAACTAATGTAATCATGTTAACAATTTATAATCTGATTGGAACCTCCTTTATGTGTGGTTTCCAATTGAGTAATAAGAGTTTATATTATACTTGTTTGAAGTACCATTAGTGGATCCTCTAACCTTGACATTTGTTTTTTAATCATTAATCTTCCAACTCAAAGTTTAACTATTTTTTACATTCTGTAATAACTTTATCTTTTCATCTCATAAGCTCTCTTTTTATCTATAACAACGCACGTACTGAGTATTACTATTATTGTTATTATTATTATTGTTGTTGTTGTTTGTTATTTTATAATTTATACAATAACCTCTCTGTGATTCGACCCCGGTCTTGCCGGGTTATTTTATTACTTCGACACTCCTGCACTTGGGAGAAGACATCAAGCTTTTGGTCGTGTCAAGTTTTTGGCGCCGTTGCCGGGGAGGTAAATTCTTGTATAAATTATAATATTTATTTTATTTTCTCTTTTCACTTTTCATTTTATTTAACTTTGTTTCTTTTGTTTTCTTTTGTTTCTTTTTCTTCTCTTTTCTTTTCTTCCTTTTATTCTCTTCTTACACGTGCATGAGAGTTTTGGTCACGTACATTAAGTGGTAGACTTTGTAGGGCTATCCTCATCATTTTCAGAAAATATGGCCGAAGAAGATAATCAATCGCTTCATAATGAGAATAATGAGAATAACCGTATGAGAACACTTAGAGACCACATGAATCCCACAAGAACAAGTGCACCCTCATGCATAGTTTTCCCTCCTGATGCATCTCATTTTAATTTTAAGCCAGGCATTATTCAACTTTTACCATCTTTTCATGGCTTAGACTTAGAAAATCCATACTTGCATTTAAGGGAATTTGAGGAGGTCTGTAATACCTATAATGACTCAAATTGTAGCATGAACACCATTCGATTAAAGCTTTTTCCTTTTTCATTAAAAGATAAAGCTAAAACATGGCTACAAAATTTGAGACCAGGATCCATTCGTGCTTGGGATGATATGCAACAACAATTTTTAAAGAAGTTTTTTCCATCTCACAGAACAAACTCTTTCAAAAGACAAATCATCACTTTCACTCAAAAGCCAGGAGAAACATTTTACCAATGTTGGGATAGGTATCGAGATTTGCTTAATACTTGCCCACATCATGGTTTTGAAACATGGAGATTGGTTTCACATTTTTATGAGGGTTTAACACCTAGAGATAGGCAAATGGTTGAATTGATGTGCAATGGAACTTTTGAAGATAAAGACCCTAATGAAGCAATGGAGTACCTAGACTTGCTAGCCGAAAATGCTCAAAATTGGGACACCACAGGTACTTATGAGGCACCAAGTAAAACTCAACCTCATACATCTAGTGGAGGTATGCACAACCTTAGGGAAGATCATGACCTTCAAGCCAAGTTTGCATCTTTAGCTAGAAAAGTCGAGGCACTAGAATTGAAAAAGAGTGGTCAATTAAAATCTGTTCAAGACATTGTATGTCAAATCTGTGAAACAAATGAGCATGCAACCAATGATTGTCCAACTTTGCCTTCTTTTAAGGAATGCCTCCATGAACAAGCCCATGCTTTAAACAGTTTCCAAAGACCCAACCATAACCCATACTCACAAACATATAACCCTGGTTGGAGAAATCACCCAAATTTTAGTTGGAAGAGTGATAGCAACAATGCACAAACTTCACATCCACCGTTTCAAGCACACCATAATTTCCAAAATTCTCATGGATATGCACCTCCTTATGCTCCACCTCCTAGAAGAAATTTTGAGGAAACATTGCATGCATTCATTGAAAAGCAGGAGACAATCAACACTCAACTTGCTCAAAGCATGACGATTTTAAAGATGCTCTTGCAAAATTAACATCTGCTCTCAGTTTCCAAGAGAAAGGTAAGTTTCCATCTCAACCACAGCAAAATCCAAAGGGGCAATACAATGCAAATGCAAGTAGTTCTGGAAGCCAACACATGGATCAAGTCAAATCAGTCATCACTCTTCGTAGTGGTAAGGTTATTGAAAAACCCATTCTTGAACCTTGTGAGAAAGATGATGAGTCTATCTCTGAGGGTAAGGAAGGGGTTGAACCTGAACATTGCAAAGAAAAGGCTGATTCCCCGCCAGCACTTCCATTTCCTCATGCCATGACCAAACAAAGGAAAGTCAATCACAACTCTGAAATCTTTGAAATTTTCAAACAGGTAAGGATCAATATACCTTTGTTGGATGCTATTAAACAGGTTCCTTCCTATGCTAAATTTTTGAAAGATCTGTGCACTGTGAAGAGAAAACTGAATGTGAAAAAGAAAGCCTTTTTAGCCGAACAAGTAAGTGCCATTCTTCAGAACAATAATGCTTTGAAATATAAAGACCCTGGTTGTCCTACAATTTCTTGCTTTATTGGAGAACATAAAATTGAAAGAGCCTTACTTGATCTTGGAGCTAGTGTGAATTTACTTCCATATTCAGTTTTTCAAAGTCTCAATCTAGGTGAGTTAAAACCAACTTCTGTAACTCTTTTACTCGCCGATAGATCTGTAAAAGTGCCTAGAGGAATAATTGAAGATGTGTTAGTACAAGTCGATAAATTCATTTATCCTGTGGATTTTATTGTCTTGGACACGCAACCTGTTGAAGCATGTAATTCATTTCCTATTATTTTAGGACGTTCGTTTCTTGCAACTTCTAATGCATTGATTAATTGTAGGAATGGACTCATGAAGTTATCTTTTGGAAACATGACATTAGAGATGAATATTTTCAACGTTTGCAAGCAGCCTGGAGATGATAATGATTTACAAGAAGTAGATCATATTGAAGAATTAGTTCATGATCAACTTGAATCTACTTTGAGTAAAATTGAGTTGGATGAATATGAAGATTTGCAAATGATTTATTCTCAGGAAGAAATCACGGATGAAAAAGGCACCGAAAATATTGATGCCGATCTTTTGTCAAGAGTGACAACAGATTTGATATCTGACATCACACCAATCGATGATTACTTTCCTGAAGAATCCTTACTTTCTCTCAGTTCAATGCCTTGGTTTGCTAAAAATATCAATTTTCTTGCAACAGGAGATTTGCCAGCTCACTGGAGTACCGAAGACAAAGGAAAGTTTTTGAACGAAGTGAAGAACTTTTACTTAGATGACCCTTACTTATTCAAAAAATTGTCCTGATCAAATATTTCAAAAATGCATTCCCGACAATGAGGTAAGTAATGTCATTAAACTTTGTCATTCTGAAGCATGTGGGAGTCAATTCTCATCAAGAGAGACGACTGCAAAAATCTTACAAAATGGATTTTATTGGCCCACCATGTTCAAGGACACACATGCATTCTGCAAAACTTGTGAAAATTGTCAAAAAGTTGATACTGGTCAAAAAGTTTTGCTTTATAATTCTCAACTCCATTTATTTCCTGAAAAACTAAGATCAAGATGGAGCGGTCCATTTATTTTGAAACATGTGTATCCTTATGGGGCCCTTGATATTGAGAATCCAAAGAATGACAATGTTTTGAAGGTAAATGAACATCGTTTAAAAGCTTACTTTGATGAGTTTCCTAGTGAAAATGAATCCATTGGTTTGAATAATCTTATTGATAAAGGTTGATTATTTTGTTTTTCTCACATTTTTTTTGTTGCTTTTTAGTGTGACTTTTTGTTTTGCTAGTCTCTCACCCCGGTCAAATGGCGGATAACGGTACTCCGTGACTCTTAAGTCGATTCTTTCAGTTTCCCAAATAACTGATATTTGTATATATTTGTACAATTCTCTGCTCTTTCTCCCTTCTTTGAATATTTTCCCCAATTCTAATTTTAAAATGGACACCACTCTTGAAAAGTTGAAAAGGTATTTTCCCGCTCTGCCTCAGAATGCGATTACAAAAATTTACCGTGCTAGGTGTGCAAGATTGAGGTTGTTAATGAATCATGGAATTCCTGAAGATATTCGCTGGCTAATTGAAGCAAAGGTCCGATTATCAGGTGAGTCCTCCAATTCTTTCATTTCACACATGCCTGGAACAGGTAAAAGCACTTTTGCAAAGAAACGTCGTGCAAAACAACTGAAAGTCTGTCATCGATGTGCCAGATGGACTTGTAATGCGACATGTCGTTCTTTAGGAATGGTATCTGTAAACCGTGAAGATAAAATACAATTCATTAAGGATGGCCTGAGTAAGGGGTCTTTAGATAATCTTTTATTGACCCTTGAGACGCATCCTAGTGGAGATGTGCATCGTGTAATTCATGATTTATGGCCACAATTCCATAAAGAACATGATCGACTTAGTCTTGGGAATCTGACTAAAAAAGACCCTGTTTGCCAGTTTTTAAGAAAACTGGATGGGAAGCCTATCCCCGACCCATAGAGGGCGTTTAAGCCGTTCTTGGACGTAAAACCAAGGGAAGATGTGAGCCACAATCACAACTACCTGTACATACACATGCTTTTTCAAAATAAATAATTAATAAAGAGAGAGAGAGAGAGAGTTTGTGAGACTACAGCTGGCCTACATATAGGTGGTATGATTGCATTTTCAATTTTCATCTATAAATTCTTCTCTTCCTTCCCTTCATTTCTACTCATCCCATACATTCATCAAATATAGAAGTGTGTAGAAATGGCAGGTTCCTCAAGTCATCACATAAAAAATATTTGTGTTTTTGGTGGATCCAGTCCTGGGAAAGAAAAGGAGTTTTTAGAATCAGCAAATCATCTTGGTCGGGTACTAGCTGAGAGAAAGATTCATTTAGTGTAAGGGGGAGGTAGCCTTGGGTTAATGGGAGGTGTGTCAATGGCTGCATTTTTGGGAGGCAGTCAAGTTTTGGGGGTTGTCCCCAAAGCTTTAGCAAATGGGGACATCATTGGAAAAACAATTGGAGAGGAACTACAGGTCCCAACAATGTCTGACCGACTGAATACCATGTTTAACCATGCTGATGCCTTCATTGCCTTACCAGGTGGTCTGGGCACATTGGAAGAGATCTTTCATATTTCATCTTGGGCCCAACTGCACATTCACCATAAACCTATAGGTTTGTTAAATGTTAATGGTTTTTATGATAAGTTGCTGTCTTTCCTTGATCAAGCTGTGGAACAGGAATTTCTAACATCTTCGGCATGACGAATCATAATCTCTGCTGCTACTGCTGAACAATTGATTGACCAACTACAATCTTTCATCCCTGTCATTGATCCCTGCATGAGTCGTCTAGATTGGTCAACTAAGGAAAGCCGTAAAAAACTTAGATTAGATTTGAGCCTTCATCTGTGAAACCTTGTGTCTTTTGGTTTTATTAATAGCATATTATTTTGTTTTGTTACTTCTTATGTTTGTTTAAGTGTGTTTCAGGTTTGTCATTGTTCGCTGTTTCAGGTGATGTCTTCTATACTCTATCTTTCTACCTTCGAACATTGAGGACAATGTCTCGTTTTGGTTGGGGGGAGAGGGTAGTAGTTTAAAAAAAAAAAAATACTAACTTGCTAACTGTTTTTGCTATTATTAAAACCATTTGACAAAATTGTTATTAGGATGGCAGAGTATGGAATCAATTTTATTGACTCTAGAGACGCATCTTAGTAAGTTTCATTACCAAGGTCTATCATAATACTTCTTGAAATATTCAGGTTTACAAACTCTCACATTGTTATCACTTGATTCTGCTCCTATACTCATTTAACAAGTATTATTAAACCTTCATTTTCACACACACACTTTAACATATGATTGTGGGTTGCACATTGGATTATTACATTAATTATGTTCTTTTGTTGAAGGTAACAACTAAGGGAAAAGGATAGTATATAATTTGCAAAAAAAAAAAAAAAAGATAGTATTGATGATAATAAAACGTGGATAAGTTTGGTTTCGTAGCCTCCCTAACCTAAGCAATTAAGCCCGAAGGGGTGTTTTAACACCTAATACCCTAAAGTCAACTGACTTGGGAGCTATTGGCCCAAAGCTTGTTACATGGGTTAAGGAGAAAAGCTTAAGGGAATCAAACATTGCACTATCTACGTATCAGTATCTGCAACCCGAGTTGTTAAGCTCGTAGGGGTGTCTCAACACCTAATGCCCTAAGACCAACTGGTCTGGGAGTCATTAGCCTAAAACTCGTTACATGGGTTAAAGATACATTGTGTTTTAAGTTGTATGTGTATAAAAAGAAAAAGAAAAAAAAAAAAGAGAAAAAAAAAAAAAAAAAAAAAATCCCAACCCAAGGAAGTTCACCTTAAACATTTGAACATAATATTGTTTTCTTCCAACAAAAGCCCCATCATCTATGTTTTCATTGAGCACACAAAAAGAAGGTTTATTAATATCTTGTTTACGAAGTATGAAGCAGAAATATAAATTTTAATGAGAGTTTGTTTATCTGGATAGATTAATGGAAGTTGAATGATGAATGCCTTGCTTTGTGGAACTTGCAAATTTTTTCTCTATTTTAACGCTTTAGATTACTAGGGACTAGTAATAAGCTGGTTGGGGGGTGTGATTAGTACTTAAAAGTGCATGTTTATCAAGGTTTTATATCATCATTTTGCACTTGAAGTATCAATAACTCTTAACTAAAGCATGTTTTATAATAACAAGTTTGATATTATAAGATACCTTAATTTATGGTAAATGCTCATTTTAAATGCAGGACTATCACATAAATAAAAGGATTGATTGATGAGTTTAAGCATTGAAAGTTAAAGGACAAAGAGATGGCCAAACTTAGAAAAGAGATGTCGGTGCAGTCCAAACCGGAACATTGCTCGGTAATTGGATCATATCTGGAGCTCTAGATTTCGGATTTAGGTCCACTTTATATGGATGGAAAGGTAAGACAAAAGCCTACAACTTTCATGAGGAGCCCAAGATTTGAAAAGGTCGTTTTGAAGTCCAAATTGAAGGAACAACGAAGAAGTCCGAAGCTGTCCTGCAGCCCAAACACTATTTAGTGTTCAGCCCATATCTTGAGTTCTAGAAGTCCAAATGACCTCATCTTTTTTTTGTTGGAAAGCTGAGACAATTTCCTAGAACATTCCTGAGGATTCTGGGCAAATTATGATGTTAGCAATGACGTCTTGTTCAGACAAGAAGATAAGGATTGTTATCAAGTCAAGATATGGCCACCCACTCATCAATTAGTCAACAAATCAATAGTTCCAAATTTTGGCCTATAAAAGGAGGCACTTACGATGTATTGAGGCATCTTGGTTTCCAGATCAAGATCATGCTCTTGCTTTCTCTCTTTGTATTGCTTATGTTTTGCTTTCATTAATATCAAGTTTATGCACTTCATTTCCTTTCCTTTACTTAGTTAACTTCTTTCTCATTTATGTTCTTATCTTGTTCATTTATGTTTCTTTCTTTCATTATGTTTAGCTAAGTTAATTATGTCAAGGTGAAAAGGGTACACTAATGGTGTAAGAAGAAGTATAATATAAACTTAACATGGACCTTAACGTTGGATACTAACATGTTTTATATTTGTTATCTTGTTCACTTTTAATACTTTGCTTGTTAAATGGTTAATCTAGATTTATGTTGTATAACACTTGGTACAACAAATACTTGGGACTTTCATAGCCCATACTGTATGGTTTAACCGACACCTGAGCTATGAAAGGGACTTGATTTGTTGTTAACATAAGTTATAATCATGAATGCCTGCCAACATTTACAAGTATTAGCTTTATTCGAATAAGATAACTAATGTAATCATGTTAACAATTTATAATCTGATTGGAACCTCCTTTATGTGTGGTTTCCAATTGAGTAATAAGAGTTTATATTATACTTGTTTGAAGTACCATTAGTGGATCCTCTAACCTTGACATTTGTTTTTATCGCTGTTTAATCCTTACATCAACTTTACATCTCAAAGCTCTCTTTATTATTACTATTACTATTATTGTTATTATTGTTGTTGTATTGTTATTTATAATTTATACAATAACCTCTCTGTGATTCGACCCCGGTCTTGCCGAGTTATTTATTACTTCGACACTCCTGCACTTGGGAGAAGACATCAATCTTTTGGTCGTGTCAGGGATCACCCGAAATTCAAAGGCAACTGAATTTCGGCAACTGGGAAATCGAAGTCGGAATGCCGCGAAACTCATCCAGTCAAAGCGTTACGTCCTTTGCGGAAGGAAGTGTGATGTAGAACAAGTAGAAGAAGCATACATGCTCAAGAGGGATCACCCGAAATTCAAAGGCAACTCAATTTAGGCAACCGGGGCATCGAAGTCGGAATGCCGCGAAACTCATCCAATCAAAGCGTTACGCCCTTTGCGGAAGGAAATGTGGTGTAGAACAAGTAGAAGAAGCATACATGCTCAAGAGGGATCACCCGAAATTCAAAGGCAACTGAATTTCGGCAACCGGGGCATCGAAGTCGGAATGCCGCGAAAACTCATCTAGTCAAAGCGTTACGCCCTTTGCGGAAGGAAGTGTGGTGTAGAACAAGTACCAGAAGCATACATGCTCAAGAGGGATCACCCGAAATTCAAAGGCAACTGAATTTCGGCAACCGGGCATCGAAGTCGGAATGCCGCGAAACTCATCCAGTCAAAGCGTTACGCCCTTTGCGGAAGGAAGTATGGTGTAGAACAAGTAGAAGAAGCATACATGCTCAAGAGGGATCACCCGAAATTCAAAGCCAACTGAATTTCGGCAACCGGGGCATCGAAGTCGGAATGCCGCGAAACTCATCCAGTCAAAGCGTTATGCCCTTTGCGGAAGGAAGTGTGGTGTAGAACAAGTAGAAGACATACATGCTCAAGAGGGATCACCCGAAATTCAAAGCCAACTGAATTTCGGCAACCGGGGCATCGAAGTCGGAATGCCGCGAAACTCATCCAGTCAAAGCGTTACGTCCTTTGCGGAAGGAAGTGTGATGTAGAACAAGTAGAAGAAGCATACATGCTCAAGAGGGATCACCCGAAATTCAAAGGCAACTCAATTTAGGCAACCGGGGCATCGAAGTCAGAATGCGCGAAACTCATCCTGTCAAAGCGTTTGGCCATTTGCGGAAGGAAGTGTGGTGTAGAACAAGTAGCAAAAGCATACATGCTCAAGAGGGATCACCCGAAATTCAAAGGAAACTGAATTTCGGCAACCGGGGAATCCAAGTCGGAATGCCGCGAAACTCACGGATTCAAAGCGTTTCGCTGTTTGCGGAACAAAGTGTGATGTAAAACAAGTAGCAGAAGCATACATGCTCAAGAGGGATCACCCGAAATTCAAAGGCAACTGAATTTCGGCAACCGGGGCATCGAAGTTGGAATGCCGAAACTCATCCAGTCAAAGCGTTACGCCCTTTGTGGAAGGAAGTCTGGTGTAGAACAAGTAGCAGAAGCATACATGCTCAAGAGGGATCACCCGAAATTCAAAGGAAACTGAATTTCGGCAACCGGGGAATCCAAGTCGGAATGTCGCGAAACTCACCGATTCAAAGCGTTTCGCTGTTTGCGGAACGAAGTGTGATGTACAACAAGTAGCAGAAGCATACATGCTCAAGAGGGATCACCCGAAATTCAAAGGCAACTGAATTTCGGGCAACCGGGGCATCGAAGTCAGAATGCCGCGAAACTCATCCAGTCAAAGCGTTACGCCCTTTGCGGAAGGAAGTGTGGCGTAGAACAAGTAGCAAAAGCATACATGCTCAAGAGGGATCACCCGAAATTCAAAGGAAACTGAATTTCGGCAACCGGGGCATCGAAGTTGGAATGCCGCGAAACTCATCCAGTCAAAGCGTTACGCCCTTTGCGGAAGGAACTGTGTTGTAGAACAAGTAGCAGAAGCATACATGCTCAAGAGGGATCACCCGAAATTCAAAGGCAACTGAATTTCGGCAACCGGGGCATCGAAGTCGGAATGCCGCGAAACTCATCCAGTCAAAGCGTTACGCCCTTTGCGGAAGGAAGTGTGGCGTAGAACAAGTAGCAAAAGCATACATGCTCAAGAGGGATCACCCGAAATTCAAAGGAAACTGAATTTCGGCAACCGGGGCATCGAAGTTGGAATGTCGCGAAACTCATCCAGTCAAAGCGTTACGCCCTTTGCGGAAGGAAGTGTGGTGTAGAACAAGTAGCAGAAGCATACATGCTCAAGAGGGATCACCCGAAATTCAAAGGCAACTAAATTTAGGCAACCGGGGCATCGAAGTCAGAATGCCGCGAAACTCATCCTGTCAAAGCGTTTGGCCATTTGCGAAACGAAGTGTGATGTAGAACAAGTAGAAGAAGCATACATGCTCAAGAGGGATCACCCGAAATTCAAAGGCAACTGAATTTCGGCAACCGGGGCATGGAAGTCGGAATGCCGCGAAACTCATCCAGTTAAAGCGTTACGCCCTTTGTGGAAGGAAGTCTGGTGTAGAACAAGTAGCAGAAGCATACATGCTCAAGAGGGATCACCCGAAATTCAAAGGCAACTGAATTTCGTGAATCCAAGTCGGAATGCCGTGAAACTCACCGAGTCAAAACGTTTCGCTATTTGCGGAACGAAGTGTGATGTACAACAAGTAGGCAGAAGCATACATGCTCAAGAGGGATCACCCGAAATTCAAAGGAAACTGAATTTCGGCAACCGGGGAATCCAAGTCGGAATGTCGCGAAACTCACCGATTCAAAGCGTTTCGCTGTTTGCGGAACGAAGTGTGATGTACAACAAGTAGCAGAAGCATACATGCTCAAGAGGGATTGATTAGTACTTAAAAGTGCATGTTTATCAAGGTTTTATATCATCATTTTGCACTTGAAGTATCAATAACTCAACTAAAGCATGTTTTATAATAACAAGTTTGATATTATAAGATACCTTAATTTATGGTAAATGCTCATTTTAAATACAGGACTATCACATAAATAAAAGGATTGATTGATGAGTTTAAGCATTGAAAGTTAAAGGACAAAGAGATGGCCAAACTTAGAAAAGAGATGTCGGTGCAGTCCAAACCGGAACATTGCTCGGTAATTGGATCATATCTGGAGCTCTAGATTTCGGATTTAGGTCCACTTTATATGGATGGAAAGGTAAGACAAAAGCCTACAACTTTCATGAGGAGCCCAAGATTTGAAAAGGTCGTTTTGAAGTCCAAATTGAAGGAACAACGAAGAAGTCCGAAGCTGTCCTGCAGCCCAAACACTATTTAGTGTTCAGCCCATATCTTGAGTTCTAGAAGTCCAAATGACCTCATCTTTTTTTTTGTTGGAAAGCTGAGACAATTTCCTAGAACATTCTTGAGGATTCTGGGCAAATTATGATGTTAGCAATGACGTCTTGATCAGACAAGAAGATAAGGATTGTTATCTAGTCAAGATATGGCCACCCACTCATCAATTAGTCAACAAATCAATAGTTCCAAATTTTGGCCTATAAAAGGAGGCACTTACCATGTATTGAGGCATCTTGGTTTTCCAGATCAAGATCATGCTCTTGCTTTCTCTCTTTGTATTGCTTATGTCTTGCTTTCATTAATATCAAGTTTATGCACTTCATTTCCTTTCTTTTACTTAGTTAACTTCTTTCTCATTTATGTTCTTGTCTTGCTTATTTATGTTTCTTTCTTTCATTATGTTTAGTTAAGTTAATTATGTCAAGGTGAAAAGGGTACACTAATGGTGTAAGAACAAGTATAATATAAACTTAACATGGACCTTAACGTTGGATACTAACATGTTTTATATTTGTTATCTTGTTCACTTTTAATACTTTGCTTGTTAAATGGTTAATCTAGATTTATGTTGTATAACACTTGGTACAACAAATACTTGGCACTTTCATAGCCCATACTGTATGGTTTAACCGACACCTGAGCTATGAAAGGAACTTGATTTGTTGTTAACATAAGTTATAATCATGAATGTCTGCCAACATTTACAAGTATTAGCTTTATTCGAATAAGATAACTAATGTAATCATGTTAACAATTTATAATCTGATTGGAACCTCCTTTATGTGTGGTTTCCAATTGAGTAATAAGAGTTTATATTATACTTGTTTGAAGTACCATTAGTGGATCCTCTAACCTTGACATTTGTTTTTATCATTGTTTAATCCTTACATTAATCTTTCATCTCAAAGTTCTCATTAATTTCTTCCTCTTCTTCTTTATTATTGTTATTATTGTTATTATTATTATTATTATTTACATTCTGTAATATATCCTCTTGATCTTTCATAAACTTAGTATATCGGCTGGAAACCTGTGACCCGATCTTTTGGATCATTCTCAGGTGTAACAACGCCACGTACTGAGTGTTATTGTTGTTATTGTTATTGTTGTTGTTGTTTTGTTGTCTTGTTATTTATAATTTATACAATTAACCTCTCTGTGGTTCGACCCCGGTCTTGCCGGGTTATTTATTACTTCGACACTCCTGCACTTGGGAAAAGACATCAAGCTTTTGGTCGTGTCAAGTTTTTGGCGCCGTTGCCGGGGAGGTAAATTCTTGTATAAATTATAATATTTAATTTATTTTCTCTTTTCACTTTTCATTTTATCTATTTTTGTTTCCTTTGTTTTGTTTTGTTTCTTTTTCTTCTATTTTCTTTTCTTGCTTTTATTCTCTTCTTACACGTGCATGAGAGTTTGTCACGTACATTAAGTGGTCGACTTTGTAGGGTATCCTCATCATTTTCAGAAAATATGGCCGAAGAAGATAATCAATCACTTCATAATGAGAATAATGAGAATAACCGTATGAGAACACTTAGAGACCACATGAATCCCACAAGAACAAGTGCACCCTCATGCATAGTTTTCCCTCCTGATGCATCTCATTTTAATTTTAAGCCAGGCATTATTCAACTTTTACCATCTTTTCATGGCTTAGACTTAGAAAATCCATACTTGCATTTAAGGGAATTTGAGGAGGTCTGTAATACCTATAATGACTCAAATTGTAGCATGAACACCATTCGATTAAAGCTTTTTCCTTTTTCATTAAAAGATAAAGCTAAAACATGGCTACAAAATTTGAGACCGGGATCCATTCGTGCTTGGGATGAAATGCAACAACAATTTTTAAAGAAGTTTTTTCCATCTCACAGAACAAACTCTTTCAAAAGACAAATCATCACTTTCACTCAAAAACCAGGAGAAACATTTTACCAATGTTGGGATAGGTATCGAGATTTGCTTAATACTTGCCCACATCATGGTTTTGAAACATGGAGATTGGTTTCACATTTTTATGAAGGTTTAACACCTAGAGATAGGCAAATAGTTGAATTGATGTGCAATGGAACTTTTGAAGATAAAGACCCTAATGAAGCAATGGAGTACCTAGACTTGCTAGCCGAAAATGCTCAAAATTGGGATACCACAGGTACTTATGAGGCACCAAGTAAAACTCAACCTCATACATCTAGTGGAGGTATGCACAACCTTAGGGAAGATCATGACCTCCAAGCCAAGTTTGCATCTTTAGCTAGAAAAGTCGAAGCACTTGAATTGAAAAAGAGTGGTCAATTAAAATCTATTCAAGACATTGCGTGTCAAATCTGTGAAACCAATGAACATTTAACAAATGATTGCCCAACTTTGCCTTCTTTTAGGGAATGCCTCCATGAACAAGCCCATGCTTTAAACAGTTTCCAAAGACCCAACCATAACCCATACTCACAAACATATAACCCTGGTTGGAGAAATCACCCAAATTTTAGTTGGAAGAGTGATAGCAACAATGCACAAACTTCACATCCACCGTTTCAAACACACCATAATTTCCAAAATTCTCATGGATATGCACCTCCTTATGCTCCACCTCCTAGAAGAAATCTTGAGGACACATTGCATGCATTCATTGAAAAGCAGGAGACAATCAACACTCAACTTGCTCAAAGCATGACCGATTTTAAAGATGCTCTTGCAAAATTAACATCTGCTCTCAGTTTCCAAGAGAAAGGTAAGTTTCCTTCTCAACCACAGCAAAATCCAAAGGGGCAATACAATGCAAATGCAAGTAGTTCTGGAAGCCAACACATGGATCAAGTCAAATCAGTCATCACTCTTCGTAGTGGTAAGGTTATTGAAAAACCTATTCTTGAACCTTGTGAGAAAGATGATGAGTCTATCTCTGAGGGTAAGGAAGGGGTTGAACCTGAACATTGCAAAGAAAGGCTGATTCCCCGCCAGCACTTCCATTTCCTCATGCCATGACCAAACAAAGGAAAGTCAATCACAACTCTGAAATCTTTGAAATTTTCAAACAGGTAAGGATCAATATATTTTTGTTGGATGCTATTAAACAGGTTCCTTCCTATGCTAAATTTTTGAAAGATCTGTGCACTGTGAAGAGAAAACTGAATGTGAAAAAGAAAGCCTTTTTAGCCGAACAAGTAAGTGTCATTCTTCAGAAACAATAATGCTTTGAAATATAAAGACCCTGGTTGTCCTACAATTTCTTGCTTTATTGGAGAACATAAAATTGAAAGAGCCTTACTTGATCTTGGAGCTAGTGTGAATTTACTTCCATATTCAGTTTTTCAAAGTCTCAATCTAGGTGAGTTAAAACCAACTTCTGTAACTCTTTTACTTCGCCGATAGATCTGTAAAAGTGCCTAGAGGAATAATTGAAGATGTGTTAGTACAAGTCGATAAATTCATTTATCCTGTGGATTTTATTGTCTTGGACACACAACCTGTTGAAGCATGTAATTCATTTCCTATTATTTTAGGACGTCCGTTTCTTGCAACTTCTAATGCATTGATTAATTGTAGGAATGGACTCATGAAGTTATCTTTTGGAAACATGACATTAGAGATGAATTTTTTCAACATTTGCAAGCAGCCTGGAGATGATAATGATTTACAAGAAGTAGATCATATTGAAGAATTAGTTCATGATCAACTTGAATCTACTTTGAGTAAAATTGAGTTGGATGAATATGAAGATTTGCAAATGATTTATTCTCAGGAAGAAATCACGGATGAAAAAGGCACCGAAAAATATTGATGCCGATCTTTTGTCAAGAGTGACAACAGATTTGATATCTGACATCACACCAATCGATGATTAACTTTCCTGAAGAATCCTTACTTTCTCTCAGTTCAATGCCTTGGTTTGCTAAAAATATCAATTTTCTTGCAACAGGAGATTTGCCAGCTCACTGGAGTACCGAAGACAAAGGAAAGTTTTTTGAACGAAGTGAAGAACTTTTACTTAGATGACCCTTACTTATTCAAAAATTGTCCTGATCAAATATTTCAAAAATGCATTCCCGACAATGAGGTAAGTAATGTCATTAAACTTTGTCATTCTGAAGCATGTGGGAGTCAATTCTCATCAAGAGAGACGACTGCAAAAATCTTACAAAATGGATTTTATTGGCCCACCATGTTCAAGGACACACATGCATTCTGCAAAACTTGTGAAAATTGTCAAAAAGTTGATACTGGTCAAAAAGTTTTGCTTTATAATTCTCAACTCCATTTATTTCCTGAAAAACTAAGATCAAGATGGAGCGGTCCATTTATTTTGAAACATGTGTATCCTTATGGGGCCCTTGATATTGAGAATCCAAAGAATGACAATGTTTTGAAGGTAAATGAACATCGTTTTAAAAGCTTACTTTTGATGAGTTTCCTAGTGAAAATGAATCCATTGGTTTGAATAATCTTATTGATAAAGGTTGATTATTTTGTTTTTCTCACATTTTTTTTGTTGCTTTTTAGTGTGACTTTTGTTTTGCTGGTCTCTCACCCCGGTCAAATGGCGGATAACGGTACTCCGTGACTCTTAAGTCGGTTCTTTCAGTTTCCCAAATAACTGATATTTGTATATATTTGTACAATTCTCTACTCTTTCTCCCTTCTTTGAATATTTTCCCCAATTCTAATTTTAAAATGGACACCACTCTTGAAAAGTTGAAAAGGTATTTTCCCGCTCTGCCTCAGAATGCGATTACAAAAATTTACCGTGCTAGGTGTGCAAGATTGAGGTTGTTAATGAATCATGGAATTCCTGAAGATATTCGCTGGCTAATTGAAGCAAAGGTCCGATTATCAGGTGAGTCCTCCAATTCTTTCATTTCACACATGCCTGGAACAGGTAAAAGCACTTTTGCAAAGAAACGTCGTGCAAAACGACTGAAAGTCTGTCATCGATGTGCCAGATGGACTTGTAATGCGACATGTCGTTCTTTAGGAATGGTATCTGTAAACCGTGAAGATAAAATACAATTCATTAAGGATGGCCTGAGTAAGGGGTCTTTAGATAATCTTTTATTGACCCTTGAGACGCATCCTAGTGGAGATGTGCATCGTGTAATTCATGATTTATGGCCACAATTCCATAAAGAACATGATCGACTTAGTCTTGGGAATCTGACTAAAAAAGACCCTGTTTGCCAGTTTTTAAGAAAACTGGATGGGAAGCCTATCCCCGACCCATAGAGGGCGTTTAAGCCGTTCTTGGATGTAAAACCAAGGGAAGATGTGAGCCACAATCACAACTACCTGTACATACACATGCTTTTTCAAAATAAATAATTAATAAAGAGAGAGAGAGAGAGAGTTTGTGAGACTACAGCTGGCCTACATATAGGTGGTATGATTGCATTTTCACTTTTTCATCTATAAATTCTTCTCTTCCTTCCCTTCATTTCTACTCATCCCATATATTCATCAAATAAAGAAGTGTGTAGAAATGGCAGGTTCCTCAAGTCATCATATAAGAAATATTTGTGTTTTCGGTGGATCCAGTTCTGGGAAAGAAAAAGAGTTTTTAGAATCAGCAAATCATCTTGGTCGGGTACTAGCTGAGAGAAAGATTCATTTAGTGTATGGGGGAGGCAGCCTTGGGTTAATGGGAGGTGTGTCAATGGCTGCATTTTTAGGAGGCAGTCAAGTTTTGGGGGTTGTCCCCAAAGCTTTAGCAACTGGGGACATCATTGGAAAAACAATTAGAGAGGAACTACAGGTCCCAACAATGTCTGACCGACTGAATACCATGTTTAACCATGCTGATGCCTTCATTGCCTTACTAGGTGGTCTGGGCACATTGGAAGAGATCTTTCATATTTCATCTTGGGCCCAACTGCACATTCACCATAAACCTATAGGTTTGTTAAATGTTAATGGTTTTTATGATAAGTTGCTGTCTTTCCTTGATCAAGCTGTGGAACAAGAATTTCTAACATCTTCGGCACGACGAATCATAATCTCTGCTGCTACTGCTGAACAATTGATTGACCAACTACAATCTTTCATCCCTGTCATTGATCCCTGCATGAGTCGTCTAGATTGGTCAACTAAGGAAAGCCGTAAAAAGCTTAGATTAGATTTGAGCCTTCATCTGTGAAACCTTGTGTCTTTTGGTTTTATTAATAGCATATTATTTTGTTTTGTTACTTCTTATGTTTGTTTAAGTGTGTTTCAGGTTTGTCATTGTTCGCTGTTTCAGGTGATGTCTTTTATACTGTATCTTTTTACCTTCGAACATTGAGGACAATGTCTCGTTTTGGTTGGGGGGAGAGGGTAGTAGTTTAAAAAAAAAAAAAAATACTAACTTGCTAACTGTTTTTGCTATTATTAAAACCATTTGACAAAATTGTTATTAGGATGGCAGAGTATGGAATCAATTTTATTGACTCTAGAGACGCATCTTAGTAAGTTTCATTACCAAGGTCTATCATAATACTTCTTGAAATATTCAGGTTTACAAACTCTCACATTGTTATCACTTGATTCTGCTCCTATACTCATTTAACAAGTATTATTAAACCTTCATTTTCACACACACACTTTAACATATGATTGTGGGTTGCACATTGGATTATTACATTAATTATGTTCTTTTGTTGAAGGTAACAACTAAGGGAAAATGATAGTATATAATTTGCAAAAAAAGAGAAAAAAAAAAAAGAAAGAAGATAGTATTGATGATAATAAAACGTGGATAAGTTTGGTTTCGTAGCCTCCCTAACCTAAGCAATTAAGCCCGAAGGGGTGTTTTAACACCTAATACCCTAAAGTCAACTGACTTGGGAGCTATTGGCCCAAAGCTTGTTACATGGGTTAAGGAGAAAAGCTTAAGGGAATCAAACATTGCACTATCTACGTATCAGTATCTGCAACCCGAGTTGTTAAGCTCGTAGGGGTGTCTCAACACCTAATGCCCTAAGACCAACTGGTCTGGGAGTCATTAGCCTAAAACTCGTTACATGGGTTAAAGATACATTGTGTTTTAAGTTGTATGTGTATATAAATTAAAAAAAAAAAAGAAAAAAAAAAAAGAAAAAAAATCCCAACCCAAGGAAGTTCACCTTAAACATTTGAACATAATATTGTTTTCTTCCAACAAAAGCCCCATCATCTATGTTTTCATTGAGCACACAAAAAGAAGGTTTATTAATATCTTGTTTACAAAGTATGAAGCAGGAATATAAATTTAATAAGAGTTTGTTTATCTGGATAGATTAATGGAAGTTGAATGATGAATGCCTTGCTTTGTGGAACTTGCAAATTGTTTCTCTATTTTAACGCTTTAGATTACTAGGGACTAGTAATAAGCTGGTTGGGGGGTGTGATTAGTACTTAAAAGTGCATGTTTATCAAGGTTTTATATCATCATTTTGCACTTGAAGTATCAATAACTCCTTAACTAAAACATGTTTTATAATAACAAGTTTGATATTATAAGATACCTTAATTTATGGTAAATGCTCATTTTAAATGCAGGACTATCACATAAATAAAAGGATTGATTGATGAGTTTAAGCATTGAAAGTTAAAGGACAAAGAGATGGCCAAACTTAGAAAAGAGATGTCGGTGCAGTCCAAACCGGAACATTGCTCGGTAATTGGATCATATCTGGAGCTCTAGATTTCGGATTTAGGTCTACTTTATATGGATGGAAAGGTAAGACAAAAGCCTACAACTTTCATGAGGAGCCCAAGATTTAAAAAGGTCGTTTTGAAGTCCAAATTGAAGGAACAACGAAGAAGTCCGAAGCTGTCCTGCAGCCCAAACACTATTTAGTGTTCAGCCCATATCTTGAGTTCTAGAAGTCCAAATGACCTCATCTTTTTTTTGTTGAAAAGCTGAGACAATTTCCTAGAACATTCTTGAGAATTCTGGGCAAATTATGATGTTAGCAATGACGTCTTGATCAGACAAGAAGATAAGGATTGTTATCAAGTCAAGATATGGCTACCCACTCATCAATTAGTCAACAAATCAATAGTTCCAAATTTTGGCCTATAAAAGGAGGCACTTACCATGTATTGAGGCATCTTGGTTTCCAGATCAAGATCATGCTCTTGCTTTCTCTCTTTGTATTGCTTATGTCTTGCTTTCATTAATATCAAGTTTATGCACTTCATTTCCTTTCTTTTACTTAGTTAACTTCTTTCTCATTTATGTTCTTATCTTGTTTATTTATGTTTCTTTATTTCATTATGTTTAGTTAAGTTAATTATGTCAAGGTGAAAAGGGTACACTAATGGTGTAAGAATAAGTATAATATAAACTTAACATGGACCTTAACGTTGGATACTAACATGTTTTATATTTGTTATCTTGTTCACTTTTAATACTTTGCTTGTTAAATGGTTAATCTAGATTTATGTTGTATAACACTTGGTACAACAAATACTTGGTACTTTCATAGCCCATACTGTATGGTATAACCGACACCTGAGCTATGAAAGGGACTTGATTTGTTGTTAACATAAGTTATAATCATGAATGCCTGCCAACATTTACAAGTATTAGCTTTATTCGAATAAGATAACTAATGTAATCATGTTAACAATTTATAATCTGATTGGAACCTCCTTTATGTGTGGTTTCCAATTGAGTAATAAGAGTTTATATTATACTTGTTTGAAGTACCATTAGTGGATCCTCTAACCTTGACATTTGTTTTTATCATTGTTTAATCCTTATGTTAATCTTTCATCTCAAAGTTCTCATTAATTTCTTCCTCTTCTTCTTTTATTATTGTTATTATTGTTATTATTATTATTATTATTATTATTTATTTACATTCTGTAATATATCCTCTTGATCTTTTCATAAACTTAGTATATAGGCTGGAAACCTGTGACCCGATCTTTTGGATCATTCTCAGGTGTAACAACGCCACGTACTGAGTGTTATTGTTGTTATTGTTATTGTTGTTGTTGTTTTGTTGTCTTGTTATTTATAATTTATACAATTAACCTCTCTGTGGTTCGACCCCGGTCTTGCCGGGTTATTTATTACTTCGACACTCCTGCACTTGGGAAAAGACATCAAGCTTTTGGTCGTGTCATTTCTCTTATTTTTCTACTCTCTTTTTGCTGCTCTCTTCCTCTCCTCTTTAGGTCAGCAGAGGCATAGTATATATAGTCTATACACATCTCTTATTAGGAAAGATTCAATGCATTAATCTAGGATGCAAATCCCAGCTGATTTGCAGCCAAATAATACAAATGAGGAAACTACAATATTCTCATTGATTATGTGTTGATTCTAGTGATTTCTTTCCAACATTAACACATCATCCCAACCATCTATGTTAGGGATAAAATCCCAGCCATTAGATGATGGTGAGGTTATTCTCTTTATGGCATTTTGCAGTGTCAAAGGCTGCTGTCTCCTATGAATTATAGCTACACAAAAACGTGATTTTCCTCATTTAGTGTGGTAGAAATCCCGTCATTTATGATGATCTAGCTCCCTCTCCAGCTTCCAATATCATTCTTCAATTAAAATCCTCATTTTAGCACTTTTCGATTCAGTCCTTGGTCCAAAAAAAATCCTTTGAATCAGTCCCGTGAACTTAGGCTATATCCTTCCAGCGGTAGAATTTTCTACCTTCACGTTAGATATTTAAATGGAAATATCTTGAGCTTCTAATATTGAAATCAAGTGATTCAAAAGCCCAAATTCATCTATGTATATAGGACTACAACTTTGATGAAGGAGTCAGAGTGAGATAAAATCCTTTTATAGAACAGAATCTAGTAGTAATTTGGTTGGTCAAAAGGGTTCTCCGGATCTAACTCAAAAACTGACGAATGCTGAGTATCTTGATATGACTGAGAGTATGAACTAAGAACAAAAATCACAAAAACTAGGCCAAAAATAGAGTTTTTTTAGTGCAGACTCGGGTCAATATCCTTCTCGCGGCAGAATTCTCTACCTTCATGTTAGATATTCAAACGGGAAGATCTTGAGCCTTTGATATCGAAATCAAGTGATTCAAAAGCTCAAATTCATCTATGCGTATAGGACTACAACTTTGATGAAGGAGTCGGAGTGAGATAAATCCTTTTATAGAACAGAATCTAACAGTAATTTGGTTGGTCAAGGTTCTCCGGATCTAACTCAAAAACTGATGAATGCCGAGTATCTTGATATGACTGAGAGTATGAACTAAGAACAAAAATCACAAAAACTAGGCCAAAAATAGAGTTTTTTTAGTGCAGACTCGGGTCAATATCCTTCTCGCGGCAGAATTCTCTGCCTTCCCGTTAGATATTCAAACGGGAAGATCTTGAGCCTTTGATATCGAAATCAAGTGATTCAAAAGCTCAAATTCATATACGCGTCTAGAAATACAAATTTGATGAAGGAGTCAAAGTGAGATAAAATCTTTTTACAGAACAGAAACTGGCAGTAATCTAGTTGGTCAAAAAAGGTGTTTGATCTGACAAATGCTGACCATCCAAATTTGACTGAGAATCTGCCCTAAGAACAATGATCCCTAGGACCTAATAAAGGTGTACATTAATTTTTCAACATGTCATGAGTGACAAAATATACCTAGGATGGTCAGATATCGTACGAAACCGAGTCAGAATCAGAGCCCAAGTTGGAACAAAAAATTGCCACAACAGCAGAACCATTTTTTTAGTGCAAATTCTGAGGGATTTATTCAACCTTAAAGACCAGATAAAACAAGAATGAATTTAGCATTATGAAGACTTCTGATCAACCTAAGAAAAACTTGATGATTTTGGTAGCAAAGAGGAAGGATAAAAAAAAAAAGCAGTAAACAACTCAAACAAGGCTTTTCGAAAAAAAAAATTTCTTTATATGCTTTTGTCAATTTTCTGGCGAACTTGAGCTAAACTCCAATACTCTGTTCAAAAGAGGTATACACCATCTCCAGCACATGGGGGTCCAAAAATGAGTAACAACAACGTTAAAACTGAAAAATTCAGAATAATAATCATCAAAGCTGCCGTAATTTTGGCTTACATGAGTTTAAATTGTTCTTTAGGGAGATTGTACGTTTGCATGGCATTCCTAAGAGTATAGTGTCAAATCGTGATGTTAAGTTCCTTAGTTACTTTTGGAAGACCTTATGGGGAAAGTTGGGAACTAAACTCTTATTTTCGACAACATGCCATCCTCAAACAGATGGACAAACTGAGGTAGTGAATAGAACATTGTCCCAACTTTTACGTGTTGTAATTCAAAAGAATTTGAAAAGCTGGGAAGAATGTTTGCCTTTTGTTGAGTTTGCTTATAATAGAACTGTGCATTTGACTACTACTTTTTCTCCTTTTGAAATTGTTTATGGTTTTAATCCACTAACTCCTATGGACTTAATTCCTTTATGTTTTGAAGAAAGGGTAAGTTTAGAAGGTGAAAAGAAGGCAAAGATGGTGAGAGAACTCCATGAGGGAGTTCGACTACAAATAGAGAAAAAGAACAGACTTTACGCTTCTAAAGCAAATAAGGGACGTAAACTGGTTGTTTTCCAACCCGGTGATTGGGTTTGGGTGCACATACGTAAGGAACGATTTCCTAACCAAAGGAAATCAAAATTACAGCCTCGTGGGGATGGTCCATTTCAGGTTTTAGAGAGAATCAATAACAACGCATACAAAATTGACACTCCAAGTGAGTATAGTGTTAGTTCTACGTTTAATGTTGTTGATCTTACGTTATTTGACACAGATTTTGATTTGAGGTCGAATCCTTTCGAAGAGAGAGGGGATGATGCGGACCAGCCCAAAACACCAGCAAGGACGCATTACATGTTCCAAATGGACCAATGACTCGGTCCAAGACAAAGACATTGAAAGACACATTGAATGCATTCGTTTTGAAGGTTTCCACCAAGTCAGAATTGGAAGGTTCATTGGAGTATCAAGAGGAGATCCTAGTACATCTTATCCATGTGCAAAAGGGGTCCAATACAACCTTGTTTGGGCCATGAGATGAGGACAACAAAGGAAACAAAAGAATCCTACTACAACTTGGAAACAACATGGTGGCTACCTTTTCCTTTTGTTTCTAGGATTAAAGGGCTACATGGAAGGCTATAAATAAGCTTTCAATCAGTTCTGTATTATTTTAGTTCATTCTCTTCTTCTCATGGCAGAACATGGTTTTAATATTAGGGGCTTTATTTTATTTTGTTAGTTACAGCCCAAGGCTTGTTTGGGCTTAATTAATACTTTATTTTAAGCTAGGACCCAAGGCTTGTTTGGATTAAGTTATGGGCTTTACAGTTTAGGGTTTTGGGCCAGTTTTGAGGGACCTCATATAAGTCCACATAAGGGGTCCATTAGGGTTAACTTTTCAAGAACTATTTAGACTCATGTAGGCTAAAATTTCAGCAGCTTTTGATGATTATTATTCTGAATTTTTTAGTTTTAACGTGTGAGAGTGATTCTTGCATTCTTCAGTTCTTGAACGAACTAAATTTGACTTATCGAAGATTAACTAGCTTCGTGGCATCATTCTACTCATTCCAATAGTGTTGGTGCCTTGGGGCAGGTTTCCATTGTGTCACACTCATATCAGACCTATTTCGGGTTTCCGGGATCAGATCTCAATCTTGATTGTGGGTTGCGTGACCACGTGATCACGAGGTTCGCATCAGTATCACCATGAGCAAAACTTTTTCCTTCAAAATGACATAAAAAGAGTAACTATCTATATTAAAATGAAAATATTTTTATCACATATTATAATAATATGGGTATTAGATTCATGGGGATCCCTTTAGTACTTTAGAAACAAGAAAGAAAACTATCCATTAACAGCCTAGAAAAATCAAATCGACATCACAATCCTTTTCCTTGTAGGAAATGAGTAACGTTAAAAAACAACCCATCTGTTACACTTCCACTTCATTGATTTTGATTTACAGTACACGAAAAAAAATTCCTTGATCTTTCAAGTTCCTCTTTCTTTGCCTGTTAAATTCTGTAACAACAATGGAGTTCCACGGTGGAGACAAAGTAGAAGTATGTGGCAAAGAGGAAGGATTTCTTGGATCATATTATGCAGCGACAACGGTCAAGAACTTAGTGGAAGAGGAAGACATGTCAAAGCATCTGATAGAGACACACCACAATCCCAGCGTTAAAACACACCGCTGGAGCACTATGCTCAACGGTCTTAACCTGTGCACCCACCCAACACCTAAACCATTAACTCGCCCGCTCAAACCTAGTCCTCCGCTACTCCTCATCTTCTTCTTCTTTAAGCCAAACCCCTTTCTAGTCGATGGAGTGACAATTTCGTAAGTTTTCTAGCTAATCTTGCTTCGCTACGCCGTGGTTTTAGTGCCTGTATTTGTTACTTAGAACTTAGGGTTTGAGACTTCGATTTTTGTATATTCTGTAAATTTCTGGAAGTTGAAACCCTAGTTAGCAGTTGTTAGTTTTTTTAAGCATTTATTTTTTAATCTTGGAAACTATTATTTATTTATTTATTTTTAATTTCCTGCTTAAAAAAGCATGGAATATTTTCAGATTTTGGATCGTACACAGATAGGCAGAAGATAATTTCCTGCTTAAAAAAGCCTTGTGAAATCTCTCTCTCTCAAACAAATTTATTTGTTTTTGTAATTGATTGAAAAGGAAAGAACAAAAAAAAGAAGGAATAAACAGAGATAGAAGATGGCGACGACAGAATTGTTGGTGGCGCAAATCCAAGGGCTATCAAGCAACGCGGTGGATTTAGGTTTGTTATCGATTCACTTGAAGAAAGCAGATGAAGTGCTACACAATGAGTCTACTCGGCTTTTGGCTTTTCTTGAACAACTCGACCCGACTCTTTACTCACTCGGTTATCTTTATTTTTTGTGAGTCGCAACATTATTCTTTATTTTTTATTTTTTAAAAATACGTTCACTGTGATATAGTTTTACTGTTAAAAAGAAGAAAGAAGTTTTGGAAGTTTTAGGGTTCATTGTGTTAGAAATGGATGGTTGTTGAAATTTAAGAAAGACTAAGTTTTGAAATCAGAAGAAGAAGAAGGGTATGAGTATTATGTTGATTTGGGTTTAGAGAATGAGTTACTTTTGTGGTTTTTTATTTTTATTTTTATATATAATTGTGTATGTATTTATTTACTTATTTATAAGGGGTGAATGGATGGCAGAAAGGCATGCACTTCTAGGCCGGTTAACAATGAGGAAGTGAGAAGACTTGTTTTGATCCTTTCCAGGTTTCTCACTTGTTGTGTTGCAGACCAGATTCGTTTAGCGTCGGAAAAGTGTATTTTATTTACCCTGGACTAAATTTAAAATGTGTGTGATTAGAATGTTGTTTTTCTATGTACTTAGTTGATGCTAACTAATTTTTTTGAGTTGGCAGTAATAGTTGTTAGTAAGAGATTCAAAGACCAAGTTTTGATGCTTGAAGTACCAATGCGTGGTGTGGCCTTTTTGCTGGAAGTTGTGAAAAAAATATGCTCTTCCTCTAAACTTGTGATTGCTTTGCATCCGGATTTTCTTCAACTTTGTTTGTTGGCTAAGTGCTATAAAACTGGTCTTTTCATTCTGGAGGATGATATTTTTTAGGTTGATCAGCCACAAAATTTTTTTCTCTTGTTATTATGAGTGAGTGAGAGTTGCTTTTGTTCTGTCTGCTTTCTAATTGACTGTTTCATTATGTAATTTAATTTAGCAATTAATTTCACAAACTAGAAACTTAATAATTTGTGCTTGTCTGATGAATAGAGTTAGTATCTTTTCGCTTTGGGATGATTATGTAATTGAAAATGGCAGGATTATTTTGTAGCTAAGATGATGTTAGAACATTTGCATGGTTGTCAAGTGTACTCCCATGGAGGAGACTTTAATGGGCTTGCTATATAAGTCCAAAACCTGTGAGTCGAAATCATATAAACAAGCATCACAAACAATTTCACATTGGAGTTTCCTGCTTTTGATGGTGACATAACATTTACCTCACCTAGATACAAATCATTTAAGCATCTTGCAACCAATTTGTCATCTCTTGTATTTAGATGAGGAATTTCTTTGAATGCATCTGACATTTGACATCATGACAGGGGGATGATATGTATTGGACAAAAGCATTTTCAGAAAGCACTGGAGCTTCTTCACAATGTATGTGATCTAGTTAGAATATGTTTGTCAACTTTGACAATCTACTCACGTTGCAATAGTTTTACTTTGGTACTAGTTCTAATTGCTTCTCTCTCATCTCAGGTCGTGATGGCTCTTATGTCTTCTATAAATGCTATAGTTGTTGAAGCATTCAAAAAATATATATTGGTTTCTCTCATTCAAAAAAGATAGGTTGACAGGTATGCTTTAGTCTTTTGAAATTTATTATATGAATTTGGGATGTATTCAACAATCTATGTTCATGATAGGACACTTTTAGGACTGCCCCTCTTTTCTGGGCAAATAAAGAGATGATTGCCTGCTTACAAGTAATTAGTTTTCCAAGCTCATGTGTTTCTTACTTCAGTATTATTCTTCACTGGCTTGGATTTGCATTCTAGATGAGTTTTGACATCACAAGATCACGTATAATTCATTTCTCTTTTAATTTCTTTGAAACAACATTTTATGTTTTCTTTCTCTGTTTTTTTTTGTTTGTTTTTTTGGTTGTTGCTGGCAGTTCTCAACCAGCCTCCTAAGTACACTTCTTTAGTAGCTTATAGAAATTTAAAGACCTTGTGTCAGGTGATTATAACTTGTAAGTTGTACGTTGCAAGCAAAATTGATTGTTGATTTATAATGTCCACATTAATACTTTGATTATCATTTGTGTCCTTGACAAAAAAAAAATTCAGAAGTTGTTTAACTAAATCTCTAACACAGCTTTAAAAAAATGTCCTTTCTTAAATTGTATTATCTTATGCATGGAAACTAATTTTATCATAGAACTACCTAGCTTCCAGTGATAAAATTCTATTCTAATTTGCTTAGATAAAAGCTGCTTTCACCATGGTTAAGTTAGGTTGAATATATTTTAAAATGTAATGTACCATATCAATCTCTTTGGTTATCTTACATTCATCAAATGGAATAAATAGTATTCTTTTTTCTTTTCTATTTTTGATGAAATATTTGATATTTCCATCAACAATGTTTGTGTCTCTTCATGCAGAATTCTGCATTCATATTTTTTATGAAGTTTTTGGGTTCTATTGTCTTACAAACTTTCTTTTACCCTTTGAGCAGCCTTATATGGAAGTAGCAAGTAGTTATAGCAGTGGAAAAGTTTCAGAATTAGAGACATACATTTAGACAAATAGGGAGAAGTTTGAAAGTGTGAGCCTACAGTTATACATTTCACATTTACACATAGTGAGACAAGTTTAAGATCTATTCATCATCATCTAAAATAGGCTTTGTATTCCTTTTCAGGACAATAATCTTGGATTGGTGAAGCAAGTTATATCATCCATGTATAAAAGAAACATTCAGAGATTGACCCAAACATATTGGACTCTTTCCCTCCAAGACATAGCCAAAATTGTGCAACTTAGCAGTCTTAAAGAGGCAGAGATGCATGTGCTTCAAATGGTAGTTTTCTATGCAATTATCCTTGATGCTAAGCTTACAGTAGTTCATAAATATCTTTCCTTTTATTTTTTGTATGTTCAATTTATTGCAAAATACTAGAAGTAGAAAGACCACTAATAGTGCGCTCCTGCATCTCATACCATAATTTAAGTTAACAATTTCATTTCAAACTGTAGATCGAAGATGGTGAGATATATGCAACAATCAACCAGAAAGATGGTATGGTTAGATTCTTAGAGGATCCAGAACAATGTAAAAACTGTGAGATGATTGAGCATATCGATTCATTAATTCACAGGTACAGTAGCTGGGATTTTAAACTTTTATTTATGAGTTTGATTCATCACTTTGTCATCATACATGTGTTTGTGTGTAATCCTTTTGAAATCATGAAATTCTAGAAATGTTAACACTGTATAGAGAGGTATATGTTCAAAGATGTTGGGAGGCTGAAAAGAGCACTTTATAGGAGTTAAAAGTGGGGGAGTGAGGACCAAGATGAGGATGGGGGGTGCATTTCTTTGTTGCAATTCCTTGTTTTCAGGAACTGATTAGATCTTGGTTAATTTATTAATTTTCTATTGTGCTTTCTTTGTTTCATCAATTTATTTGACTTTGGCTTGATCCATTTAAAATGAGCTACCCTGTGCTTTCTCTTACAAGTGTCTTCTATAGCTGGAGATAACGGACCTGACAATAATTTTTTTTTTCATTGTGAGCGATCATGTCCTTGATTTGTTTTTGTTGGTGTCCTTTTCAATAAACTTTTATTGGAGTTAATTGATATCAAAATTTTGTTATTGGCTTATAGTACGTTTCTTTAGTAGCCATTCATTCTGTATTGATTGATGTCTTCCACAACATATGAAATTATGACAGGCATTAACTACTCGATGTATGTTTAATCATACACTCTCATTTCCAATCTATGAGATTGAGGTATTTTCTCATTGTCACCCTTTTAAGTTTATATTCTAATAATTGATGTTATTTAACAGGGAGGTGCTTTCATTGAGATTGTGTTGATAATTCTGACTATGACATCCTGATAATACTTCATAACCTACTTCCTTTTCTTTTCTGAGGTATGGAGTGTAAATAATAGTCTAGATCTTATTATGAAAGGAGAAGGATCCTGATTTTCATGTTTATTTTTTTCTTCTTGGAACATATAATCTTATCTTTATCATTACAAATCTTCTCCCACAATGCTCCAGAATATTTTTGGAATTAGTTGTTTTGTCATGAGGCATAATTTTCTTTGATTAGTTCAGAAAATCAAACTATGGCCACCATTGATTGGGATAACAAATCTAGGATTCTGCCACTATCCTTCCATTCATGCATGAAATAGGAAACTTGTAATGCTTTAAAGAGGAACTAGGGGGGAAACAAGGAAGTGCTTTGTACAATTTTTCTCTCTATTTTCTTCATCCCTCCCGGCCCTTAAAAGATGAAAGGAAACCTGATTACTCTTTTCTTATTCGAAAGTGCTCAGTCTACGTGTTGTTCTTTGTGAATATTTTTATCACATAGATCAACCAATTTGGTTAATTTTTTATTAGGTTGTTTTATAAGTGGCTACATATTTCATTACTATTTTGGTTATCCATCCAGAAAAGATTAGTTTTTGCACTTCCATGTTGGTTTGTTGTCTTTTATGAAACCTAATGTTCACATATATTCTTATTTTTTTTGTTATACTGGTGTGGATTTGTAGTCGGCGTGGTTGGTTTTATAAGCTATATTTTGTCTCTTTCTATTGCTCACCACATCTCTTACAATCTACGATGCACTTCTATGTGTTAATCTCTTATAGATTATTTGGTGCCTCATTTGGCACGATCATATACCAAACCTACCTCATCCTTCTGATGTTTGATTGGATAATATTAGAAATAATTGCTTGTTTTTCCATTTATTAGGTGATTGTTGTTTTTTCTTGAAGTCATTTTTGAAGCATCTTTTCTGGAAGTGCTTAATTGGTTGAATGTGCTTTTGGTTTGTAAAGGTATAATACTTTACAATATTTCGTTCCAGTATATTATGGCTACAACAACTCTCTTAAATGGTAATTGATTCTTCTGTACCCTAATGATCACGATCATGATGGAAAAGACGTTGAAGAACTCAAGCTTTTTGCGGAAAAAGATCACATCCAGGTTAGTCATCTTAAAGTTGCACCTTATTTGATGATGGTGTTGGAAAGATTAGCTTTTAAGTTCTAATGATGGTCTTATAACATGGTGTATCCATGATTTCAGCAACGTTGTTACAAGCATGCAAAATTTCCAAGTGAAATTACATTTAAAACAACCAATTTTTTCCTGGGATTAAAAATGCTATGAGATCTATGGTTGCTCTCCAGATAAAAGGTTAAGCACAAAGATTCAATTAAGTGCTCCTTCTGCTTGGCATTAAAAATATGCTATTGATAGATAGAAAAATTAAAATGTTCTTGTGATATATTGCTAGATTAGAAATAGAAACAAACATGAAATAGAGAAATGTACATGAAATTTTCTAGCAATTTTCTGCCCTCATATTGGTTGATAACTATGAGAAATAAAAATGTTTTAAAATTTTGTCACTTAACATCCCATTTCATTTAAGCAATAGATTTGCTGGGTAGATGAGGTCCAAGAAGCCGTGTTGGTCTTATGTAGATTTATTAGATGTAAATCTAATTTTATACCCTTATAATGGCTAGTAACTATGAGAAGGAAAAATGGTTTTACATTGCTAATCACTCAATTCTCCCATTTCATTCAAGCATTAGATTTGTTCGGTAAAAGAGATCCTGAAAGCTGCTTTGGGCTTGTGTAGATTTATCTTTCTGTCACCCTTAGTATTAATCATGTTGTTAACTCATCTTTTGATAAGTTTCGAGTCATTCAATGATCCTAAGTTATGATTATGTCATGATTTGATCTCTAACTAATTGATTTCATATTGTCTAGACTGTGGATGGTTGCAAATTTAAGGGGTTATGTACTAACCAGTAGTTAGGGCTGTTCAAAATAACCGATTAACCGAGAAAACCGACAAAACCGAAGAAAAATTAACCGAAAAAACCGAACCGAAAGTAAAAACCGATTAAACCGATTTAAAAAATCATAAATGTTAACAGGTCCAGTTCGGTTTCGGTTTTGACCCAGAAACCGAGCCAAACCGAATCGGACCCATTAAACCATTAAAAAAAAATTACTATAAATAGTTAAGTTAACCTTATTGGCCTCCCTCTCTAACCCTAACATATTCTCATCTCAGTTCTCTCACAATCACAAAGCCGTCTTCATCTTCTTTCCCATTTGTAACAAAAACCCCCATCTTCCTCAATAATTAATTCACAATCTTCCTTTCCCATAAACCTTCTAGTATGATGATGTGCATCATGGGAATTATAATCCATCTCGTAAAGCTGAATCTAATATGCAAGAGGATTCAGATGGTCCAATGACAAGAGCGAGAGCGAAACAACTACAACGGGCCTTGACGAATCAAATTGCAATGATTGAAGCTGCGTCGGAGTTAAAAATTAGCAATTAGTTTGAAATTGGTTCAAGAGTGCTTATTTGCCTACAATTGGAACTTGGAGATGGGAAAAGCCCTTAATGGTTCTTTTCATGCTGGGCTACTTGTATTTGGATTGATAATGCAAGTGAAGGAATTGATGCTATTTACGGTCAGAACAGTAGATGGATTTGAACCCGAATTTGAAGTCATCCAATGCATGTGAAAACAAGATTTATGTAGGTAAAATTCAAGTTCAGAACGTGATCTTTCTATATTGTCCAACCATGAGTGCATTGGACTTTTGTGTCAAAAGTTATGGCTGTTTTAAATTTCGTCTGCATATGTTTTAGAAATGTCAACAAAAAACGTGTGTTAGTTAAATTTGTCTACTTGCTTTATTAAAAGTCTAGTTTTTAGGCTTGACTTCTGTCATGTTGAATTCACCTAACTTTGGAGGGATGTTCCAAAGATAAATATGTATCAGAATATGAAATAAACACTTTTGGCCAAGATTTGAAAACTTAATTCAGAGAATTAAGAGTTGTTCTTCCAAATTCGTTTTGTGAAGAACCCTACCTGACTTATCACTCTTCAATCACAAAGAGTGTGGCGTTGAAATCCTAGATTGATCTTTGTGGCGTCCAGATCGACTTATCAAAGTATCATTCTAGTCTATCCTCCATATTATTTACATTAAATCACTACAATCCAGCCTAAATACCAAAAGAAAGACAACACAACCAGACCCATCCTTCATCCATTTTCATTAGAATCATTGTTGCCGATTTTCAAATCATTCACGGCACATCATCTGGTATCAGAGCATCAGTTGCGATCTAAGACAGGAGCCAAAAACAATAACAACAACAACAAGAAAGGTTTGCTGGAACTGAGGTTGATAGACTTAACTATGGCTGGAGATAAAGAAGATTTGCCAAGAGGGTTAAGTTTGGAACAGGCACAGGTCATGGGCTTACAACGATCTCATGCTGAGATTCGGGATGAGATGACTGGAATTCGTGAACAGTTGAATACCCTTATGCAAAGGATGCAAAGAAATAATTTGCAACCCCAACCAAGGCAAGCACTTAGGGTGCCACGAAATGATATTATAGAAGCTGACGAAGATCCAAATAGGGATGATGAGGCTGATGATAGGGTCAGACCAAGAAGGCAGAATTATAATCCTCCTAATGGTCTCAAACTTAAGATTCCACCGTTTAGAGGAAGTAGTTCACCTGAGGAATACTTGGAGTGGATTCAGAAGGTTGAAAAGGTGTTTGAATGGTATGAATATTCTGAAGAAAGGAAGTGCAAGGTGGCAGCACTTAAGTTTACAGATTATGCTCTTTTATGGTGGGAAAACGTAAAGATTCAGAGGAGAAGGGATGGAGAGGAGGAGATTACAACATGGGCAACTATGAAAAGAGTGATGAAGAAGAGATTTGTTCCTGATTACTATAAACAGGAGCTATACATCAGACTTCAGACTTTGCGACAGGGATCTTTGACTGTGGAAGAGTATGTGAAAGAGTTTGAATTGCTGCAGATCCGATGTGAATTGATGGAACCTCAAGAGCAAACAATAGCTAGATTTCTTGGAGGGTTGAGGAAGGATATAGCTAATGTTGTTGAGTTACAACCGTACATCTTCCTTGAGGAAGTTATAAAGCTTGCAACCCGAGTAGAGAGGCAGCAGACACGAGGAGGTGTCCGAACTAGTGTAACTACGTCAAGCGCGACAAGGGTTGTTTCTAAGCCTACACGAACATGGAGCACGCCTAAACGAGATGAGAAGGTGGAGTTTAGCAAGGGGAATACCAGTTCTGATTCTTTGAAGGGACAGGAGAAGGTGACAGAACCTCAACACCCTAGGAGGTCTCGGGACATCAAGTGCTTCAAGTGCTTGGGACATGGGCATATTGCTTCGGAATGTCCAAATAAAAGGGTGATGATTTTGCATGGGGATCATGGAGAGCTGATCAGTGGAGATGAGGTTGAAACTGAAGACGAAGATCAGGTACAAGTGGCTGAACAAGAAGAGGATTTCGAACCAATGAAGGGAGATTTGTTGGTTGTTCAACGGGTTCTGAATGCACAAATTGACGTTAGTGATGAGCAACGCGAGAACATCTTTCATACTCGATGTCAGATTCGAGATAAGGTGTGCGGGATGATCATTGATAATGGAAGTTGCACTAATGTTGCGTCAACTACCTTGGTGGAGAAATTGGGTTTAAATACCCTTCCACATCCCAGACCCTATAGTTTGTGATGGCTGAATGAGAATGGGGAGATTCGGGTGACAAAGCAAGTTCGTGTACCTTTTTCCATTAAAACCTATCACGACGAGGTTTTATGTGATGTTGCACCAATGTCAGCTAGCCATTTGTTGCTTGGTCGTCCATGGCAGTTTGATAAGGATGTGACCTACAATGGACGAAAGAACACTTATTCTTTTATGCTGAATGGAAAGAAGGTGAACTTGTTACCATTGAGTTCTCAACAAGTTAGAGAGGATTAGTTACGAAGCCAACAAAAGGAGGTGACATCACGAAAGGGGCTGTTGTTAGCCAAAAAAGGAGACATCAAACAAGCATTAGCCACAACAGGGCTTGTTTTCATGGTCTGGGCAAAGCAACTACTACAAGTAGAAGGATTGGACTTACCAAGACAGATTAAGGAATTACTTGAAGAATTTAAAGATGTGTTTCCAGATGAATTACCTAAAGGATTACCACCTATTCGTGGTATTGAGCATCAAATTGATTTGGTGCCGGGAGCTTCACTTCCTAATAGACCAGCATACAGATGTAATCCAGAGGAAGCGAAAGAGATTCAAAGGCAGGTCGGTGAGCTCTTAGAGAAGGGCTATGTGCGAGAATCACTTAGTCCATGTTCCGTACCTACTTTGCTTGTACCGAAGAAGGATGGTACCATGAGGATGTGCATGGACAGCCGTGCTATCAACAAAATAACAGTTAAGTATCGATTTCCTATACCCAGACTTGATGATTTGCTTGATGAGTTGCATGGTGCTGCATTGTTTTCTAAAGTCGATTTGATGAGTGGCTATCACCAAATTAGAATGAAAGAGGGAGATGAATGGAAAACAACATTTAAAACTAAACAGGGGTTATATGAATAGATGGTTATGTCGTTTGGGTTATCTAATGCGCCTAGTACATTTATGAGGCTTATGAATCATGTTTTGAGGAAGTATATTGGGCTGTTTGTTGTAGTATATTTTGACGACATCCTGGTGTATAGCAAGAGCTTTGACGATCATGTGAAGCATCTTAGAGTTGTGTTTGAGACTTTGCAAGATTCTAAGTTGTATGGGAATCTCACAAAGTGTTACTTCTGTAAAGAAAGTGTCGTGTTTCTTGGATATATTATCTCTAGCAGGGGAGTTAGAGTTGATGAGGAGAAAATTGAGGCAATTCGAGACTGGCCAAAACCTGCTAGTATCACTGATGTGAGGAGTTTCCATGGTTTAGCTTCTTTCTACAGGCGATTTGTGAAAGACTTCAGCTCTATTGTTGCTCCTATGACAGAATGCTTGAAAAAAGGGAAGGAGTTTAGATGGAGTGAAGATGCCCAGAAAGCTTTTGAGATAATTAAGGAAAAGTTGTGTACTGCTCCAGTTTTAGCACTTCCAGACTTTGCTAAAACATTCGAAATAGAGTGCGATGCTTCTAGGGTTGGAATTGGTGCTGTTTTGATTCAAGAAAAGAGATCGATTGCATTCTTCAGTGAAAAGTTAAATGGAGCGCGTTTGAACTACTCTATTTACGACAAGGAGTTCTATGCTTTGATTCGGGCTCTGGAGGTATGGCAGCACTACTTGTTGCCTAAAGAATTTGTTATACATACTGATCATGAAGCCTTGAAGTATCTTAAGGGGCAAAACAAGTTGAATCGAAGACATGCTAAATGGGTGGAGTTCATGGAGTCATTTCCTTATGTCATAAAGTACAAGAAAGGGCAAGTTAATGTGGTTGCTGATGCTCTTTCTAGGAGGTATGCACTGATCTCTATGTTGAATGCAAGGCTGATGGGTTTTGAACAGGTGAAGGATCAGTATGCCAATGATTCCTACTTTGCTAATGTGGTTGTCGAATGTGCAAAGGAAGCTTGTGATGGGTTCTTTATGCATGAAGGTTACTTGTTCAAAATGGGCAGAATGTGTATTCCTTCAGGTTCGTTACGGGAGTTGCTTGTGCGAGAGGCTCATAGTGGTGGTCTTAGTGGTCATTTTGGGGAGAAGAAGACTTATGAGCTGCTGAAAGAACATTTTTTTTGGCCCAGTATGTTACGGGATGTACACAAGGTGATTGAAAGATGTGCTATTTGCAAGAGAGCTAAAGGTAAAGAGAATGCGTATGGACTATATATGCCACTGCCTATTCCAGAGCAACCATGGATGGACATTAGCATGGACTTTGTACTTGGACTACCGAGAACACAACGTGGGAAGGATTCAATAATGGTGGTGGTTGATCGATTCTCCAAAATGTCCCATTTCATTCCTTGTACTTAAACTGACGATGCAGTACATGTTGCTGATTTGTTCTTTCAAGAGATTGTTCGTTTGCATGGAATTCCTAAAAGCATTGTCTCTGATCGTGATACAAAGTTCTTAAGCCACTTTTGGAAGACTCTTTGGAGGAAACTTGGAACAAAGTTACTTTTCAGTACGGCATGTCATCCACAGACTGATGGACAAACTGAGGTAGTAAACCGAACTTTATCTTCTTTGTTACGAGCTGTTATACATAAGAATTTGAAGAGTTGGGATACTTGTTTGCCGATTGTGGAGTTTGCATATAATCGTAGTGTGCATGGGGCTACAAAATTTTCACCATTTGAGGTTGTCTATGGCTTTAATCCTTGTGTTCCTATTGATCTTGTTCATATTCCAATTGATGAGAGGACATCTATGGATGGAATTAGAAAGGCAGAATTGATGAAGAAACTACATGAGCAGGTTCGACTACATATTGAGGAGAAAACAACAAAGTATGCTAAACAAGCTAACAAGGGGCGAAAGATGGTCAGGTTTGAACCTGGAGATCTTGTTTGGATTCATATTAGCAAGGGCAGATTTCCAAGCAAACGTAAGTCCAAGTTGATGTCAAGAGCTGACGGTCCATTTCGTATTATAGAGAAGGTGAATGACAATGCGTATAAGGTAGATCTTCCTGGTGATTACAACGTATCAACTACTTTTAATGTGAAAGACTTATCTCCGTACTTGGATGATGATGACGATTCTGATTTGAGGACAAATCATTTTCAACCCGGGGCTGATGATGTGCATCATGGGAATTATAATCCATCTCGTAAAGCTGAATCTAATATGCAAGAGGATTCAGATGGTCCAATGACAAGAGCGAGAGCGAAACAACTACAACGGGCCTTGACGAATCAAATTGCAATGATTGAAGCTGCGTCGGTGTTAAAAATTAGCAATCAGTTTGAAATTGGTTCAAGAGTGCTTATTTGCCTACAATTGGAACTTGGAGATGGGAAAAGCCCTTAATGGTTCTTTTCATGCTGGGCTACTTGTATTTGGATTGATAATGCAAGTGAAGGAATTAATGCTATTTACGGTCAGAACAGTAGATGGATTTGAACCCGAATTTGAAGTCATCCAATGCATGTGAAAACAAGATTTATGTAGGTAAAATTCAAGTTCAGAACGTGATCTTTCTATATTGTCCAACCATGAGTGCATTGGACTTTTGTGTCAAAAGTTATGGCTGTTTTAAATTTCGTCTGCATATGTTTTAGAAATGTCAACAAAAAACGTGTGTTAGTTAAATTTGTCTACTTGCTTTATTAAAAGTCTAGTTTTTAGGCTTGACTTCTGTCATGTTGAATTCACCTAACTTTGGAGGGATGTTCCAAAGATAAATATGTATCAGAATATGAAATAAACACTTTTGGCCAAGATTTGAAAACTTAATTCAGAGAATTAATAGTTGTTCTTCCAAATTCGTTTTGTGAAGAACCCTACCTGACTTATCACTCTTCAATCACAAAGAGTGTGGCGTCGAAATCCTAGATTGATCTTTGTGGCGTCCAGATCGACTTATCAAAGTATCATTCTAGTCTATCCTCCATCTTATTTACCTTAAATCACTACAATCCAGCCTAAATACCAAAAGAAAGACAACACAACCAGACCCATCCTTCATCCATTTTCATTAGAATCATTGTTGCCGATTTTCAAATCATTCACGGCACATCATATGCTCCCACTCATTCACAAGCGTGAACCTCGATCCTTTTTCTTTTTTTTTCCTCTCTGACTTCTTGTGCCTTGTCAAGATGACTCTGTCATATGCTTCATACACGGGACAGGTTGATTTATTGGTTTTGAATGCTCGATGTGATCATCAAGGGCAGTATAGAAGTGTTTCATATATGTATCTTGATTTTCCATTGCACTGATCCTTGAACCAATTAAACAATGAGACGAGTCTTTTTTTTTCCTGTCAATTGTAGAAAGTAGAAACAGTGTCTGCAAATTTAACATGTTTTCTCGAAAAATCTAATAGTGGAGAGCTTCTTCTTCTTGTTTTTTTTTATGTCTCTTCTTTACTGTTTGCTGGGTCTTCTACTGGAATGTACGGTTTCCCGGTTTTTTAGCTGCAAAACCGGATTCAACCGAATTGAACCGAATTCCAATTCAACCGAACCGGTTCGGTTTGAACTGGAATCTGGTTCTGTTCGGTTTGAAATTTAAAAAATATGAGGTACTTGGTTCGGTTGGTTTTTATGGCTGAAATCGAACCGAACCGAACCGTGAACAGGCCTACCAGTAGTGATGTGAAAAGGTATATATTATCTTGTTGTGCAGCATAGCTTTATTTTGTTGCCAAGCATTTATGTTGTACTCTTTATCAACCACATTCTTAATATGAATAATTAAGTTATCCTCAATTAGTTTCTCCAAATGTTGAAAGTGCATATAATATTTAATCCACATAGTAAGATGTAACTCCTCTCAAGAATACAATAGATCAGTCATACCATACATTCATGTTAAATATTTTTAATACGTCTTCTTGGGTACTTTGTTACCTTTAAATACTTGGAGTTTGACTAACCTTAAAAATTTTCTTATGATTCTTTTCTTAGGTAAAATGGCTGGAAGCTTTAACTTACTGTGAGACACCTATTGCATAAGCTTTTCTCTTAGCATAAATAGTAAAGACCTTAGCATCCATGATTATGTTTATTATGACTTTAATGTAACTTTTCATTTTTTTCCTTAAGATGATGAAACAAGAACATGGATGAAACATAACTCAAGACACTCTTTGTGTGGCCATAATTTGCTCTTGCTAAATAAATGTATTACTTGTGCTCCCTAACAAGCAAAATTTCCAATCACTGGCCAGAACATGTTAATACTTGTTTGGAAGTATTTAGACCCTGAATCACGCATTAACAATTACCTGATTTTTTGTTTGTTTTGCTGCTGATTCTCATTAATGTTTCCAACTTTTCTAAATTATATTGTTGACCTTGTAACAATTGAAATAAATATACCTACCACAACTGTTTCTTGGAACCGATTTTAATTTATTAGAAACCACTTGTTAAGAGAAAATATTACGATCAAAATCCGTATTTGACGATCGAATTCTGCTTAGGCTCTACTTTTTAGTCTGGGATATTAATAGGGCCTTTTCTTGGTTAGTTTTGTCTTTCTCATGTGTTGCATATAAGGTGTTCATTGAAGGTTTTGAGAGGTGTTTGCTTAATTTTTTTTTCAAAGATGCTTGTTAGATTTTATGTTTTTTTTTTTCTAAAGATTTAATTGTTTTGTTGGGTTGAAGGTGCACTTCGAAAAAAACTTTTTTTAGCGAATGATTTTTGGGAAAATGATTAATGGGACGGACTTTGATGATTTTTGTATTTGTGTTTGTATATTTAATTTTTAATAGCTTTCATAATTGGTCTGGACATGTTTTTGTTACCACTAGCTTGGTGTTTTAGTTGAAGTGGATCATTTTTGCTCTTGTTTTGGTTGTTGTGCATTGCACTATGATTGTTTTTGTTGCTTGTCGGGTTTTTTCGTTGCTTAGAGTTAACAAATTTGATTGCTTTCTTGATTGTGCTTGCTGTAGATTTTGTTGTTTTTTGTACTTTGATATTGCCTTATTTATCTTTGTTGTGTCGTAAATGTTTTTTCTATTGGTGCTATGGTTGGTTCAAGCCTACTCATTTTGTTAGTTCCTACTTTTCTACTTTCTTTATTCTTTTTTAAATCTTACAGTTCCTCCTTTATTGTGTTTATATTGTTATTGTATTATTTCTAGCTTATTTTTTTTTCTCTCCTTTGTGTTTGATTAGTTTTAGTCTTTGCTATGTTAGTTTTGTCTTGGTTGGCTCTTCAACTTCTTGTTGTTGTTGTTCTTGGGGGGTAGGGGAATAGTTGAGTTGGGTTTTCTTTTGAGGTTGTTTTCAACGTGTGTAATTTTATTTTCTATGGTAAGCAAGGAATGAAATAAAGCAAATAATTACAAATTGTTCTATACTTGGATGAGAGGCTGAAGGAAAGGGATGAAGAGAAAGAAGAGGTGAGAAAATATTAGTAGCGTAACAAGCAGCGAAAATGTCTAGAATATACTATTTATGATATGGAACTCCATGATGCTCAAGAAAAAATATTGGAGGTCAGTACCGTTTAGATGCTTGGACATGCATAAAGGTTTATTCATGTAGTGTTTTTATGATTCTCATAGAATGTTGCCCAAAATTACTAGTTGAAGTATACAAGGAAAGGCATGCTAGTAGCTGACAAAGAGGAAAACAAATATGATCAAACTAGTCAGTCATTATAGATGTATGAAGTCTCTTGTTTCTTCCACTGGTTATTGTACCTTCCTTTATTTATGTGTTTATTACAAAACATTATGTATATTAGGAGAACGCCTAAATTTGCATCACATTCAAGTGCTAACACCTTTATCTTAAAGTAGAACACCAACATCAAGCCATGTTGCCACACTTTTGAGCAGCTTTGCGAAAATACCTTTACTAACCCCATTCAGCTCTTTTGCTTCCATTCCTCATAACTATTTTTGTTACATTACTTTTAGTCACACTACTGTAATCGGATTGCAACCGTGATTATCGATCTGAATGTTTTGAGCTATGGCCTTTTCAATTGTTAAGACATCTTAATTAGAAGCTTCTCCATATGATTGCACATTTTTAACCTAAACACTATTGATTTTTCTTTTCCCATTTTTACCAGGTTCTTTTTCCGCTCGGCTTCATGGATTAGTTCAAGTAATCCTCACTTGACTTCTTGCATCATTCCTATAAGTATCACGCAAGTAGTAAGGATAAAAGTATTTGTGTGTAACTTATCCACATGGTTCTGATGTGGTACCTTTATTAAAAATGTTGAAGTTTTCTCTCAATTTTACCCTAGTATTTGCACAGGATATTCCTCCACATGCTTGTTCTAATTGAAATAGTATTCATCCAATAGAAACATTGATTCAAGTTTTATTGTTCTGAATTTATATATAAGTCTCCTCGTTTAACTTATCCATCCACGTGGTTTTGATATGGTCCTTTTATTAAAGAGAAGTTGAAGTTTTCTCCTAATTTCCCCCCTGGATTACCACATGTTAGTTCTCCACCGTGCTTGTTCTAACTAAAATAGTATTGATCCAGCAAAAATATTGGTTCGAGTTTTGTTGTTAATAATTTGTATGTTGCACACAAGTGAAAACTAAGTAATTACTTGTGCTATTTTGTTCGAGAAGGTTATTTCTCTACGTGTTTTGTTAATTGATTGCTGATGTTTTCATTAGCTTGGTGTGCAAATTTAGGTTCAAGTTTTTGGTGTGAGAAGCTTTGTAGTTATTGCTTTTGGAATCCAAGGATGGATAGTTGTGAGAAAACGTTTAATTTGATAATTGTGGTTGACTAGTACCAACATTAATAGTAATGATGCGAACCTCGTGATCACGTGGTCACGCAACCCACAATCAAGATTGAGATCTGATCCCGGAAAGCCGAAATAGGTCTGATATGAGTGCGACACAATGGAAACCTGCCCCAAGACACCAACACTATTGGAATGAGTAGAATGACGCCACGAAGCCAGTTAATCTTCGATAAGTCAGATTCAGTTCGTTCAAGAACTGAAGAATGCAAGAATCACTCTCACACGTTAAAACTGAAAAATTCAGAATAATAATCATCAAAGCTGCCGAAATTTTGGCCTACATGAGTTTAAATAGTTCTTGAAAAGTTAACCCTAATGGACCCTTTATGTGGACTTATATGAGGTCCACTCAAAACTGGCCCAAAACCTCGTGATGCGAAATGATGCGAACCTCGTGATCACGTGGTCACGCAACCCACATGCAAAGACACCAATTCCCGGAAAGCCAAGTAAATCAGGTTTGATAGGAGTGTGACACAAAGATAACTTGTACCTAGGCACCATCACTATTGGAAACGTAAACCCCCACCCAACGAATATTGATTCGCGAACGAGAAGTATAAAGATGACGCCACGAAGCTAATTGTTCTTCGATAAGTCGTTTTCAGTTCTTTAGAGAACCAAGGAAGGGAGATTATCCCACCAACACACAACAAGTGCAGCAAAGAAGTTTATTGATATGAAAATTGCGTAACCTTACATGTTTGGTTATGCCTCTATTTATACTGACTCTAAACTTAAAGAAACCCTAATGGACCCCCCTTAGGTGGACTTATATGAAGCCCACTTACAATTGACCCAAATAAGTAATAATAACCCAAAAACTAAGAAGAAAATAATAAAAATCCGAAAATTACCATCCTAAATATGCTAGAATCAAATTTGTGTTGTTGCCCCCTTTCCTTTGATGTCCTTGATTAGCTTGGATAAATTTCCTTCTTTGTTGCTGATTTAATTACTTTCCTTCCTATGTTAGGAAAAGCATTAAATAGTCCTCCCCTCTTTAGGAATAAGATATGGCCAACTTCCTTACTTAATTAGGAGAATAAATTGCTGGCTTTTTATCCTTGTAGCATTAGGAAATAAAACAAGCCTAACAAGGCTGGTATTGGGCCGGACATATCAACCCCTTGTTCCACATGAATTGGGCTCTTCTTGGACATGAACTAGATGAATTAAAGGTTGTTCTTCATGCTCCTTAAATGTCCCAAGCCCTTCTAGGTCCATCTTGCTCCATAAGTTCTGAACAAGCCCATTCAATGCTTTTTTAAGCTTCTTTGCCCTAGCTCTTGTGATTGGCCCAATTGGTACCTCCAATGGATCGTTGGCATGATTACGCTTGGTGTTGGGCTGATCCGCATCATCCCCTCTCTCTTCAAAAGGATTCGACCTCGAATCATCACCTACATCAAACAAAGTAAGATCAGAAACATTAAAGGTAGCACTAACACCATACTCACCTGTCAAATCAACTTTATAAGCATTGTCATTGATCCTCTCAAGGATCTGAAAAGGCCCATCTCCTCGTGGTTGTAGCTTTGATTTCCTATGGGCCGGAAATCTCTCCTTGCGCATATGTACCCAAACCCAATCGCCAGGCTGAAAGACAACATGTTTGCGCCCCTTATTGGCTTTGGTCGCATACACACGATTCCTCCTTTCAATCTGTTGCCGCACACTCTCATGGAGTGTCTTCACCACTTGTGCTTTACGATTACCATCCAAACTAACCCTTTCATCAATAGGCAAAGGAATCAAATCCATTGGAGTTAAAGGGTTAAACCCATACACAATTTCAAATGGTGAAAATTCAGTAGTAGAGTGCACACTATGATTATATGCAAACTCTATAAATGGCAAACAATCTTCCCAATTCTTTAAGTTCTTTTGAATAACAGCACGCAAAAGTTGTGTTAAGGTCCTATTAACTACTTCGGTTTGTCCATCTGTTTGGGGGTGACAAGTAGTTGAAAACAACAGTTTAGTACCCAATTTTCCCTATAACACCTTCCAAAAATAGCTAAGGAACTTAACATCTCTATCAGAAACAATGCTCTTAGGGACCCCGTGAAGTCGTATTATCTCCCTAAAGAACAAATCAGCAATGTTAGTGGCATCATCGGTTTTATGACATGGAATAAAGTGTGCCATCTTTGAAAACCTATCAACAACTACAAAGATTGAATCCCTACCCCGTTTTGACCTAGGTAAACCTAAGACGAAATCCATCGAAATGTCTACCCATGGCTCCTTAGGTACAGGTAAAGGGGTGTACAAGCCATGTGGTTGAGTCCTAGACTTTGCTTTCCTACAAGTTATGCATTTATCACATATGCGCTGCACATCCCTTTTCATTTTAGGCCAATAAAAATGCTCATGCAACACATCCAAAGTCTTAACAACACCAAAATGCCCCATCAAACCGCCCCCATGTGCTTCATGTACAAGCAATTCACGCATAGAACTTAATGGAACACACAATCGACTCTCTTTAAACAAATATCCATCAAGTCTATAAAACTTCCCAAAAGCCGAAGTTTCGCAAGCATTGTAAACATTAGCAAAATCACTATCATCCTTGTACAATTCTTTTGTGTGTTCAAATCCTAGAAATCTAGCATCCAAAGTAGATAAAAGAACATACCTGCGCGAAAGTGCATCAGCCACAATGTTTTCTTTTCCTTGCTTATACTTGATCACATACGGAAATGTTTCAATAAATTCCACCCATTTGGCATGTCTCCTACTCAACTTACCTTGCCCTTTCAAGTGCTTCAATGATTCATGATCAGAATGTATCACAAACTCCTTGGGCCACAGGTAATGCTGCCACGTCTCTAGAGTTCTTACCAAGGCATAGAGCTCCTTGTCATATGTAGGGTAATTCAAAGCTGCCCCATTAAGTTTTTCGCTGAAATACGCAATGGGCCTTTTATCCTGCATTAACACAGCTCCTATACCAATACCTGACGCATCACATTCAACTTCAAAAGCTCTCATAAAGTCTGGCAAAGCTAAAACAGGTGCCGAAAAAAGTTTATCTTTCAACAAATTAAAAGCCTTATCCTGTTCATCATTCCATTTGAATCCAACAGACTTTTTAACAATTTCAGTTAAAGGTGCAGCAATAGTACTAAAATCCTTCACAAACCTTCTATAAAAACTCGCAAGTCCATGAAAACTCCTTACCTCACTTACCGATTTTGGTGTAGGCCAATCCTGGATGGCCTTAACTTTCTCCTTGTCCATCTCGATACCCTGCGCAATCACGACATAGCCAAGAAACACAATTTTTCCCATACAAAAGGTACACTTCTTAAGATTAGCATATAATTGCTCACTACGCAACACACTAAGTACATTACGCAAATGATCAAGATGCTCATTTAAGTTCTTGCTATAAATCAAAATGTCATCAAAATACACGACAACAAACTTACCTATAAAACGCACGCAATACATGATTCATTAAACGCATAAATGTGCTAGGCGCGTTCGTAAGTCCAAACGGCATGATTAACCATTCATACAACCCATGCTTAGTCTTAAATGCAGTTTTCCACTCATCACCCTCTTTCATCCTAATCTGATGGTACCCACTTTTTAGATCAATCTTAGAGAAAATACATGATCCATGTAACTCATCTAGCATGTCATCAAGCCTAGGAATAGGATGTCGATACTTTACCGTTATGTTATTGACGGCACGATAATCAACACACATCCTCCATGTTCCATCCTTTTTAGGCACAAGTAGCACTGGCACAGCACAAGGACTCATACTCTCACGAATGTAACCCTTCATCATCAACTCATCTACTTGCCTTTGAAGCTCCTTTGTCTCCTCAGGGTTGCTTCTATAGGCTGGACGGTTAGGAATCGAAGCTCCAGGCACAAGGTCAATTTGATGTTCAATCCCCCTTAATGGTGGTAATCCATTAGGGATGTCTTCAGGAAATACATCATCAAACTCCTGCATCAAAGAAACAGCCACACTAGGAATAGCAGAATCAAGATCGTTAGTGTTAAAATAGTTCTTGAAAAGTTAACCCTAATGGACCCTTTATGTGGACTTATATGAGGTCCACTCAAAACTGGCCCAAAACCCTAAAATGAAAAGCCCATAACCTGATCCAAACAAGCCTTGGATCCTAGCTGAAAACAAACTACTAATTAAGCCCGTACATGAAAGAAAATAATAAAAATAAGTAACTTGTCATTAAATACCACCAGCCCTTCTTTCCTTGTGTAGCTAGGATGAAGAAGGAATCCTTATAAGAAAAGGATTCTGAAACATTAATGAATCCTTGCCACACTAGGAGATTATATTGCAACTCATTAAAGATCCTTGTGAAACTAGGAAATTCCCAAAACCAGTTCCCACATCCTTGGAGGAAAAGAATCCTAATCAAATAGGAAGTCCACAAGTCAAATGGAAGTAAATAACAAAATTCGTACAGCCTCTGTTGACCAGTATTGGGGTGCCTTCCCGAACTCCGATTGACCTGCAATTTTAACCCGAGGTAGTAAGATATGTCTGGAGAGTCCACATAAAATATTAGCCCGATCCAACAGTCGGATTGAGAATTATGACTGTTGCCGTAAACCTGGACTGTTGCGCCTTTTACGCCAAAATCCGAATTTGACCTTACTTGGGTCGTATCACAGGGCTGAACCGTATCAAGTAAGCTATAAAGTACTTGCATATACACTTCTGGTGTCCACCCCCAACCACAATGCTACTAGGAAATTATATGATTTGAGAAGTAAAACACTTTTTCCTTGATATGATATTTGTAAGTAACTTAAATTATTTGACTGACATGTTCTTGAATACTGGTGGAGCATTGTTTATGCCCAAGGGCTTGTCTATAAATGGGTGTACTTTTTCAAAATTTGCATGAGCTAAATTGTTAATGATGTTGATATGACTCGTGCAATGGTCTGCATGCTTATATTGTTGCATATTCTTCTTGTTCTCTTAAGTTTTTACCTAAACTGTGATCTGTCTAGATTTGGATGTGTCCACAAACTGATCGTTTGGACTGCATTATTGTGGATGGTTAGGATAAAAATCTTATATTTTATGATAACTTATACATAATGATCCTTGTACATGTTTATGATGCCTTCACAAGTTACTAATGATCAAGTGATTAAGTAAGGAAGAAAGTCGTTATGACAGGGGCTTTTATGATTATCGATGCTCAAAGTTGAAGTTTATGAACATAATTATGTAGAAACAGATCACATTGAGGTAAGCAATCTCATGAATGCGTAGTATCCATCACACAGACTAAAATGAGAAAACAGAGCTAGAGACTAATTTCACAACTACTCTAAATGACAAAAACAAAAGTTGGAAGCCATAATATCCTTTGTGAAGCCTGAGATGTTACATGGTCCTTAATTGAAGGGGTAGGAACTAAATGATGCTAACTCATTGGCTGAAGTCATAACACAATAACTCTAAAGTGTGTTTTGAGTTGTTTCTAGAAACTTGATTTTAATATTTCACTATAAAAAGATTTTTTTGACTAACCATTCTTCTAGGTGTTTTTGACAGGATGGATAGACTCATTGTCTAAAGTCACAACACAAGGACTCTGAACTATGAATTTTCTTTATTGTTTTTTTATGTGATAAATGGCTAGTCTGAGCTTCAATTTTTTGTTTTTGCCTATCTCAATTTTTTGTTCTTTATGTTAAACTATTATGTCTTGTAATCAATGTTTTAAATCAATTTATCTTGCTTTATTTGCCAGCCATTATCTTTGCTGAATCCTAGAAGATTATGTTCTGATCTTCCTCCACATGTACTCGTTACTTACTGAGATAGGTAATGTTTACCTTCCACTGAAGCATTCAGCTTTTCAAAAGTGATATGCTCTCTTTTATTGGAACATATAGGTATAAGTGGAGTGTGAAAGAGTTGCATAAAATGCTTCATTGGTGCAATGAGCAACTTTAACAGTTCAGCCATGTAAACAAGAAGGCATTAGATCAACATGTAAATCTCACTGAGAAACAAGAGGAACTCCATATAAGGCAAGCTGAACTTGAGGCAATTAACGAGGTACTACGATACTTGATTTTAATGCTTAAATGCCCTCTGTTGTACTTATTGTTTTTAACATGAGATTATGATTTATGTATCTTTCCCTCAACGACAAACATAAGCCATAAAAAAATAGTCTGAGCTTGAGCTTGAGCTTGATGTTAAAGACCTGCTAAAGTGAATTTCAGGACATATCCAAGCCAAGGTATCAAACTCTAGCAAAGAGAAAAAAGCTAATTATTTTTTGGGGATAAAGAATGTTGAATGCTTTTATTTAACATGTGCTTTACTTTCAGGATGATGCTATGATTTTAACGTGTGCTATGTTAAAATGTAAGGTATCTCCTCAACTAAAATTTTCCACATATTACTACCTAAGCTATAATTTTATCTAAAAGTGCCTCACATTAGGTTTTTGTCCTCTACTGTCAATAAACTAATCGATATAGCTAACATGGTAGATAATAATAAAACACAGTCTAGTAGATGGAGAGTTTGCAAATAAGTAATTAAAACATTATTTAAGAATTATTTGGGTATTTTGTTACTTATTAATATGTTATGGATTTTACACCTACTTTGATTTTACCTTGTTAAGGATTTGGGGGACTTGTATAGGCATGCATATTTTTGAGCTTAATGCTAGATGCTTGTCCAGTGAAATTTGATTTTTTGCAATTTTACAGGTTTCCTTACTCTTGTGGATATCAACTCTTCTACTTTTGTTGTAGATTCAAGGAAGCTTATTGTGAATTTCTAGGTTTTTCTTTCCTTCACTCATTGTTGGGTGATTTTTCATTTTAGTCTAAGGAATCGAAACCATCATGTTATGAGAAATAATTGATTTTTCTTTTCCACGTTAACTGGACACTTCGATAATAAGTTTTTTACCTTTTCCAAATGTTGTACTAGCTACAAATGTTCGGGATTTATTCAAGGTCTATAACAGTAACTAGTAGATGCCCACCATTAAACTAAAAACAAGACCCCTTTGAGAATTTCTAGTTTGACGATGAATTGTCTTCAAGGTTTATGTGTACATGTATGGATTAGTTCAAATTAGATAAAGATGTTTTGTTACTTGGTATGAGTATGCAATTGAACTTCTTAACTCTGTTGTTGCAAGTCCTCATGCCTCTCTTGCCATTTCCTTTATATTATGATGTTTTGATGTTAAATAAGTCATCTACTTGTGTATCCCGATAGCAAACTTTAGGAAGAAAATTATAGGCTGAATGCAGACTTCAAATAGTGAAATGCCTCTATTGATAGCTGCAGAGCTGAAATCATCTTTTTCTAGTCTCGTGAAGGATTCAATAGTCATAAAGCACAGATGAACAAGCTACAGGATGAGTGGAAGTATGTATCTTTTTCTCTTTTTATTTTGGTCAGGCTTATTAAAAGGTCATAGTTTGACTAGACTTTTCTGCTTCTGTAGATTATTGTGGAAAAAGGAAAGTGAACTTACTGTTGACTTTGATAAGCTCAGAACACAAGTGTTCTTATTCCTGTACCATTGGGTCTTATTTATAGGAAAAATTTCTTGTAGATGTCACTAATCAAATAGATAAGCTTAAAGCTAGTGTGACCACGAAACAAGGTGAGGTGGGCATAGAGCTCATTGATCACCAACACCATAGGAAAAACATGAACTATACCAACTGAACTAAGAAATAAAAGATCTTAAAGAGGAGCTTATTAAATTTAGAACAGATCGCATTGAGGTAAGATATCTCAACCTTGTTGAGAAGCAACTGTAGAGTATCCTTAACAGGTATTTGTTCTGTTTCACATAAAGCTTTTGTGGCCTTCTGATTAGTACTTAAAAGTGCATGTTTATCAAGGTTTTATATCATCATTTTGCACTTGAAGTATCAATAACTCCTTAACTAAAGCATGTTTTATAATAACAAGTTTGATACTATAAAATACCTAAATTTATGGTAAATGCTCATCTTAAATGCAGGCCTATCACATAAATGAAAGGATTGATTGATGAGTTTAAGCATTGAAAGTGAAAGGACAAAGAGATGGCCAAACTTAGAAAAGAGATGCTGGTGCAGTCCAAACCAGAACATTGTTCGGTAAGTGGATCATATCTGGAGCTTTAGATCTCGGATTTAGGTCCATTTTATATGGATGGAAAGGGAAAACAAAGTCCTACAACTTTCATAGGAGCCCAAGATTTAAAAAAGCTATTTTGAAGTCCAAATTGAAGGAACAACGAAGAAGTCCGAAGCTGTCCTGCAGCCCAGACACTATTTAGTGTTCAGCCTATATCTTGAGTTCTAGAAGTCTAAATGACCTCATCTTTTTTTTGTTGGAAAGCTAAGACAAATTACTTGAACATTCTTAAGGATTATGTGCAAATTATGATGTTATCAATGACGTCTTGTTCAGACAAGAAGATAAGGATTGTCACCAAGTCAAGATGTGGCCACCCACTCATCAATTAGTCAACAATTCAATAGTTCCAAATTTTGGCCTATAAAAGGAGGCATTTACCATGTATTGAGGCATCTTGGTTTTCAGATCAAGATCATGCTCTTGCTTTCTCTCTTTGTATTGCTTATGTTTTGCTTTCATTAATATCAAGTTTATGCACTTCATTTCCTTTCCTTTACTTAGTTAACTTCTTTCTCATTTATGTTCTTATCTTGTTCATTTATGTTTCTTTCTTTCATTATGTTTAGCTAAGTTAATTATGTCAAGGTGAAAAGGGGATACTAATGGTGTAAGAATAAGTATAATATAAACTTAACATGGACCTTAATGTTGGATACTAACATGTTTTATATTTGTTATCTTGTTCACTTTTAATACTTTGCTTGTTAAATGGTTAATCAAGATTTATGTTGTGTAACACTTGGTACAAAAAATACTTGGCACTTTCATAGCCCATACTGTATGGTATAACCGATACCTGAGCTATGAAAGGAACTTGATTTGTTGTTAACATAAGTTATAATCATGAATGCCTGACAACATTTACAAGTATTAGCATTATTCGAATAAGATAACTATTGTAATCATGTTAACAAATTATAATCTGATTAGAATCTCCTTTAGGTATGGTTTCTAATTGAGTAATAATAGTTTATACTATACTTGTTTGAAGTACCATTAGTGGATCCTCTAACCTTGACATTTATTTTTATTATTGTTTAATCCTTACATCAACCTTACCTCTCAAAGCTCTCTTTATTATTACTACTACTATTATTATTATTTACATTCTTGTTATATTTTATGTACGTTAAGTATGCTCTGTGTTTGATCAAGGATCCTAACATTGTTGGTCTTGCCTTGTTCATTCGTATCAGAAATCTGTTTATATTATATAATATATCTCTTTGATCTTTTCATAAACTCAATATATAAGCTGGAAACCTGTGACCCAATCTTTTAGATCATTCTTAGGTATAACAACACCACGTACTGAGTATTATTATTATTGTTGTTATTGTTGTTGTTGTTGTTGTTGTTGTTGTTGTTGTTGTTGTGTTGTTATTTAAAATTTATACAATTAACCTCTCTGCGGTTCGACCTCGGTCTTGCCGGGTTATTTATTACTTCGACACTCTTGCACTTGGGAGAAGACATCAATCTTTTGGTCGTGTCAAGTTTTTGGCGCTGTTATCGGGGAGGTAAATTCTTGTATAAATTATAATATTTATTTTATTTTCTCTTTTAATTTTTCATTTTATCTAACTTTTGTTTCTTTTGTTTTGTTTTGTTTCTTTTTCTTCTCTTTTCTTTTCTTCCTTTTATTCTCTTCTTACACGTGCATGAGAGTTTGGTCACGTACATTAAGTGGTCGACTTTGTAGGGTATCCTCATCATTTTCAGAAAATATGGCCGAAGAAGATAATCAATCGCTTCATAATGAGAATAATGAGAATAACCGTATGAGAACACTTAGAGACCACATGAATCCCACAAGAACAAGTGCACCCTCATGCATAGTTTTCCCTCCTGATGCATCTCATTTTAATTTTAAGCCAGACATTATTCAAATTTTACCTTCTTTTCATAGCTTAGACCTAGAAAATCCATACTTGTATTTAAGGGAATTTGAGGAGGTCTGTCATACCTATAATGACTCAAATTGTAGCATAAACACCATTCGATTAAAGCTTTTTCCTTTTTCATTAAAAGATAAAGTTAAAACATGGCTACAAAATTTGAGACCAGGATCTATTCGTGCTTGGGATGAAATGTAACAACAATTTTTAAAAAAGTTTTTTTCGTCTCACAGAACAAACTCTTTCAAAAGACAAATCATCATTTTCACTTAAAAGCCAGGAGAAACATTTTAACAATGTTGGGATAGGTATCGAGACTTGCTTAATACTTGCTCTCATCATGGTTTTGAAACATGGAGATTGGTTTCACATTTTTATGAAGGTTTAACACCTAGAGATAGGCAAATGGTTGAATTGATGTGCAATGGAACTTTCAAAGATAAAGACCCTAATGAAGCAATGGAGTACCTAGACTTGCTATCTGAAAATGCTCAAAATTGGAACACTACAGGTACTTATGAGGCACCAAGTAAAACTCAACCTCATACATCTAGTGGAGGTATGCACAACCTTAGGGAAGATCATGACCTCCAAGCTAAGTTTGCATCTTTAGCTAGAAAAGTCGAAGCACTTGAATTGAAAAAGAGTGGTCAATTAAAATCTGTTCAAGACATTGTGTGTCAAATTTGTGAAACCAGGGAACACTCAACAAATAATTGTCCAACTTTGCCTTCTTTTAGGGAATGCCTCCATGAGCAAGCCCATGCTTTAAACAGTTTCCAAAGACCCAACCATAACCCATACTAACAAACGTATAACCCTGGTTAGAGAAATCACCCAAATTTCAGTTGGAAGAGTGATACCACTAATGCATAAACTTCACAGCCACCGTTTCAAGCACACCATAATTTTTAAAATTCCCATGGATATGCACCTCCTTATGCTCCACCTCCTAGAAGAAATCTTGAGGAAACATTGCATGCATTCATTGAAAAGCAGGAGACAATCAACACTCAACTTGCTCAAAGCATGACAGATTTTAAAGATGCTCTTGCAAAATTGACATCTGCTCTCAGTTTCCAAGAGAAAGGTAAGTTTCCATCTCAACCACAACAAAATCCAAAGTGGCAATACAATACAAATGCAAGTAGTTCCGGAAGCCAAAACATGAATCTAGTCAAATCAGTCATCACTCTTCGTAGTGGTAAGGTTATTGAAAAACTCATTCTTGAACCTTGTGAGAAATATGATGAGTCTATCTCTGAGGGTAAGGAAGGGGTTGAACCTGAACATTGCAAAGAGAAGGTTGATTCCCCGCCAGCACTCTCATTTCCTCATGCCATAACCAAACAAAGGAAAGTCAATCACAACTCTGAAATCTTTGAAACTTTCAAACAGGTAAGGATCAATATACCTTTGTTGGATGCTATTAAATAGGTTCCTTCCTATGCTAAATTTTTGAAAGATCTATGCACTGTGAAGAGAAAACTGAATGTGAAAAAGAAAGCCTTTTTAGCCGAACAAGTAAGTGCCATTCTTCAAAACAATAATGCTTTGAAATATAAAGACACTGGTTGTCCTACAATTTCTTGCTTTATTGGAGAACATAAAATTGAAAGAGCCTTACTTGATCTTGGAGCTAGTGTGAATTTACTTCCATATTCAGTCTTTTAAAGTCTCAATCTAGGTGAGTTAAAACCAACCTCTGTAACTCTTTTACTTACTGATAGATCTATAAAAGTGCCTAGAGGAATAGTTGAGGATGTGTTAGTACAAGTTGATAAATTCATTTACCCTGTAGGTTTTGTTGTCTTGGATACACAACCTGTTGAAGCATGTAATTCAATTCCTGTCATTTTAGGACGTCCATTTCTTGCCACTTCTAATGCATTGATTAATTGTAGGAATGGACTGATAAAGCTATCATTTGGAAACATGACATTGGAGATGAATATTTTCAACATTTAGTAGCAACCTGGAGATGATAATGATTTATAGGAAGTGGACTTTATTGAAAAATTAGTTCATGATCAATTTCAAACCATTTCTAGTGAAACTGAGATTGATGAATCTGATGATTTGCAAATGGTCTACTTTCAGGAATCAAAGGCATGCAATTGGAGACCACAAATTGAAGAATTGCCACCACAATCAATTGAGCCCATACCTTCAAGTGTTCAACCACCAAAACCTGAATTGAAGTCGTTACCATTTAATCTCAAATACTCATTTTTGGGAGAAAATGAAACTTTTCCGGTAATAATCTCTTCCAAACTTAATGCACATCACGAAGGTAAGTTATTACAGACTCTGAAAATGCACAAAAATGCATTAGGATGGACCATAGCTGACATAAAAGGAATTAACCCTTTGATTTACACACACAAGATTTATTTGGAGGAAAATGCTAAACCCTCTAGAGAAATGCAACGAAGACTTAATCCTAATATGAAAGACGTAGTGAAAAATGAAGTCATTAAGCTTCTAGATAATGGAATCATTTATCCTATTTCTGACAGCAAATTGGTAAGTCTTACACAAGTTGTACCCAAAAAGTCTAGAGTCACTGTGATAACAAATGAGAAAAATGAGTTAATTCCAACTAGGACTGTTACTGGTTGGCGCATATGAACTGACTATAGGAAACTTAATTCTATTACTAGAAAAGATCATTTCCCTTTACCTTTCATGGATCAAATCCTAGAAAGAGTTGCAGGTCATGAATTTTATTGTTTCCTAGATGGCTATTCAGGTTACAATCAAATTGAAATTACATTGGAAGATCAAGAGAAGACTACTTTCACATGTCCATTTCGTACTTTAGCATATCGAAGGATGGCTTTTGGATTATATAATGCACCAGCCACGTTTCAAAGATGCATGCTTAGCATATTCAGTGATATGGTTGAACGTTTTCTTGAAATTTTTATGGATGATTTTTCTATTTTTGGTGATTCATTTGATGATTGTTTGACTAACTTAGAAAAGGTTTTGAGCAGGTGTGAAGAGAAGAATCTTGTATTGAATTGGGAAAAATGTCACTTTATGGTAACAAACGACATTGTACTTGGTCACATTGTTTCATCGAAAGGAATTGAGGTTGGCAAATCTAAAATCGAGTTAATTACCAACTTACCAACACCAAAATCTGTTAAAGATGTTAGATCATTCTTAGGACATGCTGGTTTTTACAGAAGGTTCATCAAAGATTTTAGTGTAAGATCTAAGCCCTTAAGTAACCTTCTAACAAAGGATAATATTTTTGAATGGACTGAACATTGTGAAGAAGCCTTTGTTAAACTTAAAAACTTGCTTACTTCTGCTCCTGTCATTCAACCTCTTGATTGGTCATTACCTTTTGAAATAATGTGTGACGCTAGTGATTATGTCGTGGGTGCTGTCTTGGGACAAAGAAAAGATAAGAAACCTTATGTGATTTACTGTGCAAGTAAAACTTTAAATAATGCTCAAATGAATTACACCACCACTAAAAAGGAATTACTTGCAATAGCATTTGCTTGTGATAAATTCAAGTCTTATCTTGTTGGCTCACCTGTTGTTGTTTTTAGTGATCATGCAGCATTGAAATATCTTCTTTCTAAGAAAGATTTTAAGGCTAGATTGGTGCGGTGGATTTTGTTACTTCAAGAATTTGATATCACAATCAAAGACAAGAAAGGCACCGAAAATGTTGTTGCAGATCATTTGTCAAGATTGACAACATATTCGAAATCTGACATCACACCAATCGATGACTACTTTCCCGATGAATCCTTACTTTCTGTTTCTATGATGCCTTGGTTTGCTAATATTGTTAATTTTCTTGTTTCAGGACAATTGCCAGCTCATTGGAGTACCCAAGACAAAAGAAAGTTCTTGAATGAAGTGAAGAACTTTTATTGGGATAACCCTTATTTATTCAAATATTGTCCTAATCAAATATTTCGAAGATGTATTCCTGACAATGAGGTAAGTAGTGTCATTAAATTTTGTCATTCTGAGGCATGTGGGGGTCATTTCTCATCAAGAAAGACAATTGCAAAAATCTTACAAAGTGGATTTTACTGGCCCACCATGTTCAAGGACTCACATGCATTCTGCAAGACTTGTGAAAATTGTCAAAAGTTGGGATCTATTTCAAAACGTCACATGATGCCTTTAAATCCTATTCTTTTCATTGAGATCTTTGACTGTTGGGGTATAGATTTCATGAGTTCATTTCCTCCATCATTTGGTTTCGTGTACATATTAGTCGCTGTAGATTATGTTTCAAAATGGATAGAGGCAATTCCAAGTCGAAACAATGATACAAAACAGTGATAAAGTTTTTTAAAGATAATATTTTGAGTCGATTTGGAATCCCTCGAGCCATGATAAGTGATGGTGGAACACATTTCTGCAATAAACCATTTGAGTCTTTAATGAAGAAATATGGAATCACACATAAAGTTGCCACCCCTTATCACCCTTAGACAAGTGGATAAGTAGAGCTTGCTAATAGGGAGATTAAACAGATCTTGGAGAAAACAGTGAACCCTAATAGGAAAGACTGGTCTTTAAGACTTAATGATGCACTTTAGGCTTATCGAACTGCTTATAAAACATCATTAGGTATGTCACCTTATAGACTAGTCTATGGAAAACCTTGTCACTTGCCTGTGGAAATTGAACATAAAGCTTATTGGGCTATTAAAGCTTTCAATTCAAACCTCGATGATGCTAGTCAACTGCGAAAATTGCAAATAAATGAGCTTGAGGAAATAAGAAATGATGCATATGACAATTCAAGAATTCATAAAGCAAGAATCAAAGACTTTCATGATAAGAAATAGTGAGAAAAACATTCAATGTTGGTTAAAAAGTCTTGCTTTATAATTCTCGACTCCATTTATTTCCTGGAAAACTAAGATCAAGATGGAGCGGTCCTTTTTAATGTGAAACATGTGTATCCATATGGGGCCTGTGATATCGAGAATCCAAAGAATGACAATGTTTTCAAAGTAAATGGGCATCGTTTGAAAGTTTATTTTGATAATTTTTCAGTTGAAAATGATTATATTGAATTGAGTGATCCTGTATATAAAGATTGATTCTTTTTCTCACATTGTTTTGTGTTTTGTTTTGGTTTTGCTAGTCTCTCTCTCACCCCAGTCAAATGGCGGATAACGGTACTCTGTGACTTAAGTCGGTTATTTCAATTTCCCAAATAACTGATATCTATATATGTTTGTACAATTCTTAGCTCTTTCTCCCTTCTTTGAATCTCTTCTCTAATTCTCTTTTGAAAATGGACACCACTCTTGAAAAATTAAAAAGGTATTTTCCCGCTCTGCCTTCAAATACGATTACAAAAATTTACCGTGCTAGGTGTGCATGATTGAGGTTGTTAATTAATCATGGAATTCCTGAAGATATCCGTTGGCTAATTGAAGCAAAGGTCTGATTATCAGGTGAGTCCTTCAATTCTTTCATTTCACACATGCCTGGAACAAGTACAAACACTTTTGCAAAGAAACGTCATGCAAAACGACTGAAAGTCTGTCACAGATGTGCCAGATGGACTTGCAATGCAACATGTCGTTCTTTAGGAATGGTATCTGTAAACCGTGAAGATAAGATACAATTCATTAAGGATGGCCTGAGTAAGGGGTCTTTAGATAATCTTTTATTGACCCTTGAGACGCATCCTAGTGGAGATGTGCATCGTGTAATTCATGATTTATGGCCACAATTCCACAAAGAACATGATCGACTTAGTCTTGGAAATCTGACTAAAAAAGACCTTGTTTGCTAGTTTTTAAGAAAACTGGATGGGAAGCCTATCCCCGACCCATAGAGGGCGTTTAAGCCGTTCTTGGACGTAAAACCAAGGGAAGATGTGAGCCACAATCACAACTACCTATACATACACCTGCTTTTTCAAAATAAATAATTAATAAAGAGAGAGAGAGTATGTGAGACTACAGCTGGCCTATATATAGGTAGTATGATTGCATTTTCAATTTCTCATCTATAAATTCTTCTCCTCTTCCTTCCCTTCATTTCTACTCAACCCATACATTCATCAAATATAGAAGTGTGTAGAAATGATAGGTTCCTCAAGTCATCACATAAGAAATATTTGTGTTTTCGGTGGATCCAGTCCTGGGAAAGAAAAAGAGTTTTTAGAATCAGCAAATCATCTTAGTCAGGTACTAGCTGAGAGAAAGATTCATTTAGTGTATGGGGGAGGCAGCCTTGGGTTAACGGGAGGTGTGTCAATGGCTGTATTTTTAGGAGGCAGTCAAGTTTTGGGGGTTGTCCCCAAAGCTTTAGCAAATGGGAACATCATTCGAAAAACAGTTGGAGAGGAACTATAGGTCCCCACAATGTCTGATCGACTGAACGTCATGTTTAGCCATGCTGATGCCTTCATTGCCTTACTAGGTGATCTGAGCACATTGGAAGAGATCTTTCATATTTCATCTTGGGCCCAACTGCACATTCACCATAAACCTATAGGTTTGTTAAATGTTAATGGTTTTTATGATAAGTTGTTGTCTTTCCTTGATCAAACTGTGGAACAAGAATTTCTAACATCTTCGACACGACAAATCATAATCTTTGCTGCTACTGTTGAACAATTGATTGACCAACTACAATCTTTCATCCCTGTCATTGATCCCTGCATGAGTCGCCTAGATTGGTCAACTACGCAAAGCCGTAAAAAGCTTAGATTAGATTTGAGCCTTCATTTGTGAAACCTTGTGTCTTTTGGTTTTATTAATAGCATATTATTTTGTTTGGTTACTTCTTATATTTGTTTAAGTGTGTTTTAGGTTTGTCAGTGTTTGCTATTTCAGGTGATGTCTTCTATACTCTATCTTTCTACCTTAGGACATTGAGGATAATGTCTCGTTTTGGATGGGGGGAGAGGGTAGTAGTAAAAAAAAAAAAACTTGCTAACTGTTTTTGCCATTTGACAAAATTGTTATTAGGATGGCAGAGTATGGAGTCAGTTTTATTAACTCTTGAGACGCATCTTAGTAAGTATCCTTATTATGATGGTAGAGTAAGGAGGAAATTTTATTGACTCTAGAGACGCATCTTAGTAAGTATCATTACCAAGGTCTAATACCCTAAAGTCAACTGACTTGAGAGCTATTGGCCCAAAGCTTGTTACATGGGTTGAGGAGAAAAGCTTAAGGGAATCAAACATTGCACTATCTACGTATCAGTATCTGCAACCCGAGTTACTAAGCTCGTAGGGGTGTCTCAACACCTAATGCCCTAAGACCAACTAGTCTGGGAGTCATTAGCCGAAAACTCGTTACATGGGTTAAAGATACATTATGTTTTAAGTTGTATGTGCATATAAATAAATAAATAAATAAAACAAGAAGAAAAAAAAAGAGAAAAAGAACAAATAAATAAATAATAATAATCCCAACCCAAGGAAGTTCACCTTAAACATTTGAACATAATATTGTTTTCTTCCAACAAAAGCCCCATCATCTATTTTTCATATATTGAGCACATAAAAAGAAGGTTTATTAATATCTTGTTTAAAGAAATATGAAGCAAGAATATAAATTTAATGAGAGTTTGTTTATCTGGATAGATTAATGGAAGTTGAATGATGAATACCTTGCTTTGTGGAACTTGCAAATTGTTTCTCTATTTTAACGCTTTTGATTACTAGGGACTAGTAATAAGCTAGTTGGGGGGTGTGATTAGTACTTAAAAGTGCATATTTATCAAGGTTTTAAATCATCATTTTGCACTTAAAGTATCACTAACTCCTTAACTAAAACATGTTTTATAATAACAAGTCTAATACTATAAAATGCCCTAATAAATGGTAAATGCTCATCTTAAATGCAGGCCTATCACATAAATGAAAGGATTGATTGATGAGTTTAAGCATTGAAAGTGAAAGGACAAAGAGATGGCCAAACTTAGAAAAGAGATACTGGTGCAGTCCAAACCAGAACATTGCTCGGTAATTGGATCATATCTGGAGCTCTAGATCTCGGATTTAGGTCCATTTTATATGGATGGAAAGGTAAGACAAAGGCCTACAACTTTCATGGGTGCCCAAGATTTAAAAAGGCCATTTTGAAGTCCAAATTGAAGGAACAACGAAGAAGTCCAAAGCTGTCCTGCAGCCCAGACACTGTTTAGTGTTCAACCCATATCTTGAGTTCTAGAAGTCCAAATGACCTCATCTTTTTTTTGTTGGAAAGCTAAGACAAATTCCTAGAACATTCCTGAGGATTCTGTGCAAATTATGATGTTAGTAATGACATCTTGTTCAGACAAGAAGATAAGGATTGTCACCAAGTCAAGATGTGGCCACCCACTCATCAATTAGTCAACAATTCAATAGTTCCAAATTTTGGCCTATAAAAGGAGGCATTTACCATGTATTGATGCATCTTGGTTTTCAGATCAAGATCATGCTCTTGCTTTCTCTCTTTGTATTGCTTATGTTTTGCTTTCATTAATATCAAGTTTATGCACTTCATTTCCTTTCCTTTACTTAGTTAACTTCTTTCTCATTTATGTTCTTATCTTGTTCATTTATGTTTCTTTCTTTCATTATGTTTAGCTAAGTTAATTATGTCAAGGTGAAAAGGGTACACTAATGGTGTAAGAATAAGTATAATATAAACTTAACATGAATCTTAATGTTGGATACTAACATGTTTTATATTTGTTATCTTGTTCACTTTTAATACTTTGCTTGTTAAATAGTTAATCTAGATTTATGTTGTGTAACACTTGGTACAACAAATACTTGGCACTTTCATAGCCCATACTGTATGGTATAACCGGCACCTAAGCTATGAAAGGAACTTGATTTGTTGTTAACATAAGTTATAATCATGAATGCCTGACAACATTTACAAGTATTAACATTATTCGAATAAGATAACTAATGTAATCATGTTAACAAATTATAATCTGATTGGAACCTCCTTTATGTATGGTTTCTAATTGAGTAATAAGAGTTTATACTATACTTGTTTGAAGTACCATTAGTGGATCCTCTAACCTTGACATTTATTTTTATTATTGTTTAATCCTTACATTAACCTTACCTCTCAAAGCTCTCTTTATTACTACTACTACTATTATTATTATTTACATTCTTGTTATATTTTATGTACGTTAAGTATGCTCTATGTTTGATCAAGGATCCTGACATTGTTGGTCTTGCCTTGTTCATTCGTATCAGAAATCTGTTTATATTATATAATATATCTCTTTGATCTTTTCATAAACTCAGTATATAGGCTGGAAACCTGTGACCCGATCTTTTAGATCATTCTCAGGTATAACAACACCACGTACTGAGTATTATTATTGTTGTTGTTGTTGTTATTTAAAATTTATACAATTAACCTCTTTGTGGTTTGACCCCGGTCTTGCCGGGTTATTTATTACTTTGACACTCCTGCACTTGGGAGAAGACATCAATCTTTTGGTCGTGTCACCTTCCAAGCTACTTCCATATTTATGATGTGCTTTCTGATAGGCCTCTTGCTTGTTGTCATGCATGCCTATATGCTAATGGGTGTATGGTAATATATTGCCCCAAAAGTTTCTGTATATTTGTTGCTAACTTAGGTGTGTGATGTTTTGGAAGAAAATAGTTTATTATTGTTTATTATTGCCACTCGTTGCACTAGAGGTGATAGATTGATGTTGCATTGATGTGTCCTAGCCCCAAACCCTAGAAAAATAATATTACTTATCATGAAAAATGAGTAAATAAAAAGAAAAGAATTATTCCTCATGCTTTTACAATGTCAATATGCTATTTATGATTTATTAAGATACTTTCTGAGTATTAACATTAGTTTATGTTGCTATAAAGGCAAAGGTGATGGTACAGATGCAGAATATAGAGCACAAGAAGAAGATTTTCTCATCCAAGATGAGATTTCTATATCTCGTCTAGTGAGCATCAAGCATGTAAGTCATTCTTTATAGTGATGTTGCATTTCATAAGTATTGCAAAAGTTACAAATGCTCCATTATACATGCATCCCTTGTTATTGAACTGTTGATTCTCTATAGGAGGAAGGGACAAGTTTGCATGAGAGAGACGACTTATACGTGAATTGAAAAGGATATGAGATGAGGATGATTCACATTTTAATAATTTTTAGATTTTAAATAATCAATATCCCCTTTAAACCTTCTTGGGAAAGGAGGATTTAGAGAGGTTTATAAGGTCCGAACTTCGGCAAATAGTTTCATTTGATGATAGAAACATTAACCTCTATTTGTTTGATGAAAATTCATATTTACCATGACAAAAGTATGGATAATTGTTTTGTTGCCAATATTGGTAGTTGTAAAAGCACATCCTTTTGCAGTGATTTGAAGTGACAAATTTCCGGCGGGCTTGTGATTTGGTGGAGCATAGGTATGTTGCATGTAAGCTAGATCGTTTGAATGTTCAATCAAGTGAGAATAAGAAGCCAAGTTACATACGACACGCCTTGCGAGAGTACAATATTCACAAGACCTTGGTCCACAATGAAATTGTCCATCTTGTAATCTAGGGCACCGAGATTCATGCTGACAAAGCATGGTAGTTTCATAAATTTGTCATTTATTAAAAGTATGGTCATTTAATATTATATCATCACTTTGTCATCATACATGTGTTTGTGTGGAATCCTTTTGAAATCATGAAAGTATGGAAATGTTAACACTGTATAAAGAGTTAAATGTTCAAAGATGTTGGGAGGCTAAATAGAGCACCTTATAGGAGTTAAAAGTGGGGGAGCGAGGATCAAGACATGGATGAGAGATGCATTTCTTTGTTGCAGTTCCTTGTTTTATGGAACCGATTGGATATTGATTAATTTATTAAATTTCTTTTATGCTTTCTTTGTTTCGTCAATTTATTTGACTTAAAGTGGGCTACCCTGTGCTTTCTCTTAAAAGTGTCTTCTACAATTGGAGCCAACGGACCTGACAAGAATTATTTTTTTTCATTGTGAGTGATCATGTCCTTGATTTTTTTTTGTTGGTGTCCTTTTCCATAAACTTTTATCGAAGTTAATTGATATCAAGATTCTGTTATGGCCTTACAATTCGTTTCTTTAGTAGTCATTCATTTTGTATTGAGTGATCTCTTCCAAAACCTAGGTAATGATGACAGGCATCAACAATACCATGTATGTTTCATCATACACTATCTCATTTCCAATCTATGAGATTGAGGTATTTCTCAATGTCACTGTTTTAAGTTTGTATTTTAATGATTTTTGTTATTTTTTTTTTTTGATCAAATGTAAGTATTGTATAGATCAAAAAGTAGTAAGCGAAGCTTACGAAACAAGCTGGAAATCAGCAGAACAAAAGAACATACATAACCCGTCAAAGGGAACAAGCTCTCTTAAAAGAGAAAAAACTCTAAATCACAACCTAAATGCAAAAAGCAACAAGGAAAACGAAAATGCTAGAATCAGCATACACAAAAGCAAGCGCCCAAGGCAAAAGGAAGTGCGGACGTGCGCATCGATTCCAACAAACAACCACTAGCAAAGTGAAACTCTAGCCAATCAAAGCCATGCAGATGACTAGCTTAATCACGCCAAGAGAGAACTCTCGGCCAGCTATCCTAGCATCATCAAACTGGACACCTCGATGCCAGCAAAAGCAAACAACCAGCACACCGCAAGCCGACATGGAGATGAAGCTGGAATAGCAACAACCACGCAAGCTAACAACAACAGCTGACAGTGACTCATCCAAGGGAACCAGGGGAAGAGCAACTACCAGCCATCCAAACAGAAACGAAACAAGAGGAGGAACCGCAAGCCGACAAGGAGAAACAACAGGATCAACATGCTAAGACATTGTGAGCTTAAACTTTCTGAAATCAGAAACTGAGCAGAAAAAACTACAAATCCAGTTGTAGCAATCAACGAGACTAGCTTCGTTGTGAAGCAGCAACATGGTAAATAGAGTGGTCTTTTTCATGGAAAAGCAAAGCTGTGTAAAACAGAATTTGGAATCTTCGTAGTGTGGCATCTACAGAGGATGACTTCTGTGCAAAGATGCGGCTGTTTCTTTCATCCCAAATCAAATACACAAGTAGGGCAAGGGATACACGTCTCATTCTTAGTTTCAGCTCTTTACTCCTCCCATTCAGACCTCTGATGGCACTGGAAAGTGTAGACATAGGCTGATAGATTCTAAGCCAGCTCTTAGCTCGATTCCAGAGTAAAGAAGTCCAGCTGCAATTGAAAAATAGGTGGGCGTGTGACTCGTCTTCACTGCTGCATAGGGAACAAACAGTTTCAATGGGAAGGTAGCTGAGCCGGTCCCTTGTGCGGAGTCTACCTAAGGTAGCGAGCCATAGAATAAATCTGGTTCGAGGCAGGGACCATTCCTCCCAAACCACCCTAGCCCACTGGACACTCTCACCTTTAATCCTAAAGAAATCATGAGCTTGAACCAGAAATCTCCCCGAACCACTATGCCAATTTTCAAGAGTAGTGATAGCAGCAGGTATGCCTCCACATTGTTCCACCAGCTGGTTTTTGAGAGTGCAAATGGACTTCCATAGAGGCGATGAAACACTCCTCACACCCACAGCCCAGATTGTTGTATGAGGAAGGTAATAATGTGCCACCCAACGAATCCACAAAGAGTCAGATTTAAGATGAAAATTCCATAGCTGTTTTGCTAAAAAGCTTTTGTTTCTTGCCCTGATATCTAGGAGAGCCAAGCCTCCTTCCTGCTTGGGAAGACATACCTTTTCCCAGGAGACAAGAGCAGAGTGAGGTGAACAAGAGTTACCCGACCAGAGGAAACTTCGACAGATGCTATTGATCTTGGTAATAACTATACCTGGCATCGGGAAGATACGGAGCCAGAATTGGACCATGCCATGCAGAACTGATCTGATGAGCTCAAGGCGACCCGCATAGGAGAGGTGTTTCCGCATCCAACTCTGAATAGAAGATTCCAATTTATGCAGGAGAGGGGAGAATTGACTAGCCAATAATTTGTGAGGGCTTAGAGGGACCCCTAGATAACGGAAAGGAAAACTCCCTTCTATAAAGCCAGTAAGGTGCAAGATGGCAAGCTTAACACTTTCCCCCACACCACCAAAATATATAGAAGACTTCGCAGCATTAATATCAAGGCCTGATATTCGACCAAAAGCAAGAAGCTGCTGGTTTAATATGCTAACTGACTGCGTATCGCACCGGCAGAGTAATAGGACATCATCAGCAAAAGCTAAGTGGGTAACCCCTAGAGCACAACACTTGGGGTGAAAATTGAAATCAATGTGCTGCGTACTCTGCTTAATCATCCTAGAAAAGTATTCCATACAAGCAATAAAGAGGTATGGAGAAAGAGGATCTCCTTGACGAATGCCACACTGCCCCTTGAAGAAACCATATAGATTCCCATTAACAGAAACAGAGAAAGATGCAGTCTCAACACATTGCATAAGGAGCCGGACAAACCGAGGAGGGAAGCCCAAAGACAGCAATACATGTGAAGAAATCCTTGACTTGGGACAAACCGAGGAGGGAAGCCCAAAGACAGCAATACATGTAGATGACGTTGCAACAAGATATCGGCCGAAAATCCGCAGCCAAGTTAACATTGGATGATTTTGGGACAAGGGCAATGACAGAATGGTTTACTTGTTTGAGCAAAAGTCCCGATGTGAAGAAATCCTTGACTGCAGCACAAAAATCACCGCCCACTATACTCCATGCTTTCTTGAAGAACAGGGAAGAGAAGCCGTCTGGCCCAGGGGCCTTCTCATTTCCAATGCTGAAGGGAGTTTGCTGGATAAGGTCATCTGTTACTGGACCCAAAAGCTGATCATGGGAGGCTGTATCAATACAGGGGCCACACTGGATGACATCCTCATTAATGGGATCGGTTTGTTTTGTAGAGCCAAGGAGATTTGTAAAGTAACGGACAAACTCATCCCCCACCTCATCAACCGAAGAAGAATACGTGCCAGAGGGGACCTGGATTGCTGGAATATGATTTCTCCTATGCTTTTGGCTCAGCATAGCATGGAAGAAACGGGTGCCTTTGTCCGCTTCCTTTAAGAAAGTGAATTTGAGTTTTTGCCCATAGTAACTCTGCTCCGCCGACTTGAGGTACACAAGCTGTGATCTAAAATGCTTGACCTGGGACTGAAGATGAATATTATCACAGTCTTGATGCAAAAAAGGGCTATCCAGTTCTTCCTCAGCCCTGGTAACACGTTGAGAGATGTGACTATAATGAAGCTTATTGAGCTCCTTCAGTGGCCTTTTCAGTAGTTTCAGCTTCCGGCACAAAGTGAACATATAGGAACCATAAACAGGCGTATTCCAGCATTGCTCAATCAGCTCAAGGAATTGTGGGTGATCAGCCCACATGTTAAAAAATTTAAAGTTCCTGTTCCTACATGGCTGCCGAGAACCTATTTGAATATAGGATGGGGAATGGTCCGAGAAAGCCCCAGGATTGTCAAAATGCACTTGAGCCTGCTGCTGCAAAGTGGACCAATGAGTGTTGACCATAACTCTATCAATTTTGCTCCAGACATGTCCATTTGACCAGGTGTAAAGGCAACCAGTTGAGTTAAGGTAAGCAAGACCCAAATCTGAGCAACATTCCCTGAAGTCTGTAATTTCATAGCTGGTCACAGGAGCTCCACTGTGTTTATCCTCCTGAGAAAGCACCGAATTAAAATCAGCAAGAACCAGCCAAGGAGTATTAGGACTCCACCTCCGTAGGTCATCCCATAGGGATCTCCGAAGAGAAATAGTGTTGAAACCATAGACAAAAGAAGCTGTGAAACTGTAATGACTCTCCAAACAAGTAATGAGAACATGCACTACTTAGGCAGAAAAATTAAACAAAACAACATTAACAGTGCTGGTGTTCCAAAAGAGAACAATTCTGGCAGTGGAGGCTACCTCACTATTACTGATATACTTCCAGGACTTCAGCCTAAAATTGTGCATGAGACCGACTCTGGAAGAAGCTAACTTAGTCTCTACAAAGCAATAAACATCAATCTTCTTTCTTTTCATGAGGCTAACAGCCTCATGCTGCTTCAGAGGGCTATTAAGCCCTCTGATATTCCAGCATTGGATTAACATCATTTGGCAGGAGTGGCAGGCGGAGCCCTACCACGTCCTTGGCCTTTGTTTGCATGCTTACGACCTCCACTTCTAGTAGAGACTCCGACAGATAAACCTGCATGTAACTCCTTGTACGTTGTTGCCTCTAGGGCTTAGAAGTTTCTTTGTGTGCTTTCCTCTCACAGTCTCCCATTCATCAGCTTCCATATGCATGGGATCCAAACAAGTGTCCCCAACAACTGTCTTTCCTTTATCATTCCCCATATTGTTGCGTATAACCTCTGGTTGCCCCTTGTCATTCCCTTTCTTGGTGTGTGCAGCCTCTGCATGTTCTTTGTCATGCTCCTTATTAGTTTGCAAAACCTTCCCCAAACGCTGAAGAGCGCTAACTCTCCTCTCCTGAGAAGGACCCGTAGGAAGGCCTGCCTTATTTGAGAGGCCCTCTTTATCAGCATCAACAGGAATAGAGAATTTAGTGCATGCTCCAGAAGAGTGTCCAAGGACCCGGCAGTGTTTGCAAACTTTCGGCAACGTTTCATAGACAACCGATTGATTTAGAGTAGTGTCGTTAGGGAGACAAATAGGGATAGAGCTAGGCAAATCATCCAGTAAATCAAGCTCAATCAAAACTCTTGCAAAAGATAACCGCTCCATGGTGGCTGTAAATTTGTCACTTTGCAATGGCTTTCCAAGGACACTAGCTATCTTGGAGAGGCCCTGAATGGACCAGCATTTCAGTGGGAGATTTGGAAATCTCACCCATACAGGCACTGTGGTCATATTTTCAGCTGAAAAATCAAAAAATTCTGACATGGGTTGTAGGAGAAGAGGACGTCCATAAACCGAATAAGGCCCTTCAGCAAGAACAGCTAGTTTGTCATCAACATTTTGAAACTGATACACTAGCCAGCCCGATTCATGGATAGTTAACTTGGCTTCACAGTGCCAAGAATTTGAGATAATGCTACTCAAAGCTTTATAACCCGGGAATTTACCAGCAACAAAACCCACAATGCATAAATTCCAATAATCAGAGTGACTAGTCAAATCATCATTAAGAAGAGTACACGTTTTGATAGTGCTAATCTCAGAATAATGCAACAGTTTAGGGCAAACATCTGGATTTTGTTTAGAGGAGAACAGGTCACGCCATTTGCTAGGGGCAGGCACAGGGGACTTACCTGGAGAAGAGGCGTGTTGAGCTGGGGGGGCAGCGTTTGAGGCTGATTTCCCAGAATCACCTAGAGGCTGTGGAGGAGGGGCCACTAGCTCTTCGCCAGAGGGCAGGTCCAGCTTCCCTATAGCAGGGATTGGAGTAGGGGAGCGAAAAAATTTAGAACTTCCTCCAGATGCATACTCAGAAATAGAGTAGTCAACCTCATCTTCTTCAAAGGCATCACAGTCGGAGCAGTCCTCAACCAGAACATGGTCAGCAGTGGAAAGAGAGATGGCCTTCTCCGCAACAATGACCTCATTCTTCTCAGGACAGATAAGATACTTGTCAGGACTAGACCCACCTGCAAGTGTTTTTAGAAGAGAAGAACGGGCTGGGGAACTAGGATGTAAAGGTACATCTGCTAGCGCAAGAATAGACTTGTCGGGAATATCTGCTTTAATATGCTATCGAGTACGCACAGGAGATCGACGCGAAGATGTAGTTTTCTTCTTGTTTTTAGCCATAAGGAAAGAAGGGGTCGAAGAAATCAAGATTCAAATTGCTACAGTAACCGAGAGCAAGTTGCAGTCAGCGCCATACGCAAGGAGAAACTGATCCCGTGAGGGGAGAGAGCTTCTCTCTCTAGTTTCTCTCTCTTGCGCTGAATACTATTTTAATGATTGTTGAAAATGATTGTTGTTATTTAATAGGAAGGTGCATGGCATCAAGTTTTATTTGCTTTTGCTGAGATTGTGTTGATAATTCTGACAATCACATCTCGGTACTACTTCATAACCTACTTTATTTTCTTTTCTAAGGTATGGAGTGAATAATGGTCCACATCGTATTACAAAAGGTGAAGGATCCTGATTTTTATTTTTTTTTTTTTTCTTTTAACATATAAGCTTATCTTTATCTTTACAAATCTTATCACACAATGCTCCATAATTTCTTTTGAGTTAGTTGTTCTGTCATGAGGCATAATCTTATTTGAGTAGCTCAGAAAGTCTAACTGTGGCCACCATCGATTGGGAACAATCTAGGATTCTGCCACTATCCTTCCATCCATGCATTTAATTAGAAACATTGTAATGCTTTACAGAAGAACTAGGGGGGAGGGGGGGGATAGAGAAGTGCTCTATATTTGCAACCATACAATTTTTATTTCTATTTTCTTCATCCCTCTCGACCCTTAGAAGATGAGAAACCTGATTACTCTTTTCTTATTCGCAAGTGCTCAATCTATGAGTTGTTCTTTGTGAATATTTTTATCATATAGATCAACCAATTTGGTTAATTTTTTATTAAGCTGTTGTCTTCACTTACTATCTCTTGGAATCACCAACTTTATCGATCTTGGCAAGTTGCTTAAACTTAACTGTTGTTAGGCCTAGTCCTTACTCGCATGGCTTCCTAAATGGGTTGGGTTGGAATTCTCTATTTCACTTGTTCAGTGTCCACATCAACCAACCAAGACCATCTTTACTGTTGATGGCCACCTTAAATAGCAAGTTGCTAGCATGGCTATTTTGTGATAGTAAATGGATGATACACTTTTGTGGGTTAGCTTGTTATTAAAGTTTATTTATTGTTGTGTGTGAGTCATGAGAGAATTCTGTAAGAGGAAAAATTTGATTGGTGTTTCCATATTGCTATGTTATTTTAAATGACTGCAAAATGCTTTATACAATGTCCCCTGAATCCATGTTACATTTTCCTCATGAGAGAAGTGCTCTATATTTGCAGCCATACAATGTTTGTTTTCTATTTTCTTCATCCCTCCCGACCCTCAAAAGATGAAAGGAAACCTGATTACTCTTTTCTTATTCGAAAGTGCTCAACTACATGTTGTACTTTGTGAATATTTTTATCATATAGATCAACCAATTTGGTTAATTTTTTATTAGGCTATTGTCTACAATTACTACCTCTTAGAATCATCAACTATATATATTCTTGGCGGGTTGCTTAAACTTAACTATTGTCAGGCCTAGTCCTCACTCTCATGGCTTCCTAAATGGGCCGGGTTAGAAATCTCTATTTCACTTGTTCAGTGTCCATATCAACCAATCAGGACCATATTCACTATTGATGGCCTCCTCAAATAGCAAGTTGCTAGATGGTAATTTTGTGATAGTCAATGGATGATACACTTTTATGGGTTAGCTTGTTATTAAAGTTTATATATTGTTGTGTGTGAGAGTCATGAGGAATTGTATCTCTGTAGAACAATTGCTTCTCCATAGAAAAGAATCTATGTTCTTTATGCACTTTATTTCTCACTGCCTTTTGCTTTGTTTCTAGAAGATCAATGATAGAAAGTCTAATAATTTTTAGGAAAACTGAAGTTATGAATTTAGTGGAAAGTGGTCATTCTCTTGCTCCAATCCATACCGTGTAGTGCAGCAAGGAATGGTTTGATTCTTTGAACCTTTTGTTATTGCTTAATTTTCTTAAAAACTATGTATATTCTTTTCCTACTAATTTTTAAATTTCCTTTCTATTTCTCATGAATCTTAATAGATACCACCATTGACATTGATGAAAGACTCTGAGTGTGTTGATGTATTCAAAGAAATTGGTGGCACAGACATCGTGAAAGTTTAAAAATTATGCAGGAAACAGGCAAGGAAGGGATAGTTCAGTTGGGTTTTCTTTCAAGAATGTTTTCAATGCGTATAATTTTATTTTCTTAGTTAATCAGGGAACGAAATAAAGCAAATAATTCCAGGTGTTCAGTATTTGCATGAGAGGCTGAAGGAAATGGATGAAGAGAAAGAAGAGCCGAGAAAATATCAGCAACTTGATAAGCCACGAAAATGTCTAGAATATACTATTTAAGATGAGGAACTCCATGATGCTCGATAAAAATTGTTGAGGTCAGTACCTATTAAATGCTTTGACATGCATAAAGGTTTATTCATGTAGTGCTTTTATGAATCTCATAGAATGTTGCCCAAAATTACTAGTTGAAGTATTCAAGGATAGGCATGCTTGTAGCTGACAAAGAGGAAAATAAATATGATCAAACTGGTCATTATAGATGTTCCATATCCTTTATTTGTGTCTATTACAAAATAATTTTGGAATTTTAAACAATGAACTGCAAGGTGATCTTAATTCTTATGTGGAAATTAAAATGTTCGATAGTTATGGTATTCTTTATCAGGCTCTTGTTTCTAAACTACTTTTGGAAATTGTAGGATGAGTGATTAGCATCGCAATCTAGGAATTAAACATGAAATTGATAATCTTGACTGCAAAATGTTGTGATGTGATTAGCTAGTTGCCATACAATGAGTGTTGTAGAAAGATTTCAGGTCTGGTATTTCTCATTCTTACTGATTGTTGGAGACTGTTACTTTAGCTCCTCATGGCTTGCTTGGTAATGGCAATGTATTTTAGCATCGATTATTTGGAAGATTGCTGCTTTTTCCTGTGTTTTTTTTTAAGCTGAGTTTTTCTTCTCCTTCAAGATTTTTCTGGACTATTTATCATTGGCATGAAATATGCTTTTTTGCCTTAAAAATAATGTTACAAAATGGAAATCCTTTGGCCATAGTTATCTGAGGAGGTGTTAAAGAAGTGTTAGACTGTCTTGACATTCAATTTAAAGACTTTGTCCATGATCAAAAAATGTATTGTTTCATTTTTTTTCCTAAGGCAAGGTAGTGCCTTTTGTATATTTATTTTTCCTCTTCTCATGTGGAGGAGGCTCAGAGCAAGATTTCTTAAAATCAGCTAAGATGTATTACGAGGTGTTGAATTGAATGCCCGTGAGGAGTCCAAGGGTAGTAGAGAGAAAGAGGAAGCAGAGAAACGACAAATAGAAGCGATAAAAAACTTGACAGAGATGGAGGTTGATGGGAAAGACCTACGAGAGAGAATTTCAGGACATATCCAAGCCAAGGTATCAAATTCTAACAAGGAGAAAAATGCTAATTATTTGTTAGGGTTAAAGAATGATAAATGAATGCTTTTATTTAAAATGTGGTATGCTTTTAGGATGATGCTACGAAGCAACTCGATATTCTACAGAGAGAAATACTAGATGCCCATGAGGATTCCAAGGACTTGGAAAAGGTGCTCAAAGATCATACAAAAGAAGTTAAAGAGTTCAATAGGGAGAAAGAGGAAGCAGAGAGACGACAAATAGAAGCGATAAAAAAGCAGACAGAGCTTGAGCTTGGCGTGAAAGACCTACAAGAGAGAATTTCTAGACATATCCAAGCCAAGGTATCAAACACTAACAAAGATAAAAATGCTAATTATTTTTGGGGGATAAAGAATGCTAAATGCTTTTATTTAAAGTGTGGTATGCTTTTAGGATGATGCTATGAAACATCTTGATATTCTACAGCAAGAAATACAGGATTCTTTGAAGGATCTTGACAATATTATTCCCTTATACGAATAACAAGTTATAAAGGAATATGGTATCAAAAAGATGTAAGCCCGAGAATTTTAAAGTTTGTTCATGCTTTTGTTTGCTGCACATGGACCAGGTGCTATTGTTCTGTCTACCTTTGGAATTGTCAGATTGCTTGGTGTTAGTATATGGGTTTTAGTCTTAACCAATACTTTAAAGTGAACATGCCAAAGATTAGATTGCATTTAGATTCTATCTAGGGTAAGCTACAGTTCCATTACCTCTTAACATATAAATAAGGCCCTGGATCAGTCATGATGTCAAGTCAGTAAAAATTGTTTGCTGATATATTTATTCATTAAAAAATTTCAGTTTTAGTTTCCAATTTCATTTCTTTTCTTTTCCAAATTTCTGGTTTTCCTTTGTATCCACCCTTGAAGTGTATTTTCTTTCTTTATCTTGATGGTCTATGCCAGGAAAAGGCATTTTTATATGGTAGATGGGCCTTTTCTATGTGGAGTATCTTTCTTTCATAAACGGTTTTTGGCAACTTGCAGTATAATGGAGCATGAAAAGCATCTTAGCATCCTCTACTAAAAACAAGTTCAAGCAACCCAATTTTCTAGCAAAGCTGCCCGTGAAAAATATGGCTGCAATATGAAATTGACTTTGGTATATGGTAGATGGACTTTTGCTATGTGCAATATCTATCTTTCATAAATAGTTTTTGGCAACTTGCAGTATAATGGAGCACGAAAAGCATCTTAGCATCCTCTGTCAAATGCAAGTTCAGGCAACCCAATTTTCCAACAAAGTTGCCCGTGATAAATGGCTACAATATGAAATTGACTTTGGCTTGATCCATTTAAAATAAGCTATCTTGTGCTTTCTGTAGTTGGTGCCAAAGGATATGACAATAATCTTTTTTCATTGTGAGTTATCGTGTCCTTGTTTTTTTTTTTTTAGTGTCCTTTCAATAATTTTTTTTGTATTTAGTTATCTCTTCCAAAACCGATGCAGATAATGATAGACATCAACTACTCCATGTACTTTTCATTATGCAGTATCTCATTTACAATTAATGAGAATGAGGTATTTTATCAATGTCACCCTTTTAGGTTTGTATTCTGATGATTATTGTTATTTAACAGTTAGGTGCAGGGCATCAAGTTTTATTTGCTTTCGTAGAGACTATGTTTGATAATTCCAACAATCGCATCTCGGTAATACTTCATAACGTACTTCCTTTTTCTTTTTGATGTGTAGAGGATAAATAATGGTCCAGATCTTATTATAAAAGGAGAAGGATCCTAATTTTTATGTTCATATTTTTCCTTCTTCTAACATATGAGCTTATATTTATCATTACAAATCTTCTCCCACAATGCTCCTAATTTCTTTTGAAATATTTATTCTCTGATGAGGCATAATTTTATTTGAGAAGTTCAAAAAGTCAAAACTATAGCCACCATCAATTGAGATAACAATTTAGGATTTTTCCCTTATCCTTGCATCCTTGCATAAAATTGGCAAACTTGTAATGCTTTACGAAAGAACTAGGGGGAAAACAGAGAAGTGCTCTATATTTGCAGCCATACAATTTTTTCTTCTGTTTTTTTTCATCCCTCTTAGCCCTAAAAAGATGAAAGGCATTTGATTACTCTTTTCTTATTCAAAAGTGCTCATTCTTCGTGTAGTTCTTTGTGAAGTTGTTTATCATATAGATTAACCAAGGTGGTTAATTTTTTATTAGGATGTTGTCTTCAATTGCTACCTCTTGGAATCTTCAACTTTATCAATCTTGGCGGGTCTCTTAAACATGACTACTATCATGCCAAGCCCTCACTCTCCTGGCTTTCTAAATTGGTTGGGTTAGAAGTCTCTATTTCACTTTTTCAGTCTCCACATCAACCAACTGGGACCATCTTCACTTTCGATGGCCACCACAAATAGCAAGCTGCCGACTTGACTATCTTTGTGATGGTAAATGTTCGCTATACTTTTTTGGGTTTGCTTGTTATTGAAATTTATATATTGTTATGTGTGCAAGTCATGAGAGAATTTTGTAAGAGGAAAAAATTTATTGGTGCTTCTTAGTTGTTATTTTATTTTAATATGACTGCAAATTGCTTTATACAATGTCCATTGGATCCATGTTACCTTTCCTTATAAGAGAAATCGTTACATATGGCACGCATTCATTTAATGTTTTCTTTTTGCCCTCTCACTTGTTAAGCATATGTTTTTACAAGTTGTTGATTAGGAGGAATTGCATCTCCCTACAATTGGTTTGAAAAAGGATGAGTATTTTTTGATGGAAAGCACATCACGTTCATCTATGTTCTTTATGCACTCTAGTTCGCATTGCCTTTTCCTTTGTTTCTGGAAGATCAATGATTGAAAGTAATAAATTTTAGGAAAACTGAAGTTATGAATTTATTGGAAAGTGGTGGGTTCTCTTGCTCCAATCTATACTATGTAGAGCAACAAGGAAATGTTTGATTCTTTGAACCTTTTATTATTGCTTAATTTTCCCAAAAATTATGTATATCATTTTCCTACAGATTTTAAAATTTCTTTTGTTTCTTGTGACAATGATAACATCATTAACATTGAGATGAAAGACTTTGAGTGTCTTGATTTATTGAATGAAATTAGTGGCACTCAAGTGTATGAAGAGAGACGCCATGAAAGAATATTTGATTCCTTGAACCTTTTATTAGCGCTTAATTTTGTTAAAAATTATGTATATTCTTTTCCTATTGATTATTAAATTTTATGTGTTTCTTGTGACACTTAATAGATAGCAATATTGACATTGTTGACAGACTCTAAGTGTCTCGAGTGTGGGATGTCGTGAAAGTTTCAAAAATTATTCCGGAAACATGCAAGGAAGGGATAGTTGAGTTGGGTTTTCTTTTGTTGATGGTTTTTCAGTGTGTATAATTTTATTTTCTTTGTTAAACAGGGGTCAATAGAAAACAAATAATTCAAGTAGTTTAGTACTTGGATGAGAGGCTGTAGGACCAGTGTGAAGAGAAAAGGGAGTTGAGAAAATATCTACAGCTTCACAAGCAGAGAAAATATCTGCAGCTTCACAAGCAGAGAAAGCTTCACAAGCAGAGAAAATCTCTAGAATATATTATTTATGGTAAGGAACTCCAATGAGCTCAACATAAATTATTGGAGGTCAATAGCTGTTAGATGTTTGGACATGCATAAGGTTTCTTCATGTAGTGATTTTATGAATCTCGCAAAATGTGCACCAAATTGTTAGTTGAAGCATAGAAGGACATGCATGTTGGTGCAAAAAGGAAAATAAACATGATCTAACTCGTCATTATAGATGTAGTGAGTCTCTTATTTCTTCCACTGGTTGTTCTTCCTTATCCTTTATGTGTGTATTTATTACAAGATAATTTTGGAGTTTTAAACAACGAAATGAAAGGTGAGCTTAATTCTTACATTAAAAATAAAATATATGACAGTTATGTTATTCTTTATCAGGTTCTTGTTTCTAGACTAGTTTTGGAAACTATTGGATTTATAATTAGCACCGCAATCCAAGAATTAAACATTGAATTGACAATCTTGAGGGTAGAATGTCATGAAGTGTGAATGGCTAGTTTCCATACAATGATTGTTGCATAAAGATTTAGGTATAGTATTTCTCATTCTTGTTCATTGTTGGAGACATTTACTTCAGCCCCTCATGACTTGCTTGGAAATGGCAGTGTGTTGTAGGAAGACTTGTGCTTGTGATTTTTTTTAGGCTATGTTTTTTCTTTTTCTTCAAGATTTCTCTAAACTATTTATCATGTTTATTATTGGCATGACATATGCTTTTCTTCCTTAAAAATAATGTTACAAAATGGAAATCCTTTGCCATAGCTATATCATGTGGTGTTTAAGTAGTGTTAGATTGTCTTGACATTCAATTTCAAGACTATCCAGGATCTAAATTGTATTGTTTCATTTTTTTTCTCTCGAGGCAAGGTAGTGCCCTTATATATTTATTTGTCTCCTTTCAGGTGAAGGAGGCTTGAAGCAAGGTTTCTAAAAAATTAGCTAAGATGCATGATGAGGTGTTGAATGCCCATGAGGAATCCAAGTACTTGGAGAAGGTGCTCAAAGATCTTACAAAAGAAGTTCACGCATTGAACATAGAGAAAGAGGCAGCAGAGAAATGAGAAACAAGAAGTGATAAAAAAGCAAACAAAGCTTGAGCTTGATGTGAAAGACCTGCATGAGTCCCTAGAGTGTATTTTCTTTCCTTATCTTGATGGTTCTGTCTATGCCAAAATTGCACTTTTATATAGTTGAAGGACTTTTGCTTTGTGCAGTATCTTTCTTTCATAAACAATTTGGCAACTTGCAGTATAATGAAGCGTGAAAAGCAGTTGAGCATCCTATATCAAAAAACAAGGTCGGGAAATACATTTTCCAGCAAAGCTACTTGTGAACAAAGGTTGCAAAAGGAAAATGATGATTTACAACGTCTTTCTTCTTCAAATTTGGCTTAGGCAAGAGTTCAGATTAGTCTATTCTAATACTTTAACATCAATGCAGATGTATGCTGGTGTTGTCAAAATCTTCCTATAGGTGGTACTTTCTTATCCGATGCTCATCATTTAATTAAGAAAGAATTAGGCCCTCTTATCAGATAATTCCATGATCGAAATACAATGTTAAGGGTTTTTCTTTTTTATTTTCTTTTTTAAATTGTTTAGGTAGTTTTAGTAAATTGGACTTAACAGGAGCTATATCTAAAGAAATGATTAACCTCTCTAACATATTATTTGTTCAATTTCTTCATTTTGTTTCCATTCCTTGGATTGCAGGCAACTTGTGTTTCTTCGCCTTTTCTTTTCTTTATAGGTATGCAAATTTCAAGAGGTTACTATTTAGTATATTTAGGTGTGAAAGGGACAATGTCAACACACTTATTGAATAATATAGGGGTGTACCTTAGAATAGGCTAAAATTTCATGAGGTTATTCTTTAGTATTTTAGGTGTGAAAAGGATAATGTCAACACACTTCTTGAATACTATAGGGGGTGTAGCTTAGAATAAGTTAAAATGTAAGGTATCTCCTCAACTAAAAGTTTCTACATGTTACTATCTAATCTATGATTTCAGCCCAAAATTCCCCTCACATTAAACTAATTCATACAACTGACATGGCAGATAATAATAAAACATGGTCTAGAGAACACAATTATTTAAGAATTATTTGGGTATTTTATTTCATGCTTTGGTTTGGCCTAATGTAGGATTTGGGGGCCCTATACAGGCACCCATTTTAAAGTCTTAATACTAGATGCTTGTCAAGTGAAATTTGATTTTTTGCAATTTTGCATGTTTCCTTACTCTTGTGGATATCAATACCTCTACTTTCTTGTAGATTCAAGGAAGCTACTTGTTGATTTCTTGGTTTTTTCTTTGCTTAATTTGTTGTTGGGTGACTGTTTTCAATTTCACATGTTTCCTTAGTCTTGCGGATATCAACACTTCTACTTTCCTTGTTGATTTAAGGAAGCTTCTTGTGGATTTCTAGGTTTCTTCTTTTCTTCACTCATTGTTGGTGTTTTTTGTTTTTGTTTTCCTTCAATTCTTTGATAAGCTTGCATTACAGTCTTTTGTTTTGATCTACGTGATTTTAATCAACATTTCAATTCTATCTATTTTTTAATCTTTTCAGAATGTTGGCATAGTTATTTTTATCAATAGTGTTGCACAACATACACATGTTTGCCCTTTTTATCAATATTGTGACCGTTCGATACCTTTATTAGCGTTTCTATAATGGATGCTGGTAAGGATTATGAGCATTATTCGATCAGGATAAAATTGTTGCTACGACAACTTGACTACACCTACTAGAGAAATCAGTTGAGAATATGATTGATTTGGTGACTGCCTTTATTTTTAACAAAACTGGTTTCCATTATGTTCATGCAATGACTGTTTTTCTACTTAATTATGCATGGTGGATTGAATGGGTTCTCTTAGAGATACCTTAGCAGATGAATTAATTTCTATAGAAGATGCCTTTGTGATGGATGATTTCTACACAATTGTGTTGTTTCATTTATATTTTTATTGAGTCACTTTCTACATGCAACCATTGATTTATCTGATTTTTCTCTTAAGAGAATATATGACCTGAGTGCATTTGAGTAGTTAAGGCCAAATTATGAGTTTGGGATCAGTCAGTGAGTACACCTGCCATTCGTACCGTTCCAGCACTATTTACCTTTAGTAACCCCATTCAGCTCTTTTACTTCTGTTCCTCATAGCTCATCTTGTTACATCACTTTTAGTCACTAATGTACACGGATAGCAACCATGATTATTGATATGAATATTTTGTGCTCTGGCCTTTTCAATTGTTAAGACATCTTTATAGAAAGCTTGTCCATATGGTTGCACATTTTGACCTAAATAATGTTGATTTTTCTTTTCCCATTTTTACTAGGTTCTGTCTGCTTGGTTTCTTGTATTAGTTCAAGTAATCCTTACTTGGCTTCTTGCATCATTCTTATAACAACCCACGATGTCACACAAGTAATTTATCTAATCTATTCTATTATGTTAAATATTTTCTCTTATAGTTGTGTTCCCAATCTTCTAGATGATATGGCTTAATCACTAGCAGTCTCTTAACCTTCTGCCATGGTTACTTTATCGTTTGAATGATGTACTTAGATAATTAGGCACCTTAATGCTTTGAAATGGGGACAAGCCACTTTTATCCCATTGAACAGGTAAGGATAAAGTATCCATGTGTAACTCATCCATATGGTTTTGATGTGGTACCTTTATTAAAAATGTTGAATTTTTCTCCCAATTTTACCCCAGTATTTGCACAGGATAGTCCTCCACCATGCTTGTTCTAATTGAAATAGTATTGATCTAGTAGTAACATTGATTCGAGATTTGTTGTTCTTAATTTATATTTAAGTCTCCTCGTGTAATTTATCCATCCATATGGTTCTGATGCGGTCCCTTTATTAAGAAAGTTGAAGTTTTCTCTCAATTTATCCCTAGGATTAGTGCAGGTTAGTTCTCCATCGTGCTTGGTCTAACCAAAATAGTATTGATCCAACAAAAACATTGGTTTGAGTTTTGTTGTAAATAATTTGTATGTTGGTCTACACACAAGTGAAAACTGAGTAATTGCTTGTGCTATTTTGTTCCAAAAGGTTATTTCTCTGCGTGTTTTTTTAATTGATTTCTGATGTTTTCATTAGCTTGGTGTGCAAATTTGGGTTGAAATTTTTTGGTGTGAGAAGCTTTGTAGCGATTGCTTTTAGAATCTAAGGATGGATAGTTGTGAGAAAAAGTTTTAATTTGATAATTGTGGTTGATTGGTACCAACAATAAAAGTACGCTGTAAAGTACCTGCATATGCGCTTCTAGTGTGCACCCCAACCATAATACTACTGGGAAATTTATATGATTCATAAAGTAAAACATTTTTTCCTTGATGTGATATTTTTAAGTAACTTAAATTATTTGACTGGCATGTTCTTGAATACTAGTGGAGCATTTTTTATGCCTAAGGGCTTGTCTATAAATGTGTGTACTTTTTCAAAATTTACATGAGCTAAATTGTTAGTGATGTTGATGTGACTCCTACAATGGTTTGCATACTTATATCGTTGATTATTCTTCTTATTCTCCTAAGTATTTACCTAAAACATGATTTGTCGAGATTTGAAAGTGTCCACAAAATGATGGTGTGGTCTGCATAACTGTGGATGGTTACGATAAAAATCCTATATGTTATTTTACATGATGATCCTTATACATGTTTATTTTACATAAAAATCCTAAATTGTCAACAGAATCCATAATTAGCTTACCATACAGGCTGTATATACTCTCATAAATAGGAAAGGAGATTTAGCTTACCATGAATAACTTCCTACAATCACTCTAGTTTCTGGTTTCCTTCTATAACCAGCAGCTAGCCTGGTTTCCCTGTATGGTTTGTTTCCTTGTATAAACCAGTAATTGGCCTAATATGTAATGGTGACCTGCTGAAATTTAATTCATTCTAAATTCTAACTATTTTATCATGGTATCAGAGCCCTCAATCATAGTTTTCTAAGAACTCCCAGCCATTTTTTTCTCTCTCAATCATAGTTTTGGTCCTTATAGAGAAATCTGATAATGCTTGTGTCAGATTCAATGGCAAAAATTATACTACTTGGGAGTTTCCATTGGAGACTTTTCTCAAAAGTAAAGAGCTGTATTTTTTTTCCTTATCTTAAGGGTTATGTCTCTGCCAAAAAAACACTTTTATTTGGTAAAAGGACTTTTGCTTTGTGTAGTGTCTTTCTTCCATAAACTATTTTGGCAACTTCTAGTATAATGTAGCGTGAAAAGCAACTGAGCATCCTTTATCAAAAAATAAGGTCGGCCAACCCCTTTTCCAGCAAAGCTACTCATGACAAAAGGCTACAAAAGGAAAATAATGATTTACAACGTCCTTTTTCTTTAAATTTGGCACTGGCAAGAGTTCAAATTAGTTTATTCTAATACTTTAACATCAATGCGGATGTATGATGGTGTTGTCAGAATCTTCCTATAGGTGGCACTTTCTTATCTCATGCTCATCATTTAATTAGGAAAGGACCAGGCCCTCTTATCAGATAATTCCATGATCAAAACACAATGTTAAGGTTTTTTATTTTTTATTTTCTTTTTTTGAATTGTTTAGGTATCTTTATTAAATTGGACTTAACAGGAGCTATATCTAAAGAAATGATTAACCTCTCTAGCATATTATTTGTTCAAGTTCATAGGAACTTTGAACTATGAATTTGCTTTATTGTGTCTTTATGTGATAAATGACCAATTATGAATTTGCTTTAGTGCCAGCTTTAATTTTTTGTTCTTGGCTTTAAATGTATTGTTAAACTATTATGTCTTGTAATCAATGTTTTAAATCTATTTATCTTGCTTGATTTGCCAGCCGATATCTATGCTAAAATCTTAGAAGATGATGTTTTGGTCTTGCCTCTACATGTACTTGGTACTTACTGAGATAGGTCATGTTTGCATGCTTCCACTTAAGCATTCATCTTTTGAGAAATGATACGCTCTCTTTTATTGGAACATATAGGTATAAGTGGAGTGTGAAAGAGTTGTATAAAATGCTTAATAGGTGCACTGAGTAACTTCAGCAGTTCAGCCATGTAAATATCATTGAGAAACAGGAGTAACTCTAGAAAAGGCAAGCTGAACTTGAGGCAAGTGACGAGGGACTAAGCTATTGGATTTTATTGCTTAAATGTCTTTTGTTGTATTTACTGTTTTTAACATGAGATTATGATTTATGTATCTTCACTTTAACAAGATTATGTTTTTACTTCAATGCTTATATGTAGAAAATAATAGAACTTATATCTGTTTTTGATTAGCAAAACGATGAATCGATAGATCTTACTTTCAAAGGAGTTCTTTAGCAGTTCAACAAAGTATTCTTTGAACTTGTGCAAGGTGGTCATGGTCATTTGGTTATGATGAAGAAAAAGGTTAGTTAAAGGATTCTTTTATGTCTTAGTTTCATTTGTTCTTTTATTTACTCCAATCATTCATTTTTCCCTTGCTAGTCTTATGCAATGCCTTGACGTTCTTCCTTTGTCTTTTTATTGTTTTCCAAGTTTACTTAGTATATATTTTTTTCTTTCATGTTGAAATTTTGAGATAACCATATGAGTGTATTTTAAAGTTTCATGTCATACATTTGTGGTCAATCTAGATAGTCGTTGAAACATTTCTATAAATTTTGTGGTATCTTGACAAGATGTTGATCACAAAGATGATAGTTGTGACGATGATGGATGTCATGAAGCAAATCTGGAGGGAAATATGTTATTGTGAAAATGAAGGTATGAATATGTTTGTCGCTCAATTATAAGTGTTTATTTTTTTTACAGAAACAAGATAGATATAAAAAAAACATATTATGTAACATGATGCCTTAATTGCTCTTTTTGCAACTCAATCACAACTTATTGATCATTTTTTTGTGGATATCATTAACCATTTGTAATGAGAAAGGAAATGGACATCATTTAACGAGTATAAAAAGAAATATAAGAAATTTTATCGAAATGCAAAATTTTCTTTGTTTAACTTTCTAGGTTACTAAATTGTGCTAGTTGCTTGTGACTATAGTTGGTTGATGGTTGTGACAGAAAAACAAAAGGTGAGCTTCAGTAACAAGCTCATAACACTTACTATTCATTTAATGTTTATTATCATAACCATGAGAAGAGATTGTAGTGACTTGTAAATAATATCATGAAAATAGTTATGAATATTATTTTTTGTTATGCTTGAATTGAATTTGGTTTGAAGGCCATTTATCATTGTTCCCATTGATCTTTAGGTGGCTAGTTTTGTTTTGGAGTTCATTGTTGCTTATTATTGCATTGATAAATTTTTATAATTGATTGTAAGTAACTAAATTTGTTGTCTAGACCAATAAAACTTTGGGTGCAAAGGCCACTAAAAGACCACAGCTGGAAATGTTTGTCATACATACTGAACTACTACTGTAACTTAATGTTGAGAGTTGTATGAATGTGGTCTATATAAATCAATCCAGAATGACATATATATTCTTTACATAGGATAGCAGGCCTAAAGAGCACTTCTAAAATTGTGATTTCTCATCTTTAGAGGTATAAGTTCGGTGATTTGATTTTAAATTGTTCATGTTTGTAAAATTCTTGCAATTTGTTAGATTTTATTGTGGCTTTTGTTTTTGTTGTTGTAATTTGTGTAATGATTTCCTTAAGGCACAACATGTTCTGACAATACATTTCTATTTCAACTCGATTTATGAGGAGCTCACATCTTTACGTGCAAAAGTCATTGCACTAGAGCATGATCTTCATAAATCTTGTCAAAAGGCCTCTAAGAATCATGATCTTTGCTACCAGTTAGAAAAGGTATAGTTTTTCATTATTTTATGGATTTTGGTTATCCACTATGGCTAATAATCTTTTATTTTATCTGCACATGAATTGAAGGAACTAAATTCAGTTTAAGAGCATTTCAGGGTTTTTTTTTGTTGCTCAACTTTATGGTTTGGTTTAATCTGTTTTTTTTTTTTTGTTGGTGTCCTACTTTCAGGAATATGATGTATCAACTATGCCATTGGTAATATTTTTTTTATTTGCTTATGACACGACCAAAAGATTGATGTCTTCTCCCAAGTGCAGGAGTGTCGAAGTAATAAATAACCCAGCAAGACCGGGGTCGAACCACAGAGAGGTTAATTGTATAAATTATAAATAACAAGACAACAACAACAACAACAACAATAATAACAACAATAATGACAATAATAATAATAATAATAATAATAATAATAATAATAATAATAATAATAATAATAATACTCAGTACGTGGCGTTGTTATACCTGAGAATTATCTAATAGATCAGGTCACAGGTTTCCAGCCTATATACTAATTTTATAAAAAGATCAAAGAAATATACTATATAATATAAACAAATTTCTGATGTGAATGAACAAGGCAAGACCAACAATGTCAGGATCCTTGATCAAACACAGAGCATACTTAACGTACATAAAATATAACGAAAATGTAAATAATAGTAGTAGTAATAATAATAATAATAATAATAATAATAATAATAATAATAGTAATAGTAATAATAGTAATAATAATAATACTAGTAGTAGTAGTAGTAGTAGTAGTAGTAGTAATACTAATAATAATAATAAAGAAGAAGAAGAAGATGATGAATAAATTAATGAGAACTTTGAGATGGAAGATTAATGTAAGGATTAAACAATGATAAAAACAAATATCAAGGTTAGAGGATCCACCAATGGTATTTTAAACAAGTATAATATAAACTCTTATTATTCAATTGGAAACCACACACAAAGGAGGTTAAAATCGGATGATTTCTCATTAATAGCTCATTATAAATTATTAACATGATCATATTAATTATCTTATTTAAGTAACACCAAACTTTTAAATATTATCTGGAATTCATGATGTTAACAACAAATCAAGTTCCTTTCATAGCCCAAGTGTAGGTAATAATATCATACGGTTGGGCTATGAGAGTGCCAAGCATTTGTTGTACCAAGTGTTATACAACACAAATCTAGATTAACCATTTAATAAGCAATGTATTAAGAATTAGTAAGATAAAAAGATAAGACATGTTAATATTAAACATTAAGGTCCATGTTAAGTTTACACTATACTTGTTTTTACACCATTAGTGTAACCTTTTCACCTTGACATAATAAACTTAGCTAAACATAATAAAGAAGAGAAACATAAATAAACAAAACAAGAACATAAATAAGATACAAGTTAACTAAGGAAAGGAAAGGAAATGAAAAGCATAAACAAGAAATTAATGAAAGCAAAACTTAAAAATTACAAAAAAAATATAAAGAGAGAAATAAAGAGCATGAACTTGATCTGAACAACCAAGCCCCTCAATACATGGCAAGTGCCTCCTTTTATAGGCCAAAATTCGGAATTATTGATTTGATGACTAATTGTTGAGTGGGTTACCAACTTTTGACTTTGTGAAAATCCTTATCTTCTTGTCTGAATAAAACGAAAATGCTAGCATTAGAACTGGGTCCACTTGAAAGCATGAAAGTTGTAGGAAATTGACTCAGCTTTCCAGGACAAAAAAAATGGAGGTGATTTGGACTTCTAGAACTCCAGATATGGGCCAAACACTGAACAATGTTCGGACTGCAGGACAGATTCGGACTTCTCCGTTGTTGCTATAATTTGGACTTGAAAACGGCCTTCTTAGATCTTAATGAAAACATGAAAGTTGTAGGCCTATGTCTTACTGAATCTGTGTAAAAATGTGAGGTCATTTGGACATGTAGAACTCGAGATATGACCCAATTACCGAATAATATTCCAATTTGGATTGCACCGACATCTCTTTTCTAAGTTTCACCCTCTCTTTATCTTCACAAATTTCAGTAGTTGAATTCATCAATCAATCATTTGATTTATGTGATAGGCCTGCATTTAAGATGAACATTTACCATATATTAGGGTATTTTATAGTATTAGACTTGTTATTATAAAACATGCTTTAGTTAAGGAGTTATTGATACTTTAAGTGCAAAATGATGATATAAAACCTTGATAAATATGCACTTTGAAGTACTAATCACCCCCCAACCAGCTTATTACTATTTCCTAGTAATCAAAGCGTTAAAATAGAAAAACAATTTGCAAATTCCATAAAGCAAGGCATTCATCATTCAACTTACTTTAATTTATCCAGATAAACAAACTCTCATTAAATTCATATATCTACTCAATACCTCTTAAACAAGATATTATTAAACCTTTCTTTTGTGCTTAAAATATCAACATATAGTTATGGGGCTTTACTTGGAAGAAAAACAAATTTTTGTTCTAATGTTTAAGGCTAACTTCCTTAGGTTGGGATTATTATTATTTTTTCTTTTATTTATTTATTTATATACACATACAACTTGAAACACAACGCATCTTTAACCCATGTAATGAGTTTTAGGCTAATGACTCCAAGACTAGTTGGTCTTAGGGAATTAGGTGTTGAGACACCCCTACAAGCTTAGCAACTCGGGTTGCAGATACTGATACGTAGATAGTGCAATGTTTGATTCCCTTAAGCTTTTCTCCTCAACCCATGTAACAAGCGTTGGGCCAATAGCTCCTAAGTCAGTTGACTTTAGGGTATTAAGTGTTAAAACACCCATTTAGGCTTAATTGCTTAGGTTAGGGAGGCTACGAAATCAAACTTATCTACCTTTTTATTATCTTTTTTTTTTTTGCAAATTATGTACTATCCCTTTCCCTTAGTTGTTACCTTTAACAATCATATGTTAAAGTGTGTGTGTGAAAATGAAGATTTAAAAATATTTGTTAAATGAGCATATGAGCAGAATCAAGTGCTACCAATACGAGAGTTTGTAAACCTGAATATTTCAAGAAGTATTCTGATAGACCCTGTTAAGAATGTTTACTAAAATGCGTCTCAAGAGTCACTTTAACAAAAGAACTCATTTTACTCTGTCATCCTAGTAACAACAGTTTTGCAAATAGTTAATGAAATAGAAAACACAAGTTTTTTTTTTTTTTAAATATCAACTACTACCCTTCCCCCCCAACCAAAATGAGACATTGTCCTCAATGTCTTAAGGTAGAAGGATAGAATATAGAAAACATCACCTGAAATAACGAACACTAACAAACCTGAAACACACTTAAACAAATATAAGAAACAACAAAACACAATAATAAAACCAAAAGACATGAAGTTTTTACAAACAAAGGCTCAAATCCAATCTAATCTTTTTACGGCTTTCCATAGTTGACCAATTTATGTGGCTCATGGAAGGATTAATTACAGGGATGAAAGATTGTAGTTGGTCAATCAATTGTTCAGTAGTAGCAGCAGAGACTATGATTTGTCATGCCGAAGATGTTAGAAATTCTTGTTCCACAGCATGATCAAGAAAAGACAACAACTTATCATAAAAACCATTAACATTTAACAAACCTATGGGTTTATGGTGAATGTGCAGTTGGGCCCAAGAGGAAATATGAAAGATCTCTTCTAATGTGCCCAGACCACCTGGTAAGGCAATGAAGGCATCAGCATGGTTAAATATTGCATTCAGTCGATCAGACATTGTAAGGACCTGTAATTCCTCTCCAATTGTTTTTTCAATGATGTCCCCTTGTGCTAAAGCTTTGGGACAACCCCCAAAACTTGACTGCCTCCTAAAAATACAGCCATTGACACACCTCCCGTTAACCCAAGGCTGCCTCCCCCATACACTAAATGAATCTTTCTCTCAGCTAGTACCTGACCAAGATGATTTGCTGATTCTAAAAACTCTTTTTCTTTCCCAGGACTGGATCCACCGAAAACACAAATATTTCTTATGTGATGACTTGAGGAACCTGTCATTTCTACACACTTCTATATTTGATGAATGTATGGGTTGAGTAGAAATGAAGGGAAGGAAGAGGAGAAGAATTTATAGATGAGAAATTGAAAATGCAATCATACCACCTATATATAGGCCAGCTGTAGTCTCACATACTCTCTCTCTCTTTATTAATTATTTATTTTGAAAAAGCAGGTGTATGTATAGGTAGTTGTGATTGTGGCTCACATCTTCCCTTGGTTTTACGTCCAAGAATGGCTTAAACGCCCTCTATGGGTCGGGGATAGGCTTCCCATCAAGTTTTCTTAAAAACTAGCAAATATGATCTTTTTTAGTCAGATTCCCAAGACTAAGTCGAGCATGTTCTTTATGAAAATGGAGTCATAAGTCATGAAATGCACAATGCACATCTCCACCAGGATATGCCTCAAAAGTCAATAGAAGATTATCTAAAGATTCCTTATGTTTTGAAATGAATCCTGACTTTTGACAATTTTCACAAGTTTTGCAAAACACATATGCATCTTTGAACATGGTGGGCCAATAAAATCCACATTGTAAGATTTTTGCAGTCGTCTTTTTCAACAAGAAATGACTCTCACATGCTTCAGAATGACAAAGTTTAATGACACTACTTACCTCATTGTCAGGAATGCATCTTTGAAATTTTTGATCGGGACAATATTTGAATAAGTTAGGGTCATCCCAATAAAAATTCTTCATTTCGTTCAAAAACTTTCCTTTGTCTTCAGTACTCCAATGAGCTGGCAAGTCTCCTAAAGCAAAAAAATTGATATTTTTAGCAAACCAAGGCATTGAACTAAGAGAAAGCAAAGATTCATCAGGAAAGTAATCATTGATTGGTATGATGTCAGATGTCGAATCTATTGTCAACTTTGACAAATGATCTGCGACAACATTTCTGGTGCCTTTTTCATTATCGATTGCTTTTTGAGAATAAATCATTTGCAAATCTTCAGATTCATCCAACTCAATTTTACTAAGTAGATTCAAGTTGATCATGAACTAATTCTTCAATATGATCTACTTCTTGTAAATCATTATCATCTCCAGGCTGCTTGCAAATGTTGAAAATATTCATCTCCAATGTCATGTTTTTAAAAGATAACTTCATGAGTCCATTCCTACAATTAATCAATACATTAGAAGTTGCAAGAAATGGACGTCCTAAAATAACAGGAAATGAATTACATGCTTCAATAGGTTGCGTGTCCAAGACAATAAAATCCACAAGATAAATGAATTTATCGACTTGTAACTAACACATCTTCAATTATTCCTCTAGGCACTTTTACAGATTTATCGGTAACTAAAGAGTTACAGAAGTTGGTTTTAACTCACCTAGATTGAGATTCTGCAAAACTGAATATGAAAGTAAATTCACACTAGCTCCAAGATCAAGTAAAGCTCTTTCAATTTTATGTTCTCCAACAAAGCAAGAAATTATAGGATAACCAGGATCTATATATTTCAAAGCATTATTGTTCTAAAGAATAGCACTTACTTGTTCGGCTAAAAATGATTTCTTTTTCACATTTAGTTTTCTCTTCATAGTGCATAAATCTTTCAAAAATTTAGCATAGGAAGGTACCTGTTTAATAGCATCCAACAAAGGTATATTGATCCTTACCTGTTTGAAAGTTTCAAGGATTTCAGAATTGTGATTGACTTTCCTTTGTTTAGTCATGGCATGAGGAAATGGAAGTGCTGGTGGAGAATCAATCTTTTCTTTACAATGTTCAGATTCAACCCCTTCCTTACCCTCAGAGATTGATTCATCATCTTTCTCATAAGGTTCAAGAGTGGGTTTTTCAATAACCTTACCACTACAAAGAGTGATGACTAATTTGACTTAATCCATGTGTTGGCTTTCAGAACTACTTGCATTTGCATTGTATTGCCTCTTTGAATTTTGTTGTGGTTGAGATGGAAACTTACCTTTCTCTTGGAAACTGAGAGCAAATGTTAACTTTGCAAGAGCATCTTTAAAATCTGTCATGTCTTGAGCAAGCTGAGTGTTGATTGTCTCTTGCTTTTCAATGAATGCATGCAATGTTTCCTCAAGATTTCTTCTAGGAGGTGGAGCATAAGGAGGTGCATATCCATGAGAATTTTGGAAATTATAATGTGCTTGAAACGGTGGCTGCAAAGTTTGTGCATTATTGGTACACTCTTCCAACTGAAATTTAAGTGATTTCTCCAACCAGGGTTGTATGTTTGCGAGTATGGGTTATGATTGGGCCTTTGAAAACTGTTTAAAGCATGAGCTTGTTCATGGAGGCATTCTTTGAAAGAAGGCAAAGTTGGACAATCATTGGTTGCATGTTCATTTGTTTCACAAATTTGACACACAATGTCTTGAACAGATTTTAATTGACCATTCTTTTTCAATTCTAGTGCCTCGACTTTTCTAGCTAAAGATGCAAACTTGGCTTGGAGGTCATGATCTTCTCTAAGATTATACATACCTCCACTAGATGTATGAGGTTGAATTTTACCCGGTGCCTTATAAGTGCCCGTAGTGTCCTAATTTTAAGCATTTTCAGCTAGCAAGTCTAGGTACTCCATTGCTTCATCAGGGTCTTTATCTTCAAAAGTTCAATTGCACATCAATTCAACCATTTGCCTATCTCTAGGTGTTAACCCTTCATAAAAATGTGAAACCAATCTCCATGTTTCAAAACCATGATGAAGGCAAGTATTAAGCAAATCTCGATAACTATCCCAACATTGGTAAAATGTTTCACCTGGTTTTTGAGTTAAAGTAGTGATTTGTCTTTTGAAAGAGTTGGTTCTATGAGATGGAAAAAACTTCTTTAAAAATTATTGTTGCATTTCATCCCAAGCACGAATGGATCCTGACCTAAGATTTTGTAGCCATGTTTTAGCTTTATCTTTTAGTGAAAAAGGAAAAAGCTTTAATCTAATGGTATTCATTCTACAATTTAAGTCATTATAGGTGTTACAAACTTCTTCAAATTCTCTCAAATGCAAGTATGGATTTTCTAGATCTAAGCCATGAAAAAAAGGTAAAAGTTGAATAATGTCTGGCTTAAAATTAAAATGGGATGCATCAGGAGGGAAAACTATGCATGAGGGTGCACTTGTTCTAGTGGGATTCATGTGGTCTCTAAGTGTTCTAACACGATTATTCTAATTATGAAGTGATTGGTTATCTTCTTTGGCCATATTTTCTGAAAATGATGAGGATACCTTACAAAGTCTACCACTTAATATACGTGACCAAACACTCATGCACGTATAGAAAGAGAATAAAAGGAAAAAGAAAACAAAAGAAAATGAAACAAAACAAAAGAAACAATTTAGATACAAGAAAAGTGAAAAGAGAAAACATAATAAATACTATAATTTGTACAAGAATTTACCTCCCCGGCAACGGCGCCAAAAACTTGACACGACCAAAAGATTGATGTCTTCTCCCAAGTGCAGGAGTGTCGAAGTAATAAATAACCTGGCAAGATCGGGGTCCAACCATAGAGAGGTTAATTGTATAAATTATAAATAACAAGACAACAACAACAACAATAACAACAACAACAACAACAACAACAATAATAGTAATAGTAATAGTAATAGTAATAGTAATAGTAATAGTAATAGTAATAGTGATAATAATAATAATACTACTACTACTACTACTACTACTAGTAGTAGTAGTAATAATAATAATAATAATAATAATAATAAAGAAGAAGAAGAAGATGAATAAATTAATGAGAACTTTGAGATGGAAGATTAATGTAAGGATTAAACAATGATAAAAACAAATGTCAAGGTTAGAGGATCCATCAATGGTATTTCAAACAAGTATAGTATAAACTCTTATTATTCAATTGGAAACCACACACAAAGGAGGTTCCAATCGAATGATTTCTCATTAATAGCTCATTATAAATTATTAACATGATCATATTAATTATCTGATTTAAGTAATACCAAACTTTTAAATATTATCTGGAATTCATGATGTTAACAACAAATCAAGTTCGTTTCATAGCCTAGGTGTAGGTAATAATACCATACGGTTGGGCTATGAGAGTGCCAAGCATTTGTTGTACCAAGTGTTATACAACACAAATCTAGATTAACCATTTAACAAGCAAGGTATTAAGAATTAGTAAGATAAAAAGATAAGACATGTTAATATTAAACATTAAGGTCCATATTAAGTTTACACTATACCTGTTTTTACACCATTAGTGTAACCTTTTCACCTTGACATAATAAACTTAGCTAAACATAATAAAGAAGAGAAACATAAATAAACAAAACAAGAACATAAATAAGATACAAGTTAACTAAGGAAAGGAAAGGAAATGAAAAGCATAAACAAGAAATTAATGAAAGCAAAACTTAAAAATTACAAAAACAAAAATATAAAGAGAGAAATAAAGAGCATGAACTTGAGCTGAACAACCAAGCCCCTCAATACATGGCAAATGCCTTCTTTTATAGGCCAAAATTCAGAATTATTGATTTGATGACTAATTGTTGAGTGGGTGGCCAACTTTTGACTTTGTGAAAATCTTTATCTTCTTGTCTGAATAAAATGAAAATGCTAGCATTAGAACTGGGTCCACTTGAAAGCATGAAAGTTCTAGGAAATTGACTCAGCTTTCCATGAAAAAAAAATGGAGGTGATTTGGACTTCTACAACTCCAGATATGGGCCAAACACTGAACAGTGTTGGGGCTGCAGGACAGATTCAGACTTCTTCGTTGTTGCTATAATTTGGACTTGAAAACGGCCGTCTTAGATCTTGATGAAAACATGAAAGTTGTAGGCCTATATCTTACTGAATTTGTGTAAAACTTTGAGGTCATTTGGACATGTAGAACTCAAGATATGACCCAATTACCGAATAGTATTCCAGTTTGGACTGCACCAACATCTCTTTTCTAAGTTTCACCCTCTCTTTATCTTCACAAATTTCAGTAGTTGAATTCATCAATCAATCCTTTGATTTATGTGATAGGCCTGCATTTAAGATGAACATTTACCATATATTAGGGCATTTTATAGTATTAGACTTGTTATTATAAAACATGCTTTAGTTGAGTTATTGATACTTTAAGTGCAAAATGATGATATAAAATCTTGATAAATATGCACTTTTAAGTACTAATCACCTTACCATGTTCCAAGTTTGAGGGTTCATTTGGATTGAGCTAATAGTAGTTGAGTTTCTTCAAAGAAGAGGGTTTCTTGATTATTTTATGTGTTCTTTTCTTAACAAGGAAACATTGTCATTAATATCTTATGTTTTGTAGGTCAAGTTATTGAATTGTTGCATTCATTAGGGAAAAGTGAGAGGGGCTTGGCTATCATGTGCTTGAAAAGCATATTGTGCAGGACTGGTAAGAGAGTGTGTTTGGTGTGTAAGGATTTTCTTATCCAAAACATGGATAGCACAACCCTATATTTCGAGCCCCTTTCAGTTCGAAAATTAATTGTGTTGGTAAGTTTGTTTTTCATTGTGATTTATTAATTTTTTTATATATATAATCTTCTTTATTTGTTGTCTGCCTATTATATAATATAGTGATAAGTATTTTAAATTGCTTGAGTGATGAGTATATTAAATATTTATAGTTCTTGAGAAAAATTGATTGCCTTTAAACCAAGGGTATTTTGGTCTTTTCATATAGTAATTAGTCATTAGTCTAGGGGTATTTTTGTCTATTCAATATATTTTTGAATTTTAAAAAAACCAAAATACCCATGGGATAAAAAAAAAAACTAGCATTGTAAGGCAAGGGTGTTGTCTTTTTTTTTTTTTTTTTTTTTAGAATATAGTAGGATTACACATATGACTTTAAGGACAAAACAATTATGCCATTGAAACAAAGGTTTTAGTGTTTTTTTCTCACAATTTTGTTTTGTAATTTTTGGTTTGGGTGAGAGTTAATCTAATTTAGCATTGAATTCATGATTTTTAAATACAAAAAGTTGGTGCATGGTCGCCGTTGTGCACTTTGGACGACGTGTGCACCATTTCCCGATGGTGTAAAATAAGCTTATGCTATCTCATTTTGTTCGCCTTCATGTCCTCTTCCTTTATTGGTGGGCATGGCATCTAATAGTCGGTTTGTTGCCGATAGCCCTTCATTTCCCCCCATCATTTTTCGTTTCTACCCTAAAAAATCAACTACACTCCTTATGGTTGTTGGTGTTTCAGATTTAGTTTTTTTAATTTTGATTTTTCTCGTTTTCCTTTTTGTTAAATTTTTATCTTTTTTTGATTTAATCCTTCAATTTTAATTTGTAAATATAAGTTTTTCAATTCAGTCCTTCTACTTTTGTTTCTTTATTTTTATCTTTTGTTTTTTTTTTTTCAAAGTTTTTATGGTTTTCAATTTTATCGCTTATACCAAGTTTTTTATTTTTTATTTTTTTCCTTCAATAATAACTAATTTCAATTTGGTCTCTTTTCTTTTAATTTCTTTGTTTTTTTAAGATGTCCTTTTGTCAAAGTTTATATGGTCTTTAATTTTATCATTCAAATTTAGTTTATGTTTTTTGTTATTTCAATAATAATAATAATACTAGTAAATCATTCTAAATTCTAAGAAATCATAAATTACATTTTTTATTAAATTCTAAATGAATATAAATTTGAATTCTATTAAAATAAAATAGAATAAAAAACCAAATATATAAAAATAGTATAAATTAAATGTATTAGATGTAATATTGTTAATTAAATATATTAGAAATATAGTAAATAGGTAATAAGAATATAATAGGAATGATCCTGAAAAGAATAGATAGTGTAGTTATTTACAAATAGGATTTAGGTAATGTGTTTCAATATCAAGAAAGCAAAAATACGAATATAGTCTAATGGTAAAAAAAAAAAATTACCAATGAGAAGACATGGTGATAGTTATGATGGCGATGGTGGGTGAAATAATAATAATAATAATAATAGTCTTCAAATCAAGTTTATATTTTTTTTATTATTTCAATAATAATAATAATTATAACAACAACAACAATGGTATTCATGGTGGTGGTGGTGGTGTTGATAATAATGATAGTTGTCGTGTGGTGGTGGTTGACACGACCAAAAGATTGATGCTTTCTCCCAAGTGCAGGAGTGTCGAAGTAATAAATAACCCGACAAGATCGGGATCGAATCACAGGGAGGTTAATTGTATAAATTATAGACAACAATAATACAACAACAAAAATAATAACAATAATAGTAATAGTAATAATAATAATAATAAAGAAGAAGAAGTTGATGAGAACTTTGAGATGGAAGATTAATGTAATGATTAAACAATAATAAAAACAAATGTCAAGGTTAGAGGATCACTAAATAGTATAAACTATTATTACTCAACTGGAAACCACACACAAAGAAGGTTCTGATTGGATGATTTCTCATTAATAGCTCATTATAAATTATTAATATGATCATATTAATTATCTTATTTACGTAACACCAAACTTTTAAATATTGTTAGGAATTCATGATGCTAACTTATGTTAACAACAAATTAAGTTCCTTTCATAGCACAGGTGTAGGTAATACCATACGGTTGGGCTATGAGAGTGCCAAGCATTTGTTGTACCAAGTGTTATACAACACAAATATAGATTAACCATTTAACAAGCAAGGTATTAAGAATTAATAACATAAAAAGATAAGACATGTTGATATTAAACATTAAGGTCCATGTTGAGTTTACACTAGACTTATTCTTACACCATTAGTGTAACCTTTTCACCTTGACATAATAAACTTAGCTAAACATAATGAAGAAGAGAAACATAAATAAACATAAATAAGATACAAGTTAACTAAGTAAAGGAAAGAAAATGAAAAGCATAAACAAGATATTAATGAAAGCAAAACTTAAGAATTACAAAAAAAAATATAAAGAGAGAGCAAGAGCAAGTTCTTGATCTGAACAACCCAGCCCTCAAATACATTGCAAATGCCTCCTTTTATAGGCCAAAATTTGGAACTATTGATTTGATGACTAATTGTTGAGTGGGTGGCCAACTCTTGACTTGGTGAAAATCCTTATCTTCTTGTCTGATTAAAACGTCATTACTAGCATCAGAACTGGATCCACCTATACTGATGAAAGTTATAAAAAATTGTCTTAGCTTTCTAGAAAAAAAAATTAAGGTCATTTGGACTTCTAGAACTCGAGATATAGGCTGATTACTGAACAATGTCTGGGTTGTATGACAGATTCGGACTTCTCTGTTGTTGCTATAATTTGGACTTGAAAACAGCCTTTTTAAATCTTGGACTCCACATGAAAGTTGTAGGCCTATGTCTTACCAAATTTGTGTAAATAATTGAGATCATTTGGACATCTAGAACTCGAGATATAACCCAATTATCGAACAGTGTTCCAATTTGGACTGCACCAACATCTCTTTGTCCTTTCAATTTCAATACTTGAACTCATCAATCAATCCTTTCATTTATGTGATAAACCTGCATTTAAGATGAATATTTACCATAAATTAAAGGTATCTTATATTATTAGGTATGTTATTATAAAACATGCTTTAGTTAAGGAGTTACTGATACTTCAAGTGCAAAATGATGATATAAAACCTTGATAAAAATGCACTTTTAAGTATTAATCAATAGTGGTGCTAATAATAATAATAATAATAATAATATGAAACTGATAAAAAACAATTAATAAGGAAAGGGGTTTCCCTGTTAGCTATATGGACAATCTGATATTCATTACAATAGTCAAGTGAAGTCTGTGACCTTAAAAAAAAAACACATTTGCCTCGGAGCTAAGGGTGTTTTTGTATTTTCACGTGGTTTATAAAACAAAAATAGTCTCGAGGAAAAAAGAGTTAGCATAGTTGTGGCAGGGGTATCTTAATATTTTTATTTTTTATAAACAACCAAATTATACATGTGCCCTTGAATCCATAAAATGTAAGTAATTAAACTAGGCTTTCACTGTATAATTTTATTCATCATTGTCTCTTCGATTATGGAGCATCTATTGTTCAAAAATAAACATTGTTGTCTTAATTTCAATTAGCGTTGTTACACATTTATCATGAGTGATTTTTTATGTCATCATTTAGCTTTATTTCAATACCTAAATATTATTTTTTTGTATAAAAAAATAATGTGGTCCGTGGCAAAACACTTCCACCAAGACTAATACTAGAAAGTGAATTAGGTTCCATAAGATATTTGGCGTTTTATTTACCGGTTGTTTTAAATTTCCACCCGCACAAAAATCGTTGTTTTAAATTTCCACCCGCACAAAAATGACTAGCCTGGATCTAGCTTCCTCCTTGACGAATCAGGTCCCCTAAGGGTTTTTCATAAAATAATAATAATAATAATAATAATATATGCTTAATAAAAAGTAAATACCTATAGATTCCCTAGGGTTTATTTTTCTTGATTTTTAAGATTATTTATCACAAAAGTTTTATTATTTATCACTCAAAAGCTTTTGACTAGATTTTGATTTATTATTATTAGCAATGCAAATGCTCTCATCTTAGATTTTTTGTAATCTTCTGCGTAGATATAAATTGTGCTTAACTGAAAATTCATACTAATTGATTTTCAAATTTCTTTTAGAGTTTATAACAAAGTAACATGAGAAAAAAAAAATCAAGGTCTCCAAAGGAATATTTAGTCAATTTAGCCTTGGGATTTTCACTAGATCTCCACTTCAAATCAAAGAAACAATGGGTTGGCCATCTTGGGTTGATAGAGGATTCAAGGGATAAGGCAAATGATTTGGGTGGGTTTATTAATTTTGGTCTCATGGATTTATGGTTGGACCCTATGGTGGATAAAAGGAAGAAAAAAAATGTCGATTTAAGTTTGTAGGGTTGATTTGGTGGCATTCCTAGAGATTCTTCTAATTGGAAGTGATAGGGGTTGTTGCTACTAACATGGTGGTTGGCTTTGGTTGAAATCCAGCAATGCTAAGTAAAAGAGATGTTGTTGGCTGGGAAGTGTTGTTTCTATTTTTTGTTGGATGGTAGGGTTGTCGGTAGTTAGTCTTTGTTTCTTAGCTTTTGTTTTTTTTTTTTCTAGGGTTTATTTTTTCTGTGTTTTTTTTTTTGTCTTTATTTATGTTGCGTTGCTTCTCTCAAAGCAAAAAAAAAAAAAAAAAAAGAGCCCAAACTCAAAAAATGATATTAAAACCTTTATATTATTTCCTTCTTAGACTAGGAACTCTCTACAATTTTTATTTTTTATTTTTGCTTGATTGTTTTTTTTTTTCTATTTCGCATGATCTTCCATTATTATCTTTTATTTCACAATCATCTTAGTCCTCTTTTTCTTTATTGCCTCTAATTTCATTCCCTAAATTTTATTTTATTTTATTTTTCAATCTTGCCATCCAAAATAAAATAAAATAAAAGTGCAGAAAGTTATTAAATGATGGAAATTGACTAGATTTTATTGAAAATATATAATATTTTTATATACTTTTTAAAATACATGGAAAAATGTTTTGGACAACCTTAACAGTGTCAAGAAAATGTCATTATTCATTTATGTTTTGCTGATGACCTTATGATTTTATGTCGGGTAGATATGGGTTTGGTAGGGATTGTGAGGAAGGTCTTAAATGATTTTGTTAGGTTATCTAGGCTAGTCACAAATCTGGCAAAAAGCCAGGCTTTCTTATTAGGTGTTGGTGATGAGCTTAGAGCTTATTTGCATATTCTTTTGGTTTTTAATCTGAGAGTCTCTTTGATCTCTACTATGTTGTACATCTTCAACTAATCAAATCCATTTTTTTTTAATCTAGGTATACTAGTATTTTATGTTTATTCTACCTTGTTTTGTTATCATGAGAATTGAGGGTATTTTAGTTTTCTTTCTCTAGAAAGGTTATTCTCTTTCTCTTTTTTTTTTTGGGCTATGGTAGCTTGGATTTCTATATGTTATCATCTTAAGGAGGGTGATCTTGGCATTAAAAGGATTAAGACTTGAAATACATCAGCTATTCTCAAGCATATTTGGAGACTACTTTCAGACATGTTATCAATAGGATTAAATTAAGTGCATCATACTTTGCTCAAGGGTTGTTCTTGTTGACATGTTAGACCTCTTTCAATATCTTCTTGGTCCTGAAGGAAGATTATTCTCAGTAGAGATCAGTGAAAAGAAATGTTTGTTTCATGTATTGATGATGGAGCTATTACCTCTCTGTGATTAGACTATTGGTTGTTAGATGGGCAATAATTATATGACCTATTGTTTTTCAAGTTGCTTTACTCTTCCATGATGATCTAAGATGCAAAGATGTCAAATATTTTTTAGGGTTCTCAGGCCTTTCCCCTTGGTAACCACCCTCTAGCCAATATGGGACTCCATTCACATCTATCCCTAGATCAGCTCGCAAGCTCATTATATCTGGAAAGGTCACTCTTTAGGAAAAATCACGATTGACTCGGTTTAGAAGACTCCCAGGATACCAGACCTAAGGACATTATGCACCATTTGCTCTAGTTCTCAGGCTTTCTTCCTTGGGTCGGCTTTATATTATGGAGAGATTGCATGCGCTTCACATCATTCCCTTCTCGGTATGTATCCTATGTGGTTTGCATGTAAAGACTTATGACCATCTATTCTTTAAGTGTTCATTCTTGACCTCGATTTGAGGAGATATCTTAGGTGTGACTCTCATTTTATGGTCATCTATGACATGGAAACCTCTGCTTCAGTAAGCATCCTTACACCTCTAGAAGAGGAAGAAGTTCATATATATTTTAGCTCGGTAGTCCTCTCAGCTATAATCTACTACTTAGTTTGGTATGAGAGGAACAATAAAGTATTTTCTTTGATTTTCTAGACTCATTGAGATGTTAATTCATAGATAATTTGAGTTTGTTAGATCCTGATTTGTAGATTTGTATCCTTACTCTTGTAGATATTGACTCTTATACTTTCGTTGTAGATTCAAGGAAGCTTTTTGTGGATTTCTAGGTTTTTTCTTTCGTTCATTTGTTGATGGGTGCTTTTTTTGCAATATTGCGTGTTTCCTTCCACTGAATGTTTTGTCCTCTAGCCTTTTCAATTGTTAAGACATCTTAATAGAAAGCTTCTTCATAGCACATTTTGACCTAAACACTGTTAATATTTCTTTTCCCATTTTTACTTGGTTCTTTGTCTGCCCGAGTTCTTGGATTAGTTCAGATATTCCTCACTTGGCTTCTTGCATCATTCTTATAACAACCCATGACATCACACAAGTAATTTACCTAGTCTATTTTATTATGTTAAATATTCTCTCTTAGAGTTGTGTTCCTAATTTGCCAGATGGTTTGGCATAATCACTACCAATCTCTTGACCTTCTGCCATGGTCACTTTATCATTTGAATGATGTATTTCATATCAATATGTATTTCGAGCAACTTATTTCATGTGATGGTTGGCTATAATAACATATCAACTTAGATAATTAGGCACCTTAATGCTTTGAAATGAGGACAAGCCACTTTTATCCCACTAAACAGGTAAGGATAAAGTATCCTTGTGTAACCTATCCACATGGTTCTGATGTGGTACCTTTAATAAAGAAGTTCAAGTTTTCTCCTAATTTTTCCCTAGGATTTGCACAGGTTAGTTCTCCATCGTGCTTGATCTAATTGAAATAGTATTAATCCAGCAAAAACTTTGATTTGAGTTTTGTTGTTAATAATTTATATGTTGGTTTACACACAACTGAAAACTCAGTAATTACTTGTGCTATTTGGTTCTAAAAGGCTATATCTCCACTTGTTTTGTTAATTAATTGCTGATGTTTTCATTTTTTGTTTTGCAAATTTGGGTTGAAAGTTTTTGGTGTGACTCTCTTTAGTGATTGCTTTTGGAATCCATGGATGGATAGTTGTGAGAAAAAGTTTTAATTTGATAATTGTGATTGATTGGTCCTAACTATAAAAGCAAGCAAACCTATAAAGTACCTATATATATATACTTTTTCCTTGATGTGATTTTGGTAAGTAACTTAAATTATTTGACCATCATGTTCTTGGATATTGGTGGAGCATTGTTTATGCCTAAGGGCTTGTCTATAAATGTGTGTACTTTTTCAAAATTTACATGAGCTAAATTGGTAATGATGTTGATGTGACTCTTACAATTATCTACATGCTTATATCGTTGATTATTCTTCTTATTCTCCTAGGTATTTACCTAAACCATGATCTATCAAGATTTGGATGTGTCCACAAATTGATGGTCTGGTCTGCATAACTATGGATGGTTACGATAAAAATTCGATATGTTATTTTACATGATGATCCTTATACATGTTTATGATGCCTTAAGTGTCAATAGAATCCATAATTAGCTTACTATACTCTCATAAATAGGAAAGGAGATTTAGCTTACAATATACAGCTTCCTAAGATCACTCTAGTTTTCTGGTTTCCTTTTATAACTAACAGCTTCCCTGTATAGTTAGTTTCCTGGTATAAACCAATAGATGGCCTAGTATGTAATGGTGACCTGCTGAAAATTAATTCATTATGAATTCTAACCATTTTGTCATGGTATCAGAGCTCTTAGTCATAGTTTTCTAAGAACTCCCAACCCTTTTTCTCTCTCTCAATTGTAGTCTTAGTCTTTATGAAGAAGTCAGATAATGTTTGTATCAGATTCATGGGCAAAAATTACACTACTTGGGAGTTTCAATGGGAGACTTTTCTTAAAGGTACAGAGTTGTATTTTCTTTCCTTGATGGTTTTGTCTATGCCAAAATAGCACTTTTATTTGAGCATAGCACTTTTTTTTGGTATAAGGACTTTTGCTTTATGCAATGTCTTTCTTTTAGAAATGGTTTTGGCAACTTGCAGTATAATGGAGCGTGAAAAACATTCGAGCATCTTTTATCAAAAAACAAGGTCAGGCAACCCCCTTTCTAGCAAAGCTACTCGTTGCAAAAGGATGCCAAAGAAAAATGATGATTTACGTCTTTTTTCTTCAAATTTGCCTTTAGCAAGAGTTCAAATTAGTATATTTAGATACTTTAACGTCAATGCAAATTTATGATGGTGTTGTCAGAATCTTCCTATAAGTGGCACTTTCTTATCTCATGCTCATCATTTAATTAGGAAAGGACCAGGCCCTCTTATCAGATAATTACATGATCAAAACACAATGTTAAGGGTTTTCTTTTTTCTTTTCTTTTTTGAATTGTTTAGGTAGTTTTAGTAAATTGGACTTAACAGGAGCTATATCTAAAGAAATGATTAACCTCTCTAGCATATTATTTGTTCAAGTTCATAGGAACTCTAAACTATGAATTTGTTTTATTGTGTCTTTATGTGATAAATGACTAACTGTGAATTTGCTTTAGTCTGAGCTTTAATTTTTTTTTTCTTGGCTTTTAATGTATTCTTAAACTATTATGTTTTTTAATCAATGTTTTAAATCTATTTATCTTGCATGATTTGCCAGTCGATATCTATGTTGAAATCCTAGAAGATGATGTTTTGGTCTTGCCTCTACTTGTACTTGGTACTTACTAAGATAGGTCATGTTTGGATGCTTCCACTTAAGCATTCATCTTTTGAGAAGTGACATACTCTCTTTTACTGGAACATATAGGTATAAGTGGAGTGTAAAAGAGTTACATAAAATGTTTCATAGGTGCAATGAGCAACTTCAGTAGTTCAGCCATGTAAACAAGAAGGCACTAAATCAACATGTAAATATCACTGAGAAACAAGAGGAACTCCAGAAAAGAAAAGCTGAACTTGAGGCAAATGACGAGAGACTATGGTACTGGATTTTTTTGCTTAAATGTCTTCTATTATACTTACTGTTTTTAACATGAGATTATGATTTTTGTATCTTTACTTCAACAAGATTATGTTTTTACTTCAATGCTGTGAGTAGAGAATCATAGAACTTGTATATGTTTAGATCAGGGAAAGGATTAATCGATTTATCGTACTTTTAAAGGAGTTGCTCAACACTTCAGCGAAGTATTCTCTGAACTTGTGCAAGGTGGTCATGGTATGGTTATGATGAAGAAAAAAGGTTAGTTAAAGGAGCCTTTTATTATGTATTAGTTTCATTTGTTCTTTTATTTACTCCTGTCGTTCATTTTTCCCTTGCTAGTCTTATGCAGTGCCTTGATGTTCTTCCTTTTGTCTTTTTATTGTTTTCCAATTTTAATTAGTATATTTTTTGGTCTTTTATGTTGAAATTTTAAGATAACCATATGAGTGCATTTTAAAGTTTCATGTCACATATTTGTTGTCAATCTAGATAGTCATTGAAACAGTTCTATAAATTTTATGGTATCTTAACAAAATGTTGATCACGAAGATCATAATTGTGATGATGATGGACGTCATGAAGCAGATTTGAAGGGAAATATGTTATTGTGAAAATAAAGTTATGAATATGTTGTTGCCCAGTTATATGTGTTTATTGTTTTGCAAAAATAAAGAGATATAAATTGATGCCTTAGTTGCTCTCTTTGCAACTTATTGATCAGTTTTTTTTGGATATCATCAACCAGTGCTAAGTGTAAGTTCCAGAGATCGAAATGAAGTGATTCCAGTGGTTAAAAAGCTAACATCCATACCTTTTTGGAAATGTAATGCAAGAAAAATAAAAAGAGAAAGATCATGGAAATCACATCCTTCAAAGTCAAATCTCGCAAATGTTGACCTTTGAATATCTGGAGCTTCAGAAGTCCAATTGATGCAAACTCAATTTTGTTGATTCCTTACTCAAAGATCTATAAACGCTCCAAATTTCAGCCAAAAACGATGTCATATGAGGGATATATGATTTTTCAAAGATGACAGCTGAATTCTATTCAGGCAGTTCCAGCCAGCAGCCTTCACACTCATCTATTGATGTTCACACTTGAGCTTTGATATTTTCTTACTTTTAAGAAGGAAGAAACACAAACTCTCCTCTCTACAAATCAGAAATTATGTATTCTTTCATCTTTAGGAGTAGTTGTTCAATAGATATGCAAGGCTAAGCTCGTTTTCTTGGTTGCAAGGACACAACAAACCTTCGGATTTCAAGAACCGTGAGATTTATTCTTCCTTTTATTTTCAGTTTATGTTATGAATGAGTATGATTGTTTTTCTATGCATATTTCCTATGATTGTTTATCTTAATTGCTAGAGCGGACTCTAAGTTATTATTGTGAACAATCTATTGCTAAGTTTGATATCAAAACCGGAGTTGTGGTATATAAACTTGTGAAGCAACTAAGCTTGATAATTGTAGCGGAACTACGTTATTAAACTTAGGGAGAACATTCGATCATAGCAACACAAATTGACAACTTGGTTGTTAAGATTAATGAATTTATCTGGAGGCTACCATTGGATTAAATCATTAGTGCGGACACTGTGATTGTTTGTTGGTTAGGGCTAGTTATACGGCGGATCCGTTAATTAACCAATATTAAGAAAAGATAAAATTCATAATATAAACTGGAGTTTTGTTTCAAGGATCGGTTCTAATTTCCGTTGGTGGATGTGTGCTTGCAACCAAGGTTTGTTTTCTTGATATATTTCAGTTCAATTGATTTTGTTTGCTAGTTTAATTTCTGCCATAGTTTAAATCATTTCAAATCAATCCCCCCCAATTACATAACGTACAACATAAAAATCTAACTTCAAACTTCCTCGTGGGATCGATGCTTGCTCTATACTATCTTGTGTGTTTTACGCTAGGGTAATTAATTTGTGCGACCGCGACATCGCAACAGTGAGCTTCAATAATAGGCTCATGCTTTTTTGGTAGAATAAAATATGGTTTTAGTGAGTCTCTCTAATTACATCTTATGTTTTATTAAATAGACTGATCTAAGTATACTCATATTTCTTTTTCCTCAAAACAAACCCATCCTTGTATTTAATAACACTTACTATTCATTTAATGTTTATTATCATAACCATGAGAAGAGATTAAAGCGACTTGTAAATGATATCATGAAAATAGTTATGAATATTATTTTTTGTTATGCTTGAATTGAATTTGGTTTGGAGGCCATTTATCATTGTTCTCATCGATCTTTAGGTGGCAAGTTTCATTTTGGAATTCATTGTTGCTTATTGCATTGATAAAATTTTGTAATTGATTGTAAGGAACTAAATTTGTTGCCTAGACCCATTATACTTTGGGTGCAAAGGTCACTAAAAGACCATAGTTGAAAATGTTTGTCACACATACTGAACTGTCACTCTACAACTTAATGTTGAGATTTGTAGGAATGTGATCTATATAAATCTGTCTAGAATGACATATCTTCATTACATAGAATAACATGTCCAAAGAGCACTTCTAAAATGGTGATTTCTCATCTTTAGAGGTATTAGTTCGGTGATTTGGTTTTAAATTGTTCATGTTTGTAAAATTACTGCAATTTGTTAGATTAAACTGTTGCTATCATTTTTGTTGTTGCAATTTATGGAATGATTTCCTCGAGGCATAACATATTTTGACAATACATTTCTATTTCAACTCGATTTAGGAGGAGCTCACATCTTTACGTGCAAAAGTCACTACACTAGAGCATGTATCATAATAAGTTACTTGAAACTCTATGTAGGCTATCAGGTTTCCCTTTATATTCCCATATATGAGAGCTAATTTCCCATTTAGTTGAGAATTGGTTGTTCGAGCTTTAAGACCTTTTAGTGTCACCTTCCTCTTTTTAATCTTAGGATAAGGGTCCAAGGTGTGTTCAACTAAAAAAAATAAAATTATGTGGATTTTAGGTGTGTGTAAAGGGAGCACACTTCAAATACATGCTCAAGACTAAGAAATGGTACATAAAATGCACATAATATATATACATAACAGGATATCAAAAGATCCAGAATGAATTTCTAAAAACAAGAAAAACATGGGATTTTAATTTCATAGTAGAGTCATCATGTTATCACACCTGACTCATTGTGCAATCATGAAATAAGTGCCTGGAGATTTGGCTAGGAGGGTGAAAGACCATGGTCACCCTAATATGCCTTCAAGGAGGTTATTACTTATTTTCTAGAGTATGAAAATTCATTATCTTAGTTTGATTAGTGTCTATGCTTCTATCCTAGTATTGTAAACTATTTATTAGGCCCTTTCTAAAGTATGTGATTAGGAAATTAAGATCAAACTCAATCTCTCACATATTAAAGCTCAATTGGGAAGGTGTGTAATTTGAGCTTGAAATTGGGGATGATAATACATATTCACGAATCGAGTTTCTCTATATCCATATCTTATTTATTATCCATGGATAAGGAGTTTAGATATCCATACCAATCCATTGGGTTTTGGGTATCTATTATTCAACTATTATTAAATATTCAACAAAAAATACATATACTTGAAGTATACATGTATTCAATGATATGTATATAGTTCTCAAGAAAAAATGTGTGCCTTTAAGCCAATGCTATTTTTGTCTTTTCATATAGTATTTAGTCATTATGGATTTGTTTAAGGTTATTTCTCTGTCTATTTAATATATTTATGAATAGCAAAAGAACCAAAATATCCTTGGGATAAAAAAAACTAGCATTGGAAGGCAAGGGTGTTTTCTTCTTCTTTTTTTAGAATTTAGTAAGATTACATATATGACTTTAAGGACAATAAAATTATGTCATTGAAACAAGGGTTTTGGTGTCTTTTTATCACAATATTTTTTTTGTAATTATTGGTTTGGTTGAGAGTTATAACGTAATTTACCACTTTGGGCGACGGGTGCACCATCTTCCGGTGGTGTAAAGTAAGCTTATGTCGTCTCATTTAGTTCTCCTTCCTATCCTCTTTCTTTATTGGTAGCGCATGACATCTAAAAAAATTTGGTTTGTCGCCGATGATCCTTCCTTTCCCACCCCCTTCATTTCTCTTTTCTACCCTAAAAAATCAACTACAGTTCTTATGGTTGTTGGTGTTTCAGATTCGGTCTTTTTAGTTTTGATTTTTTTCATTTTTTTCCTTTTTTCTTTTGTTAAAATTTTATCTTTTTTCAATTTAATCCTTCAATTTGAATTAGTAAATGTAAGTTTTTCAATTCGGTCTTTCTACTTTTGATTCTTTATTTTTTTTTCTTTTTCTCTTTTATCAAAGTTTTTATGGTTTTTAATTTTATCACACATATTGAGTTTTTTAATTTTTTTTCGTCAATAAGAATAATCTAATTTTAATTTGGTCTCTTTTCTTTTGATTTTTTTTTAATTTGTCCTCTTGTCAAAGTTTATATGGTCTTTAATTCTATCCTTCAAATCTAGTTTATGTTTTTTGTTATTGCAATAATAATAATAATAATAATAATAAATCATTCTAAATTCTAATTTAGTATAATAAATTCTAAGAAATCATAAATTACATTTTTTAATAAATTCTACATGAATATAAATTTGAATTCTATTCAAATAAAATGGAATAAAAAATCATATATATAAAAATATTATATAAATCTAAATGTATTAAATGTAGTCTATTAATTAAATATAATAGGAATATATTAAATAGATAATAAAAATATAATAGGAATGATCCTTAAAAGAATACATAGTGTAGTTATTTACAAATAGGATTTAGATAATGTGTGTCAATATCAAGAAAAAAAATACAAATATAGTTTAATGGTAAAAAAAGTTTTTTTGTCAATGAGAAGATATAGTGATAGTTATGATGCTGGTGGTAGTGATGATTATATTAATAATAATAATAATAATAATAATAATAATACTAGTCTTCAAATCAAGTTTATATTTTTTATTATTTCAATAATAATAATAATAATAATGGTGGTGGTGGTGGTGGTGGTTATGATGATGATAAAATGATAATAGACGTGTGGTAGTGGTTGTAATAGTAGTAGTAATAATAATAATAATAATAATAATAATATAATGAAACTGATAAAAAAAACAATTAAAAAGAAAAGGGGTTTCCTTATAGTTATATGGACAATCCGATATTCATTACAATAGTCAAGTGAAGTCTATGGCCTTAAAAAAAAACACTTGCCTTGGAGCTAGGGATGTTTTTGTATTTTCATATGGTTTATTAGACAAAAATACTCCTGAGGATAGAAGAATCAACACAGCCAGGGTATTTCAATATTTTTATTTTTATAAACAACCAAATTATACATGCGCATTTGAATCCATAAAATGTAAGTAATTGAGGTCAGGGATATTAAGGTCTTTTAGCATTTTAAAATTTATAAAAACTGTTGGCATGTTGGGGCCACCACATACTTTAAGCGGTGTGTGTGGCGACATCTGATGTAAGTAAATGTAAGGAATGGTCAATCAATTTAGCCTTAAGATTTTCACTAAATCTCCACTTCAAATCATAAAATCATAGAAACAGTAGGGTGGCCATCTTGGGTTGATAGAGGATTATACTCCATAATATAGATGAAGACCATATTGAATCAAAAGCCTTAGAATGATAAGATTTTCATCAAATGACCATATTGACCACATTCTCTCTTTTTGATAGTGGATAGAAATATCAAAAGCTTATATAGTTAAACAACACATTTTAGAAAATTTACAAAAAATAGATTCTAATTGATTGTTTGGACAAAATGAATCATTCCTAAGTTTTAATGTTATAGGAATTTTTTCATATCAAATTAAAGTAATATGGACTTTTTAGATGCAATATTAATTTGAAAATGTTTAAACTTAATTTTATGTAATCGAAGTCTTTATAGAACTTAATTTGACATTATTTTTTTGGTTAAAAACTAGTTTTATTGCCAAAACTGTACATAATGAAAAGAGATGCCTTATGAGAAATTCTTTTATCAAATATTTTGGTCTTATCACTCAAATTCTTTTTCTATGGATAACATAAAGTTTATCAAATGAGCTCTTGCATTTTTTATCACTAAAAAGTTTCTTATCCATTTTTTTTTTAACCAAGTGATAAACTTTTAATTTTTTAAAAAATTGTACTTTAGTTATTTTACACTCAAGAGCTAACTTTTCTTAAGTACTTAATTTATTTTACATTCAAGCTCCTGTATTCTTTTAAAACATGGTGTTATAACCATTCCTAATAGATGAAAGAACACTCTAAAAGTTTAAAAACAACTAAGTGAAGATTTTTTTATTTATAAATACCACTTATTCACTGCATGTGAACCAACTTACATCTTACAACACTGATGCTTACAAATTTGCTTATTTCATTATTTTCGTAATCTTCTTAAAGTTTTAAGCTTTTCTTATATCAAATCATAATTTCACTTGATTGAGCTTAAACAATCCCTCTCTTATGAATGTAAGGATTCATCCTCTAGATGGAATTGCTCCTAGTTGTATTTTATAGTTTTAGTTGTCTTGTCACTCGTTATATCATGAACAAATTTCAATGTTAGGTTCATGTTCATAATGCTTGCCTAGTAAGATTGAACGGGATATCCTAAAGATGGTTCTAGCTATTATGTTTAAGTAGGATGACTAGCCTATTGGTTTTAAAAATATCCTTCATCGCTTAGGAAAATGAACCTTAAAAGTTCATCTCAAGGCCTGCAAAGTGAAAAAAGTATAGACCAGGAGAATCTACATCGGTTAATAATACCTTGTAAAATTTCAGTGAGAATCTAAGATTTTATGAGTGCTAGCTTGGGGCAGAACACTTAAATTCCTCGAGGACAAAATCCTTTTGAGGATTTTACCATCCTTGAATGGCGACACCAACAAAAATCACCTAAGAGAAAGAAAGAAAATTATAAAATCATTTAAGGAAAATTGAAGCATAATTCTTATAATATACAAATGTATATATCTATACATATAAAATCAATCACATATTACAAATTGTTAAATACAAATAAATTAATTAGGACAAATGCAACATATACACTTATAAAACAATTACACATTGCAAACTCATCTAAACAAGTGAATTAATGCATTGAGGTTCTAATTTGACCTTTGGGAGTGGATGGACAAAAGATGTTGGAACGAAGGGAGGCAATGACAGCTCATAGTGGTCACTCACAGAAGCAAGACTAGAGTTCTAAGATGACGACACGTGGTGGTCACTCATTGTGTTTAGATTTATACAAAACAACAACAAAAACGATGAAAACAACTATGAGATTCTTGAATAAAAAGAGGTTTCAAATCTTGGCTACTATTGGGTGTATTTGGGCCTTTTTATGGGTGTATTGTTTGATCCAAGTTGAAAGGCAAGATTTTTTAGGAAGGTTCAATCAGATTCATGGGATAAGGCAAATGATTTGGGTGGGTTTATTAGGTTTTGTCTATTAGATTTATGGTTGTGACCCTATGGTGGATAAGAGGAAAAAGAAAGATGTCGATTTGAGTTTGTGTGGTTGACTTGGTGGCATTGCCAGAGATGCATCTGATTGGAAGTGGTAAGGGTTGTTTGCGACTGACATGGTGGTTGGTTTTGGTTAGAATTCGGCAATGCTACTAACATGTTGTTTCTATTTTTTGTTGGGTGGTAGGGTTATCGGCAATTAGACTTTGTTTCTTTGTTTTTGCTTTTTTCTTTTTCTGTGGTTAAGTTTCTAGGTGTTTTTTTTTGTCTATTTATATTGTCTTGCTTATCTCAAAAAAAAAAAAAAGCCCAAACTCAAAATGATACTACACATTTATATTATTTCCTTCTTGAACTAGGAACTCTCTACAATTTTTTTTTCTCTTGATTCTTTAGTTCACAATCATCTTAGTTCTCTTTTTTTTTTATTGCCTCTAATTTCATTCCCTAAATTTTATTTTCATTATTATCTATTATTATTGTATTTTATTTTTCAATCTTGCCATCCAAAATAAAATAAAATAAAATAAAAGTGCAGAAAGTTATTAAATGATGGAAATTGACTAGATTTATTGAAAATATATAATATTTTTAATATTTTTATATTTTTTAAAATACATGGAAAAACGTTTTGGACAACCTTAGCAATTAATGAATATTATTTCTGAATTTTTCAGTTTTAATGTGTGAGAGTGATTCTTGCATTCTTCAGTTCTTGAACGAACTGAATATGATGTATCGAAGATTAACTGGCTTCATGACGTTATTCTATTTCATTCCAATAGTGTTGGTGCCTTGGGGCAGGTTTTTATGGTGTCACACTCCTATCAGACCTATTTTGGTTTTTCAGGATCAGATCTCAATCTTGATTGTTATCATCATCATCATCATCATCTTATGTGTCACCCAAACCCAATATATCATCATCTTCATTATCACTGGGCTTAGAGGAGTCATACCTATGTTGATCATCTTATGAATTCTCAAACATACTTTGATTACCATAATGACAAGTTTAATCCTCTCCTCACTATCCTAAATGGGCCAACAGATTGTGATGCTTGTCTACCCGTTTAAGCATATGTGGAGACTAAGACAAGAGTATGATCATGCTTTATAGTAGAGGAGGATATGATTTGTTTAGGTTGACCACTAACATAATATTTCACCATGTTCGATCTATTTCAAATGAATGATTCAATCATATTCCTAAAACTCACATCACATGAAATTAGAACATGAAGATACTGATGTTCCCCAACTTGACACCTTCAAGTAATATTCATCAGTAACATGCCTAAAGTAGCATTTAGCAGCACATTGCTTCTACCATTGTAAGTGACAATGTTGTTTATGACTGGAACAATAGTTCCATCATAATGACATAACAACAAAAAGATGTCATACGATATTCTGTAAAACAAGAACATCTGTTTTGATCAATTGAAAAAAAATAAATTCATACAAAAACAATTGTATCAATTCATATATAATTTATCTCAATTCATGCAACATCTAAAAGTATGACAATTAATCACTAAATTAATCCCAATCTCTATTTGATCAAATTTCTATATAATTGATGTTATATACATGCTCAATTATATATGAAATCATGCCTAATTGCATCAATTCATACCTATTTTATCGTAATTCAACAAAATCTCTAATTATGACAATTAATTCTACAATTCAACGCAAACCTTAATTGGTTGAATTTCTACCTAATTGATGTTATAAATAAAATTAGTTGCATGCAATCATACCTAATGACATCAATTCATAACTAATTTATCTTAATTTAAACAAAATCTCCAATTATAGCAATTAATCCTAAAATTCTATGCAATCTCTAATTAATGTTATAAATAACATCAATTGCTTGAAATCATACCTAATTGAATCAATTCATACCTAATTTATCTCGATTCAAACAAAATCCCTAATTATGGCAATTAATCTCAAAATTCAATGCAAACCCTAATGGATCTAATTAATACCTAATTGATGTTATTTACATCAGCAATTGCATGCAATCATACATAATACATATATTAATGCCTTATTTTTCTCAATTCAAACCAATAAATCTTATTCTTGGATGCATGCATTTTTTTTTTATACTAATATCATTACTTAACCACTGCTAAAGACAAGGAGGTCATGGCATTCTTATTTACAGAGTAGGTTCCTTTAAAATCATGCATATTTATCTAATAATAAGTTCAAAACTAGAAGTAAGGTGGGTTTGATTATTACTCTTTTTTTTTTTGTAAAATTAGCATTGTTTAAAAATATTGGCAAAATAATTCACTTTGAAAAAGTTTTGGTGAAAAGCACGGTTTGATACATATCACGGTTAAGAAACATGATATTTTAAGATGTTGCTGATAGGAAATGCGGTATTTCAAAGAAATTGTTAAATGGGTTGACACGAATTACAATTAGGAGAGTGGAGAGAGAGAAAAAAAAAAGAAAAATACCTTGAAGGTACATCAAAACTCTAGTTACGACACCATTGGTGCCATCGATAAGATATTGATGAGATGAATTCAATGACACTAAGAAAGATCACCAACAATAATTAGAGCGAGTCACTCTCTATTTAAAGGCAATTGAATAATTACAACGAAGAGATAGGGAAGAGAAAGAAAGTGACCCTAGTAGCACATTGAAGCTCTGAATAATTAGAGCGAGTCACTCTCTATTTAAAGGCTCCTCGAGGGGGGGCAAGTCAAGGTAATCAGTATGTTGCTGTTTGGTACTCCTCTCTATTTCCCTATGATTATTGGATGTTGGAATGTTAGAGGTTTGAATGATCCCATAAAGCATTCAGAACTGCGTCAGCTCATCCATCAAGAGAGGATGTTTTTTTTTGGTTTGGTTGAAACTCGGGTTAGAGACAGGAATAAAGATAATGTTTCGCAACTTCTTCTGCCTAATTGGTCATTCTTGTATAATTATGATTTATCTTGTCGTGGTCGTATTTGGGTTTGTTGGAATGCTGATTTGGTGAAGGTGGATGTTCTGGGAATGTCAGACCAGGCTATCCATGTTTCTGTCATGATATTAGCTACCAATATCTATTTTAATACTTCAATCATTTACGGAGACAATAATGCATCCTTATGTGAGGCTTTATGGTCTGATAATGTGAGTCGTAGTGATGGATGGGAGTCAACCCCATGGACTCTTATGGGCGACTTTAATGCTATCCGCAACTAGTGAGAGAGGTTAGGAGGGTCTTCTACGTGGGCTGGTCATATGGACAAATTGGAAACATGTATACGTGAAGCGAAAGTGGATGATCTTTGGTATTCAGGTATGCATTATACTTGGACGAACCAATGTCCTGAGAATATGATTATGCGGAAACTAGATAGAGTGCTTGTGAATGAGAAGTGGAATATGCACTTCCCATTGTCGGAAGCGAGATTCTTGCCTGCTGGTATGTCAGATCATTCTCCCATGGTGGTAAAAGTCACTGACAATGTTCAGAACATAAAGAAACCATTCAGATTCTTCGATATATGGATGGATCATGACGAGTTCATGCCCTTGGTGAAGAAAGTATGGGATCAGCATTCGGGAGGTTGTCCAATATATCAACTGTGTTGCAAACTAAGGAAGCTAAAGCAGGAACTTAAACATTTCAATAAGACTCACTTCTCCAATATTTCCAATAGAGTCAAAGATGCAAAAGATCACATGGATAAGGCTCAACAAGCTCTGCATACAGCGCCTGAGAATCCAACTTTGCGTATGCGAGAAAGAGATGTTGTTCGTAACTATGCTTTTACTGTCAGGGCGGAAGAGAGTTTTTTCAAACAAAAGGCAAGGATACAATGGCTTAGCTTGGGGGATCAGAATACTAGCTACTTTCACAAATCAGTAAATGGTAGACAAAATAGAAATAAGCTGCTCTCGGTTACAAGGGAGGATGGAGAAGTCGCTGAAGGACACGAGGCAGTCAAATCAGAAGAAATTGCATACTTCCAGCGTGTATTGGGAGTGAAACAGATGCCTAGGGTCCTGAATGAGGAAGTGATGCAATCAACAATTAATTACAAACTGTCTTCAACTCAACAACATGTACTAGCACAAGATGTAACAAGAGAGGAGATTAAGCATGCTATGTTTAGTTTGAAAAACAACAAAGCTCCTGGTCTGGATGGCTTCAACGCAGGTTTCTTCAAAAGAATGTGGCACATAGTGGGGGAAGATGTAATCAACGCTGTTATTAAGCATGCTATGTTTAGTTTGAAAAACAACAAAGCTCCTGGTCCGGATGGCTTTAACGCAGGTTTCTTCAAAAGAATGTGGCACATAGTGGGGGAAGATGTAATCAACGCTGTTAGCTCCTTCTTTCAGACTCGTAGAATGCTTAAAGAAATGAATGCTACATCCATTTCCCTTATCCCTAAAGTTGCTAATCCTACGAGGTTGATAGATTTTCGTCCTATATCTTCCTGCAATACAGTATACAAATGCATCACGAAGATTCTAGCTGGGAGAATGAAAGTTGTTTTACCATCCTTAGTAGGTTCGTATCAGACAACTTTTATCTCTGGACGGAGAATCAACGACAATATTCTTTTGTCTCAGGAACTAATGAAAGGCTATCATAAAACTACGGGTCCTGCTTGTTGTGCTATGAAAGCAGACCTGATGAAGGCTTATGACTCGGTTCGGTGGGATTTTGTTGATGCTACGTTAATAAAAATGGGATTCCCTAGAACAGTCATTGATTGGATCATGGTTTATGTTACATCATGTCAATTCTCAATCAACGTCAACGGTGAACTTGCAGGTTACTTCCAAGGGGGGAGAGGGCTGAGACAAGGTGATCCATTATCTCCATATTTGTTTGTCCTATGCATGGAAATCCTATCAGGGCTGTTCTGCAGTATGAGTGCCCACCAGAACTTCAAGTTCCACTGGAGATGCAAGAAGGACCGAATTTCTCATCTTTGCTTTGCCGACGACTTGATGATATTCAGCAAAGGGGATGTACATTCAATTCATATGATCAAAAATGTACTCACAGAGTTTCAAGTTCTATCAGGTCTATATCCAAATCCAAACAAAAGTGACATCTTCTTGAGCGGTCCGTTAGGTGCTGAGAGGGAACATATTATCAGTATTCTTGGGTTTAGAGAGGGGGAGCTTCCAATGAAATATTTGGGAGTGCCTCTTATCTTGTCCAGACTAAAGGTTGTTAATTGTAAGGGCCTCGTGGATCGAATTACCGCTAAAGTACGACATTGGACCTGCAGAACACTCTCTTTCGTAGGGCGAGTACAACTGATTAACTCAATCTTATTCTTCATCCAGGTCTATTGGGCATCTCTATTCCTATTACTTGGGGAAGTAGTGAAAAATGTTGAGTAAATTATGAGATCCTTTCTTTGGTCAGGTTCAGATATGAGCACTACTAGGGCTAAAGTGGCTTGGGATCAGGTATGTCTTCCAAAAAAGGAGGGGGGGCTAGGCATAAAAAGGATAGCTGAATGGAACAAGATTTCCTTGTTGAAACATATTTGGAACTTGTGCAATGACTCAGATGGCTCAATCTAGTCTACTTGGATCAGATCCAATCTCTTGCGAGGTAGGAATTTCTGGACAATCAAGGCATCAGGAAGCTGCTCTTGGGCTTGGGGACAGATTCTAAAGCTCAGATCCTTAGCATGGCCGAAGATGAAGCACATCATCGGAGATGGAATGACAACCTCTCTATGGTTTGACAATTGGCATCCTCACAGCCCGCTCGCTGATACCTACGGTGAACGTTTCATCTATGATTCAGGTATGGAACACAACGCGAGAGTGAACGTGTTGATTAATAACTTAGAATGGAGAATTCCTATCACTCATGCTATTGGCTGGCACCCCATTTTAGAAGCTATTCCTTCCACCTCTACTCCTAAGGGGCAAAAGGATGAGATTGTTTGGTTGGATTCACCAAATCAGAGTTTCTCGGTCAAAGTAGCTTGGGAACAACTAAGAATTCATCATCAAATGGTTGATTGGCATGACATCGTGTGGTTCAAGAATGCTGTCCCAAGACATGCATTTCTTCTTTGGGTGGCTATCCAACGGAAACTCTCAACGCAGGATAGACTTCATCGGTTTGGTATTCATGGTCCCAATAGGTGCTCACTCTGTCTCCGCAATAATGAAGATCACAACCACTTGTTCTTTGAATGCTCCTTTGCGAAAGCATTATGGTGGAATGTTTGTGACAGATGCGACATTCCAAGAATGACAAAAAGCTTGGATGAATGGATTCGATTGGCCACTGTCTCTTGGCATGGCAAAAGTTTCATCAACTTTTCTCGTAAACTGGGTTTCACAGCTACAGTGTATTGTATCTGGCAAGAACAGAACGCAAGGATCTTTGCAGATGTGTCTAAAGCTTCGAATTTGGTTTTTGATCAAATCGAATGAATCATTCGCGATAAGCTTGTTTTGATGAGGAATGTTCAACAAATAGATGAAAACATAAGGATCCAAAGACTTTGGAGGGTCAATAACATGGACTCTTAATTTGATGTTTAGTTGGTTGTTTTTGTACCCCTAGCATATCTAGTTGGTCTAAGTTTTTGTTTTGTTATGTGGCTAACCTGTAGCCATTTGTTGGTTTTCGTTTCTGTTCACATTGTAAATCTTGGGTATGCCCATTATATTCTTTGTATCATTTTCTTTTAATACATAAGTCAGCTTACCAAAAAAAAAAAAAAAAGCTCTGATTATAACATTACTAGTACCATCATAAAATCTTGACGAAATGAGTCCAATGACACCAAAGAAGATCACCAATGGTGATGCAAACATCGTGATCATATAATCATGTAACCCGTAATCAAGATTGAAATATGATCTTGAAAAGCCAAAAGAGATTTGATATAAGTGTGACACAATGAAAACCAGTCTCAAGACAACTATACTATTGGAATTAAATCAAATGACGCCACAAAGCCAATTAATCTTTAATAAGTCAGTTTAGTTCTTTTAAGAATCAAATAATGCAAGAATCACTCTTATACATAAGCTAAAAATTCTGAATGATATTATTCAGTAATTGTTGAATTTTAGGCTTACAAAGAGTTTATATACTATAAGAAAATAACCTTAATGGATCTACCCTTTTGGACTAAATTGGACCACTTGTAAAATTGACCCAAAACCTATATTGATAAGCCTAAAACATTGATCCAAACAAGCTTTGAATCTTAACTAAAAACCAAGTATTAATCAAGCCCAAACAAGCCTTGGGCTATTACTAAAATAATAAAAATAAAACTCAAGAGTTAATTTCCTATGTTGTTGTGACAAAAGAAGAAGAAGAAAAAAAATAGTAGAAGTATGAAATAAGACTTATTTATAGCCTACACTGTTGTCTAATGATCTTAGAAACCAAGGGAGAAATTTTTGCTCCTACAGTTTCCAAGATAGAAAGGGATTTTAATTGTAGCCTTGTATTTATCCTTCTTTTAGAAGGAAAATGTTGCTACCTTTATTGTTCGTCTTTGCCGCCAATTAATAGTCCTTCCATCACTAGGAAAACAATTAAAGTTGAAATATTTTCTTTACAAATCTAAGAAACTTTGTCGCCACCTTATTTGCCTTTTAAGTTTAGATTCTTTGTTCTTATATATATATATATATATATATATTCTCCTCACCTAACATGGAAATAAGTTAAATAAGATATTCTAATACATAAAAAAATAATTAATGTTTCCACACATGATAGGAAATTCACAATTATTATGGAATCCACAAAGCACATGGAAACAATATGAAAACAAATTTGGCCGAAACTAATGCAAAATTAGAAACCTTGTTGCTGAAAATTCATGGCCCAAATAAGGTTGTATTCGACCCCTCTTGCACATGAATTAAATGAATTAACGACTCCTTTTAATGCTCTAAAGGATCTATAATTTATGCCTTGGCTGAAACTTGCAAGACTAGTTCATTTAATGCTTCATTTAATGCCTTCATTTTGGACCTTGTAATTGGTCCATTTGGAACATGTAATGGATCCTTATTAGTGTTTGTGGGCTAATCCACATAAAATGATGAGTGAAGTAGGTCACATTTCTATTTAAAAGCAAGTGAGTCGTTTGCCACATGTGACTCTCTCCAATCATTACCAGTGACCTTCTTTGGTGTTGTTTGATTCATCTCCTCGATATTTTTTCAATGGTATTAGTAATGTTGTAATCAGAGCTTCTATATGCCTCCAAGGTCTTTTTCTTTTTTTCTTTTTTTTCTCTCTCCTCTTTCATTGTAATTGCTCATTTGTCTTTAGACCGAGAGTGTGACCCACTTCGATCATCGTTGGTAACTGATGCAAACGTAGTGATAATGTGGTCACACAACTCACAATCAAGATTGAGATCTAATCTTGGAAAACTGAAAAAGGTATGTGATTAGTACTTAAAAGTGCATGTTTATCAAGGGTTTATATCATCATTTTGCACTTAAAGTATCAATAACTCCTTAACTAAAGCATGTTTTATAATAACAAGTCTAATATTATAAATTACCCTAATATATGGTAAATGTTCATCTTAAATGCAGGCATATCACATAAATCAAAGGATTGATTGATGAATTCAACTACTGAAATTTTGAAGATAAAGAAGGGTGAAGCTTAGAAAAGAGACGTTGATGCAGTCCAAACTGGAACACTGTTCGGTAATTGGGTCATATCTCGAGTTCTAGATATCCAAATGATCTGAAATGTTTACAGAGATTTGATAAGACATAGGCCTACAACTTTCATTTGGACATCAAGATCTAAGAAGGCCGTTTTCAAGTCCAAATTATAGCAACAACGGAGAAGTCCGAATCTGTCCTGCAGCCCAACACTGTTCAGTGTTCAGCCCATATCTTGAGCTCTAGAAGTCCAAATGACCTCATCTTTTTTTTTCCTGGAAAGCTAAGAGAGTTTCCTAGAACTTTAATTTGGACATCTAGACCCAGTTCTAATGCTAGAATTTTCGTTTTATTTAGACAAGATGATAAGGATTTTCGCTAAGTCAAAAGTTGGCCACCCACTCAACAATGAGTCATCAAAGCAATAATTCCGAATTTTGGCCTATAAAAGGAGGCATTTGCCATGTATTTAGGGGCTTGGTTGTTCAGATCAAGTTCATGCTCTTTATTTCTCTCTTTATATTTTTTTGTAATTCTTAAGTTTTGCTTTCATTAATTTCTTGTTTATGCTTTTCATTTCCTTTCCTTTCCTTAGTTAACTTGTATTTTATTTATGTTCTTATTTTGTTTATTTATGTTTCTCTTCTTCATTATGTTTGGCTAAGTTTATTATGTCAAGGTGAAAATGTTACACTAATGGTGTAAGAACAAGTATGGTATAAACTCAATATGAACCTTAATGTTTAATATTAACATGTCTTATCTTTTTATCTTACTAATTCTTAATACCTTGCTTGTTAAATGGTTAATCTAAATTTGTGTTGTATAATACTTGGTACAACAAATGCTTGGCACTCTCATAGCCCAACCGTATGGTATTACCTACACCTAGGCTATGAAAGGTACTCGATTTGTTGTTAACATCAATTAACATCATGAATTCCTGATAATATTTAAAAGTTTGGTGTTATGTAAATGAGATAATTAATATGATCATGTTAATAATTTATAATGAGCTATTAATGACAAATCATCCGAATGGAACCTCCTTCGTGTGTGGTTTCCAAATTGAGTAATAAGAGTTTATATTATACTTGTTTGAAATACCATTGGTGGATCCTCTAACCTTGACATTTATTTTTATCATTGTTTAATCCTTACATTAATCTTCCATCTCAAAGTTCTCATTAATTTCTTCCTCCTCTTCTTTTTATTGTTGTTATTATTACTACTACTAATATTATTACTATTATTATTATTATTATTATTATTATTATTATTATTATTATTATTTACATTCTTGTTATATTTTATGTATGTTAAGTATGCTCTGTGTTTGATCAAGGATCCTGATATTGTTGATCTTGCCTTGTTCATTCGCATCAGAAATCTGTTTATATTATATAATATATCTCTTTGATCTTTTCATAAACTCAGTATATAGGCTGGAAACCTGTGACCCGATCTTTTAGATCATTCTCAGGTATAACAACGCCACGTATTGAGTATTATTATTATTATTATTATTATTACTATTACTAATACTATTACTATTAATATTATTATTACTATTACTGTTATTGTTATTATTATTATTATTGTTGTTATTGTTGCTATTATTGTTATTGTTGTGTTGTTATTTATAATTTATACAATTAACCTCTCTGTAGTTCGACCCCGGTCTTGTCGGGTTATTTATTACTTCGACACTCCTGTACTTGGGAGAAGACATCAATTTTTTGGTTGTGTCAAGTTTTTGGCGCCGTTGCCAGGGAGGTAAATTCTTGTACAAATTTTAGTATTTTTTTTTCTTCTTTCTTTTATTTTTTCTTGTATCTAACTTTGTTTCTTTTGTGTTGTTTCTTTTTCTTTTGTTTTCTTCTTCCTTTTATTTTCTTTCTACACGTGCATGAGTGTTTGGTCACGTACATTAAGTGGTAGACTTTCTAGGGTATCCTCATCATTTTCAGAAAATATGGCCGAAGAAGATAACCAGTCACTTCATAATGAGAATAATGAGAATAACCGTGTTAGAACACTTAGAGACCACATGAATCCTACAAGAACAAGTGCACCCTCATGCATAGTTTTCCCTCCTGATGCATCCCATTTTAATTTTAAGCCAGACATTATTCAACTTTTACCTTCTTTTCATGGCTTAGATCTAGAAAATCCATACTTGCATTTGAGAGAATTTGAAGAAGTTTGTAACACCTATAATGACTTAAATTGTAGCATGAACACCATTCGATTAAAGCTTTTTCCTTTTTCATTAAAAGATAAAGCTAAAACATGGCTACAAAATCTTAGGTCAGGATCCATTCGTGCTTGGGATGAAATGCAACAACAGTTTTTAAAGAAGTTTTTTTCATCTCATAGAACCAACTCTTTCAAAAGACAAATCACCACTTTCACTCAAAAACCAGGAGAAACATTTTACCAATGTTGGGATAGGTATCGAGACTTGCTTAATACTTGCCCTCATCATGGTTTTGAAACATGGAGATTGGTTTCACAATTTTATGAAGGATTAACACCTAAAGATAGGCAAATGGTTGAATTGATGTGCAATGGAACTTTTGAAGATAAAGACCCTAATGAAGCAATGGAGTACTTAGACTTGCTAGCTGAAAATGCGCAAAATTGGGACACTAAGGGCACTTATGAGGCACCAAGTAAAACCCAACCTCATACATCTAGTGGAGGTATGTATAACCTTAGGGAAGATTATGACCTCCAAGCCAAGTTTACATCTTTAGCTAGAAAAGTCGAGGCACTAGAATTGAAAAAGAGTGGTCAATTAAAATCTGTTCAAGACATTGTGTGTCAAATCTGTGAAACAAATGAACACACAACCAATAATTGTCCAACTTTGCCTTCTTTCAAGGAATGTCTCCATGAACAAGCTCATGCATTAAACAGTTTCCAAAGGCCCAATCATAACCCATACTCGCAAACATACAATCCTGGTTGGAGAAATCACCCAAATTTCAGTTGGAAGAGTGATAACAATAATGCACAAACTTCACAGCCACCGTTTCAAGCACACCATAATTTCCAAAATTCTTATGGATATGCACCTCCTTATGCTCCACCTCCTAGAAGAAATCTTGAGGAAACATTGCATGCATTCATTGAAAAGCAAGAGACAATCAACACTCAACTTACTCAAAGCATGACAAATTTTAAAGATGCTCTTGCAAAATTCACATCTGCTCTCAGTTTTCAAGAGAAAGGTAAGTTTCCATCTCAACCACAGCAAAATCCAAAGGGGCAATACAATGCAAATGCAAGTAGTTCCGAAAGCCAACACATGGATCAAGTCAAATCAGTCATCACTCTTCGCAGTGGTAAGGTTATTGAAAAACCCACTCTTGAACCTTGTGAGAAAGATGATGAGTCAATCTCTGAGGGTAAGGAAGGGGTTGAATTTGAACATTGTGAAGAAAAGACTGATTCTCCACCAGCACTTCCATTTCCTCATGCCATGACCAAACAAAGGAAAGTCAATCACAATTCTGAAATCCTTGAAATTTTCAAACAGGTAAGGATCAATATACCTTTGTTGGATGCTATTAAACAGGTACCTTCCTATGCTAAATTTTTGAAAGATCTATGCACTGTGAAGAGAAAACTGAATGTGAAAAAGAAAGCCTTTTTAGCCAAACAAGTAAGTGCTATTCTTCAGAACAATAATGCTTTGAAATATAAAGACCCTGGTTGTCCTACAATTTCTTGCTTTATTGGAGAACATAAAATTGAAAGAGCTTTACTTGATCTTGGAGCTAGTGTGAATTTACTTCCATATTCGGTTTTTCAAAGTCTCAATCTAGGTGAGTTAAAACCAACTTCTGTAACTCTTTTGCTTGCTGATAGATCTGTAAAAGTGCCTAGAGGAATAGTTGAGGATGTGTTAGTACAAGTTGATAAATTTATTTACCCTGTAGATTTTATTTTCTTGGATACACAACCTGTTGAAGCATGTAATTCAATTCCTGTTATTTTAGGACGTCCATTTCTTGCAACTTCTAATGCATTGATTAATTGTAGGAATGGACTGATGAAACTATCATTTGGAAACATGACATTGGAGATGAATATTTTCAACATTTGCAAGCAACCTGGAGATGATAATGATTTACAGGAAGTGGACTTTATTGAAAAATTAGTTCATGATCAATTTCAAACCATTTCTAGTGAAACTGAGATTGATGAACCTGACGAGTTGCAAATGGTTTATTTTCAGGAAGAAGCAAAGGCATGTAATTGGAGACCACAAATTGAAGAATTGCCACCACAATCAATTGAGTCCATACCTTCAAGTGTTCAACCACCAAAACTTGATTTGAAGCCGTTACCAGTAAACCTCAAATACTCATTTTTGGGAGAAAATGAAACTTTTCCGGTAATAATCTCTTCCAAACTTAATGCACATCAGGAAGGTAAGTTACTACAGACTCTGAAAATGCACAAAAATGCATTAGGATGGACCATAGCTGACATAAAAGGAATTAGTCCTTTGATTTGCACACACAAGATTTATTTGGAGGAAAATGCTAAACCATCTAGAGAAATGCAACGAAGACTTAATCCTAATATGAAAGAAGTAGTGAAAAATGAAGTCATTAAACTTCTAGATAATGGAATCATTTATCCTATTTCTGACAGCAAATGGGTAAGTCCTACCCAAGTTGTACCCAAAAAGTCTGGAGTCACTGTGATAACAAATGAGAAAAATGAGTTAATTCCAACTCGGACTATTACTGGTTGGCGCATGTGCATTGACTATAGGAAACTTAATTTAATGACTAGAAAATATCATTTTCCTTTACTTTCATGGATCAAATCCTAGAAAGAGTTGCAGGTCATGAATTTTATTGTTTCCTAGGTGGCTATTCAGGTTACAATCAAATTGAAATTGCATTGGAAGACCAAGAGAAGACTACTTTCACTTGTCCATTTGGTACTTTTGCATATCAAAGAATGCCTTTTGGGTTATGTAATGCACCAGCTACGTTTCAAAGATGCATGCTTAGCATATTCAGTGATATGGTTGAACGTTTTCTTGAGATTTTTATGGATGATTTTTCTGTTTTTGGTGATTCATTTGATGATTGCTTAACTAACTTGGAAAAGGTTTTGAACAGGTGTGAAGAGAAGAATCTTGTACTGAATTGGGAAAAATGTCACTTTATGGTAACAAACGGCATTGTACTTGGTCACATTGTTTCATCGACAGGAATTGAGGTTGACAAATCTAAAATCGAGTTAATTGCCAACTTACCAACACCAAAATCTGTTAAAGATGTTAGATCATTCTTAGGACATGCTGGTTTTTACAGAAGGTTCATCAAAGATTTTAGTGTAATATCTAAACCATTGTGTAACCTTCTATCAAAGGAAACTATTTTTGAATGGACTGAACAATGTGAAAAAGCCTTTGTTAAACTTAAAAGCTTGCTTACTTCTGCTCCTGTCATTCAACCTCCTGATTGGTCATTACCTTTTGAAATAATGTGTGACGCTAGTGATTATGCCGTGGGTGCTGTCTTGGGACAAAGAAAAGATAAGAAACCTTATGTGATTTACTATGCAAGTAAAACTTTAAATAGTGCTCAAATGAATTACACTACCACTGAAAAAGAATTACTTGCAGTAGTATTTGCATGTGACAAGTTCAGATCTTATCTTGTTGGCTCACCTGTTGTTGTTTTTAGTGATCATGCAACATTGAAATATCTTCTCTCTAAGAAAGATTCCAAGGCTAGATTGGTGCGGTGGATTTTGTTACTTCAAGAATTTGATATCACAATCAAAGACAAGAAAGGCACCGAAAATGTTGTCGCGGATCATTTGTCAAGATTGACAACCGATTCGAGATCTGACATCACACCAATCGATGACTACTTTCCTGATGAATCTTTATTTTTTGTCTCTATGATGCCTTGGTTTGCTAATATTGTTAATTTTCTTGTTTCAGGACAATTGTCAGCTCATTGGAGTACCCAAGACAAAAGAAAGTTCTTGAAAGAAGTGAAGAACTTTTATTGGGATGACCCTTATTTATTCAAATATTGTCCTGATCAAATATTTCGAAGATGCATTCCTGACAATGAGGTAAGTAATGTCATTAAATTTTGTCATTCTAAGGCATGTGGGGGTCATTTCTCATCAAGAAAGACGACTGCAAAAATCTTACAAAGTGGATTTTACTGGCCCACCATGTTCAAAGACTCACATGCATTCTGCAAGACTTGTGAAAATTGTCAAAAGTTGGGATCTATTTCAAAACGTCACATGATGCCTTTAAATCCTATTCTTGTCATTGAGATCTTTGATTGTTGGGGTATAGATTTTATGGGTCCATTTCCTCCATCATTTGGTTTCTTGTATATATTGGTCGCAGTAGATTATGTTTCAAAATGGATAAAGGCAATTCCAAGTAGAACCAATGATCACAAAACAGTGATAAAATTTTTGAAAGAAAACATTTTAAGTCGATTCGGAATCCCTCGAGCCATGATAAGTGATGGTGGAACACATTTCTGCAACAAGCCATTTGAATCTTTAATGAAGAAATATGGAATCACACACAAAGTTGCCACCCCTTATCACCCTCAGACGAGTGGACAGGTAGAACTTGCTAATAGGGAGATCAAACAAATCTTGGAGAAAACGGTGAACCCTAATCGGAAAGACTGGTCTTTAAGACTTAATGATGCACTTTGGGCTTATCGAACTGCATATAAAACATCATTAGGTATGTCACCTTATAGACTAGTCTATGGAAAACCTTGTCACTTGCCTGTGGAAATTGAACATAAAGCTTATTGGGCTATCAAAGCTTTCAATTCAAACATTGATGATGCTAGTCAGCTGCGAAAATTGCAAATAAATGAGCTTGAGGAAATAAGAAATGATGCATATGACAATTCAAGAATTCATAAAGCAAGAATCAAAGAGTTTCATGACAAGAAAATACTGAGAAAAACATTCAATGTTGGTCAAAAAGTCTTGCTTTATAATTCTCGACTCCATTTATTTCCTGGAAAACTAAGATCAAGATGGAGTGGTCCTTTTATTGTGAAATATGTGTATCCATATGGGGCCTGTGATATCGAAAATCCAAAGAATGGCAATGTTTTCAAGGTAAATGGGCATCGATTGAAATTTTATTTTGACAATTTTTCAGTTGAAAATGACTCTATTGAATTGAGTGATCCTGTATATAAAGATTGATTCTTTTTCTCATATTGTTTTGTGTTTGTTTTGGTATATCTTTTGTTTTGCTAGTTTCTCTCACCCCGGTCAAATGGCGGATAACGGTACTCCGTGACTTTTAAGTCGGTTCTTTCAGTTTCCCATGATAACTGATATCTGTGTATATAATTGTGCAATTCTCTGCTCTTTCTTCTTTCTTTGAATCTCTCCCCCAATTCTCAGTTGAAAATGGACACCACTCTTGAAAAATTGAAAAAGTATTTTCCCGCTCTGCCTCAAAATGCGATTACAAAAATTTACCGTGCTAGATGTGCAAGATTGAGGTTGTTAATGAACCATGGAATTCCTGAAGATATTCGCTGGCTGATTGAAGCAAAGGTCCGATTATCAGGTGAGTCCTCCAATTCTTTCATTTCATACATGCCTAGAACAGGTAAAAGCACTTTTGCGAAGAAACGTCGTGCAAAACGACTGAAAGTCTGTCACCGATGTGCCAGATGGACTTGTAATGCGACATGTCATTCTTTAGGAATGGTATCTGTAAATCGTGAAGATAAAATACAATTCATTAAGGATGGCCTGAGTAAGGGGTCTTTAGATAATCTTCTATTGATTCTTGAGACGCACCCTAGTGGAGATGTGCATCGTGCAATTTATGATTTATGGCCCCAATTCCATAAAGAACATGCTCGACTTAGTCTTGGGAATCTGACTAAAAAAGACCCTGTTTGCCAGTTTTTAAGAAAACTGGATGGGAAGCCTATCCCCGACCCATAGAGGGCGTTTAAGCCGTTCTTGGACGTAAAACCAAGGGAAGATGTGAGCCATAATCACAACTACCTGTACATACATATGCTTTTTCAAAATAAATAATTAATAAAGAGAGAGAGAGAGAGAGAGAGTGTGTGTGTGTGTGTGAGAGAGAGAGACTACAGCTGGCCTATATATAGGTGGTATGATTGCATTTTCAATTTCTCATCTATAAATTCTTCTCTTCCTTCCCTTCATTTCTACTCAACCCATACATTCATCAAATACAGACGTGTGTAGAAATGGCAAGTTCCTCAAATAATCACATAAACAAAATTTGTGTTTTTGGTGGATCCAGTCCTGGGAAAGAAAAAGAGTTTTTAGAATCAGCAAATCATCTTGGTCAAGTACTAGCTGAGCGAAAGATTCATTTAGTGTATGGAGGAGGCAACCTTGGGTTAATGGGGGGAGTGTCAATAGCTGCATCTTTAGGAGGTAGTCAAGTTTTGGGGGTTGTACCCAAAGCTTTAGCACAAGGGGACATCATTGGAAAAACAATTGGAGAGGAATTACAAGTCCCCACAATGTCTGATCGACTGAATGCAATGTTTAACCATGCTGATGCCTTCATTGCCTTACCAGGTGGTCTGGGCACATTGGAAGAGATCTTTCATATTTCCTCTTGGGCCCAACTGCACATTCACCATAAACCCATAGGTTTGTTAAATGTTAATGGTTTTTATGATAAGTTGTTGTCTTTTCTTGATCATGTTGTGGAACAGGAATTTCTAACATCTTCAGCACGACAAATCATAATCTCTGCTGGTACTGCTGAACAATTGATTGACCAACTACAATCTTTCATCCCTGTAATTAATCCCTCCATGAGTCGCATAAATTGGTCAACTCAGGAAAGCCGTAAAAAGCTTAGATTGGATTTGAGCCTTCGTTTGTAAAAACTTTGTGTCTTTTGGTTTTATTATTGTGTTTTGTTGTTTCTTCTATTTGTTTAAGTGTGTTTCAGGTTTGCCAGTGTTCGTTATTTCAGGTGATGTCTTCTATACTCTATCTTTCTACCTTAAAATATTGAGGACAATGTCTCATTTTGGTTAGGGGGAAAGGGTAGTAGTAAAAAAAAAAAAAAAAAAAAAAAACTGTGTTTTCTATTTCATAAACTATTTGCAAAACTGTTGTTGCTAGGATGGCAGAGTAAAAGGAGTTCTTTTGTTAAAGTGACTCTTGAGACGCATCTTAGTAAACATTCTTAACAAGGTCTATCAGAATACTTCTTGAAATATCTAAGTTTACAAACTCTCATATTGTTAACACTTGATTCTGCTCATATGCTCATTTAACAAGTATTTTTAAATCTTCATTTTCACACACACACGCTTTAACATATGATTGTGGGTTGCACATTGGATTATTACATTATTTATGTTCTTTTATTAAAGGTAATAACTAAGGGAAAGGGATAGTACATAATTTGCATAAAAAAAAAGAAAAAAAAATTGTGATAATAATGATGAATAAAAACGTAGATAAGTTTGGTTTCGTAGCCTCCCTAACCTAAGCAATTAAGCCCGAAGGGGTGTTTTAACACTTAATACCCTAAAGTCAACTGACTTGGGAGCTATTGACCCAAAGCTTGTTACATGGGTTAAGGAGAAAAGCTTAAGGGAATCAAATATTGCACTATCTATGTATCAGTATCTGCAACCCGAGTTGCTAAGCTCGTAGAGGTGTCTCCACACCTAAATGCCCTAAGACCAACTGGTCTGGGAGTCATTAGCCTAAAGCTCGTTACATGGGTTAAAGATGCATTGTGTTTTAAGTTGTATGTGTAAATAGAAAAAAAGAAAAAAAAAGAAGAAAAAATAATCCCAACCCAAGGAAGTTAACCTTAAACATTAGAACATCATATTGTTTTCTTCCAACAATAGCCCCATCATATATGTTTTCATACATTGAGCACATAAAAAGAAGGTTTATTAATATCTTGTTTAAGAAATATGAAGCAGAAATGAGAGTTTGTTTATCTGGATAGATTAATGGAAGTTGAATGATGAATGCCTTGCTTTGTGGAACTTGCAAATTGTTTTTCTATTTTAACGCTTTGATTACTAGGGACTAGTAATAAGCTGGTTGGGGGGTGTGATTAGTACTTAAAAGTGCATGTTTATCAAGGGTTTATATCATCATTTTGCACTTAAAGTATCAATAACTCCTTAACTAAAGCATGTTTTATAATAACAAGTCTAATATTATAAATTACCCTAATATATGGTAAATGTTCATCTTAAATGCAGGCATATCACATAAATCAAAGGATTGATTGATGAATTCAACTACTGAAATTTTGAAGATAAAGAAGGGTGAAGCTTAGAAAAGAGACGTTGATGCAGTCCAAACTGGAACACTGTTCGGTAATTGGGTCATATCTCGAGTTCTAGATATCCAAATGATCTGAAATGTTTACAGAGATTTGATAAGACATAGGCCTACAACTTTCATTTGGACATCAAGATCTAAGAAGGCCGTTTTCAAGTCCAAATTATAGCAACAACGGAGAAGTCCGAATCTATCTTGCAGCCCAACACTGTTCAGTGTTCAGCCCATATCTTGAGCTCTAGAAGTCCAAATGACCTCATCTTTTTTTTCCTGGAAAGCTAAGAGAGTTTCCTAGAACTTTCATTTGGACATCTAGACCCAGTTCTAATGCTAGAATTTTCGTTTTATTTAGACAAGATGATAAGGATTTTTGCTAAGTCAAAAGTTGGCCACCCACTCAACAATGAGTCATCAAAGCAATAATTCCGAATTTTGGCCTATAAAAGGAGGCATTTGCCATGTATTTAGGGGCTTGGTTGTTCAGATCAAGTTCATGCTCTTTATTTCTCTCTTTATATTTTTTTGTAATTCTTAAGTTTTGCTTTCATTAATTTCTTGTTTATGCTTTTCATTTCCTTTCCTTTCCTTAGTTAACTTGTATTTTATTTATGTTCTTATTTTGTTTATTTATGTTTCTCTTCTTCATTATGTTTGGCTAAGTTTATTATGTCAAGGTGAAAATGTTACACTAATGGTGTAAGAACAAGTATGGTATAAACTCAATATGAACCTTAATGTTTAATATTAACATGTCTTATCTTTTTATCTTACTAATTCTTAATACCTTGTTTGTTAAATGGTTAATCTAAATTTGTGGTGTATAATACTTGGTACAACAAATGCTTGGCACTCTCATAGCCCAACCGTATGGTATTACCTACACCTAGGCTATGAAAGGTACTTGATTTGTTGTTAACATCAATTAACATCATGAATTCCTGATAATATTTAAAAGTTTGGTGTTATGTAAATGAGATAATTAATATGATCATGTTAATAATTTATAATGAGCTATTAATGACAAATCATCCGAATGGAACCTCCTTCATGTGTGGTTTCCAAATTGAGTAATAAGAGTTTATATTATACTTGTTTGAAATACCATTGGTGGATCCTCTAACCTTGACATTTATTTTTATCATTGTTTAATCCTTACATTAATCTTCCATCTCAAAGTTCTCATTAATTTCTTCCTCCTCTTCTTTTTATTGTTGTTGTTATTATTATTATTATTATTATTATTATTATTATTATTATTATTTACATTCTTGTTATATTTTATGTATGTTAAGTATGCTCTGTGTTTGATCAAGGATCCTGATATTGTTGATCTTGCCTTGTTCATTCGTATCAGAAATCTGTTTATATTATATAATATATCTCTTTGATCTTTTCATAAACTCAGTATATAGGCTGGAAACCTGTGACCCGATCTTTTAGATCATTCTCAGGTATAACAACGCCACGTATTGAGTTTTATTATTATTATTATTATTATTATTATTATTACTATTACTATTAATATTATTATTACTATTACTGTTATTGTTATTATTATTGTTGTTATTGTTGCTATTATTGTTATTGTTGTGTTGTTATTTATAATTTATACAATTAACCTCTCTGTGGTTCGACCCCGGTCTTGCCGGGTTATTTATTACTTTGACACTCCTGCACTTGGGAGAAGACATCAATCTTTTGGTCGTGTCAGTATGATAAGAGTGTGACATAATGGAAACCTGCCCCAATGCACCAACACTATTGGAATGAAATAAAATGACGCCATGAAGCTAGTTAATCTTTGATAAGTCAAGTTCAGTTCGTTCAAGAATTGAAGAATGCAATAATCACTCTCACACGTTAAAACTAAAAAATTTAGAAGTAATTGATAATGGCTCCAAAAATTTTGGTTATATAAGTTTAAATAGTTCTTGAAAGAATAACACTAATGGATCTACCCTTAAGGGTTGAACTGACCCACATACAAAACCGATACAAAAATCCTAAATTGAAAAGCCCATAACCTGATCCAAACAAGCTTTGGATCCTAGCTCAAAACAAAGTTTAAATTAAGCCCAAACATGAAAGAAAATAATAAAAATAACTAATCTATAACACCCTTTATACCGGGATAAAAACAACAATCTCATGTTAAAAAAAAAAACAGAGTAATTAAATTATATATATATATATATATATATTATATATATATATATATATATATATATATATTCATGGTCTTTGTATTAAAATGTACCAAAATTTCGATGGAGTCCCCCTATACCGGAAGGTTCCAAGTTATCGACATGTAACCTGTTTACACTTCTAATAACTCGCATCTCATAACTAATCCCGACGTAATCATCTTGGTTTTCAAATCCACAAATATTATCACATCTATCAACCACAATATTTATGATATACATTATATAACAAAATACATTATACACTAAATGTATGTTAGCCAATACATGGTGATCCCCTTACCCAGGATCCTAACATACACTAAATGTACATTAAATGTATACTAGTCAATACATGCTTGATCACCTTACCTGGGATCCTAACATACACTAAATGTATGTTAGTCCAAACATGGCAATCCCCTTACCTAGGATCCTAACATACACTAAATGAATGCTAGTTCATGCCTTAAATCACATTTTTTATATTTCCATTGTTAGCGATAATTTCATCACTCGACAATTCACACAACAACCTTTCACCTTGAATACACATACATTTAGCAATTCACATATGTAATATATTAGATCATGTAATTTTAACTTAGAAAGTATACGTGCGATTCACCTACCTACAATAGAAGCTCTACTTGTGCTCCCTTGCTACTGCTGTTGCACCACGCCTGTGGTCCCTCTTGCAAATCACATGTTTATTTCATACATTTTCCTCACTCAAGGATATGTTTTATAGTAACCATACCAACAGCCAATAAGTCCTTCTTTCAGTCATTTCTTAATATTTTATCCTTTTCTCATTTCATCCATTAATATTGTCGTTGTTTGTCCAACCATAGTTATCATTCCTTTCTTTATATTTGAACTATTTCTGTTTAACTCCTGAACTATAACTGTCTAGACTTGAACTGTTACTGTCTATACATTGGACTGTTATTGTCCAACGATTACTGTCTAGACATTGAACTATTACTATCCAATCTCTCCTTAGATTTTTAACTATATTCAGAGTTATAAAACTCCGTTTCCAGCGAGATTGGTCTCGTTGAAAAGCTAAGAAATGAGGCTACAAGTTTTTTGAAGGGGGGAGAACCCAGTTCTGCCTCCAAGGCAATCAAAATTGTTTATCAATGAACCAGACCTATTACCTTACAGGGTCTGTCATGACCCAGTCTTGGTTATTGACCCAGTCATGGCTACTGACCCATAGCTAGAGTTCTATAACTCCAAATTGAGCAAGACCAATTTCCTTAGTTAGTCAACATCTAAAACTATAATTTCTATGAGGAACTTGATCCTAATTCCTTCATCCTCCTACCTGGAATCCTTCTGAAAGTGAAGAGACGAAACTATTCAGATTCATCAACCTTTCCATTTACACACAACGCATGAAGTTATTTAATTTAGCAAATCATACTTTTTCCTTAATTAAAGTCTGAGAACTCTAAACTATAATTCAACATCTAGTTATCAGTTTATAATCAACTCATAAAACCATGTTTAAAACACCTTACCTGGTACGAATCAAGGTTTCGATCTTCAACTCCTTCCTTTTCTTCCTAATGACAATTGGCCCTCCCCTCTTCTCTTCTTGTTTAAATTCTCTTGTTAGTCCCTTGCCCACTAGTGTTTATTCTACGTATAACCCTTAATCTTGGATAGGTTCTTGGAATTTTTGTGTTTCTCTCTTGATTTTTAAAAATGGATACTAAAACTACCTCTTTTCTTTCTTTATGATAGCTGCAGATCTTTTTTTTTTTTTCTCACGGGAAGAGGAGTATTTATGCTCTATAATTATTCTTATTTTCATTTAAGCCCCATTTTCTTTAAGTGTATTCATTTTTCCCCCACTTCTTTTTAGTTTATTTTCTTTAATTTAATCCAGCCTTGATTTTCCTGGGATTTACATTCTCCCCTCCTAATAAAAATTTCATCCTTGAAATTCAAGTTACGTACCTATGTCGGAGAATAAGTGCGGAAACTTCTCCTTCATCTCAAATTCTCTTTCCCATGTTTCTTTTTTTATTCGAGAGCTTCTCCATAATACTCTCACTAAGGGAACTCTCTTATTCCTCAACCACTTCTCATCTCGATCTAAGATCTTGACGGACTTAGTTTTCATGGTTAGATCCCCTTTAATCTTCATTGGAACTTATGGCAATAACACATGGAAAAAAATGTGAATCTTATCCAAATATATAGGCAATTCTAATCGATAGTCAACTGACCCGATTCTCTCCTTAATATCAAAAGGGCCAATATATCTCTGGGCTAATTTCCCTTTTACTCCAAATCGAATGATGGCTTTCCAAGGCGCCACCTTCAAAAATACCTTATCCCCCACTTGGAATTCCAAAGGCTTTCTTCGGCTATCTACGTTACTTTTTTTGTCTATCTTGAGCTTCATTCATCCTCTTTTTATCACCCTCACCTTGTCAGTTGTTAGTTGCACCATTTCAGGTCCTAAAAGCTTTCTTTCTCCTACTTTCTCCCAAAAAATTGGGGTGCAACATTTCATCCCATACAATGCTTCATATGGAGCTTACCAATAGTAGTTTGATGGCTATTATTATAAGTAAACTCCACCAATGGCAGGAGATCCTCCCAATTCCCTCCAAACTATAACACACAGGACCTTAGGAGATCCTCAAGACTTTGAATGGTCCTTTCAAATTAACCATCCATCTAAGGATGAAATGTCGTGCTTAGATTTAACTGTCCCCATTTCCCATTGTAAACTAGGCCACAATCTCAATGTGAACCTTGGATCCCAATTCGATATAATAGAGACTAGAACTCCATGAAGTCTGATTACTTCATTTACATACAATTTTGCCAGCTTATCCATTGAATCAGTCATCTTCATAGGAAAAAACAAAGTAGATTTTGTTTGTAAATCCCGAGAAAAAAAAATATCAAGGCTGGATTAAATTAAAGGAAATAAACTAAACTAAAAAGAAGTGGGGGCAAAACGAATACACTTAAAGAAAATGGGGCCTAAATGCAAATAAAAATAATTATAGAGCGTAAGTACTCCTCTTCTCACCAAAAATAGATCTGTAGCTAACGTAAAGAAAGAAAAGAGGGAGTTTTTATATTCATTTTTACAAATCAAGAGAGAAACACTAAAATTTCAAAAACCCATTCAAGATTAAGGGTTATAGGTAGAATAAACATTGGTGGGAAAGGGATTAATAAGAAAAAATTGAACAAGAAGAGAAGAGGGGAGGGCCAGCTGTCATTAGAAAGAAAATGAGGGATTGAAACCTTGATTCATACCGGGTAAGGTATTCTAAACTTACTCTTATGAGTCATTTCAAGTCGATTATGAATTGATGCTTGGATGTTAATTTATAGATTTGAGTTCTTAGACTTGAATTGAGAAAAAAGTATGAGTTGCTAAGTTAAAGAACTTCATGTGTTGTATATAAATGAGAAGGTTGATGAATCTGTACAATTTCATCTCTTGATTTTCAGAGAGATTTCGGGTAGGAAGATGAAGGAATTAGGATCAGGTTCCTCATAGAAATTGAAGTTTTAGATGTTGGCTAACTAATGAAATTGGTCTTGCTCAATTTGGAGTTATAGAACTCCAACTATGGGTCACCAACCGAGACTGGGTCATGACAGACCCTATAGGGTAGTAGGTCTAGTTCGTTGATGCGAAATTTTGACTATCTTAGAGGCAGAATTGGGCACAGGTGTAGGTAATACCATACGGTTGGGCTATAAGAGTGCCAAACATTTGTTATACCAAGTGTTATACAACACAAATCTAGATTAACCATTTAACAAGTAAGGTATTAAGAATTAGAAAGATAAAAAGATAAGACATGTTAATATTAAACATTAAGTTCCATGTTGAGTTTACACTATATTTATTCTTACACCATTAGTGTAACTTTTCACATTGACATAATAAACTTAGCTAAACATAATAAAGAAGAGAAACATAAATAAACAAAACAAGAACATAAATAAGATACAAATTAACTAAGTAAATGAAACGAAATGAAAAGCATAAACAAGATATTAATGAAAGTTAAACTTAAGAATTAAAAAAAATATAAAGAGAGAGAGGAAGAGCAAGTTCTTGATCTGAACAACCAAGCCCCTAAATACATGGCAAATGCCTCCTTTTATATGCCAAAATTTGAAACTATTGATTTGATGACTAATTGTTGAGTGGGTAACCAACTCTTGACTTGGTTAAAATCCTTATCTTCTTGTCTGAATAAAACATCATTGCTAGCATCAGAACTGGAACCACTTGTACACATGAAAGTTATAAAAAATTGGCTTATCTTTCCAGGAAAAAACAATTGAGGTCATTTGGACTTTTAGAACTCGAGATATGGGCTGAACACTGAATAGTGTCTAGGCTGCAGGACAGATTCGGACTTCTCCATTCCTACTATAATTTGGACTTGAAAACGGTCTTTTTAAATCTTGGACTCCACATGAAAGTTGTAGGCCTATGTCTTACTGAATCTTTCCAAAAATTTGAGCTCATTTGGACATCTAGAACTCGAGATATGACCCAATTACCGAACAGTGTTCCAGTTTGGACTGCACCAACATTTCTTTTCTAAGTTTGGCCCTCTCTTTGTCCTTTCAATTTCAATACTTAAACTCATCAATCAATTCTTTTATTTATGTGATAGGCCTGCATTTAAGATGAACATTTACCATAAATTAAAGGCATCTTATATTATTAGATATGTTATTATAAAACATCTTTTAGTTAAGGAGTTATTAATACTTCAAGTGCAAAATGATGATATAAAACCTTGATAAAAATACACTTTTAAGTACTAATCAGTATACGTTGATAACTTGGGACGTTCCGGTGTAGGGGAGATGATTAGTACTTAAAAGTGTATTTTTATCAAGGTTTTATATCATCATTTTGCACTTGAAGTATCAATAACTTAAGTAAATCATGTTTTATAATAACATACCTAATAATATAAGATACCTTTAATTTATGGTAAATGCTCATCTTAGATGCAGGCCTATCACATAAATGAAATGATCGACTTATGAGTTTAAGTACTGAAATTGAAAAGACAAAGAGAGGGCCAAACTTAGAAAAGAGATGTTGGTGTAGTCCGAACTAGAACACTGTTTAGTAATTGGGTCATATCTGAAGCTGTAGATCTTGGATTTAGGTCTGCTTTATATCAATGGAAAGATAAGACATAGGCCTAAAACTTTAATGTGGAGTCCAAGATTTAAAAAGGTTGTTTTCAAGTCCAAATTATAGCAACAATGGAGAAGTCCGAATCTATCCTGTAGCCCGGACACTGTTCAATGTTTAGCCCATATCTTGAGTTCTAGAAGTCCAAATGACCTCAATTTTTTTTCCTGGAAAGCTGAGATAATTTCCTAGAACTTTCACGCATACAGGTGGTTCAAATTCAAACGTTATCAATGACGTTTTGTTCAGACAAAAAGATAAGGATTGGCACAAAGTCAAGATGTGGCCACCCACTCAACAATTATTCATCAAATCAATAGAACCAAATTTTAGCCTATAAAAAGGAGGCATTTGTCATGCATTTAGGCATCTTGGTCTTCAGATCAAGATCATGCTCTTTATTTCTTTCTTTATATTTTTGTATTGTTTAAGTTTTATTTCATGTTATATTTTCCTTAATCTTTTGTTTATGCTTTTCATTTCCTTTACTATACTTATGTTCTCCTCTTGTTTATTTATGTTTCTCTTCTTCATTATGTTTAGCTAAGTTTATTATGTCAAGGTGAAAAGGTTTCACTAATGGTGTTAGAATTGGTATAATATAAACTCAACATGGACTTTAATGTTTATATCCAAGAAAGTTTGTTATTAACATGTCTTATCTTTTTATCTTACTAATTCTTAATACCTTGCTTGTTAAATTGTTAATCTAGATTTGTGTTGTATAACATTTGGTATAACAAATGCTTGGCACTTTCATAGCCAACCGTATGGTATAACCTACACCTATGCTATGAAAGGAACTTGATTTGTTGCTAACATAAGTTAACATCATGAATTCATGACAATATTTAAAAGTTTGGTGTTACTTAAATAAGATAATTAATATGATCATGTTAAAAATTTGTAATGAAATATTAAGGATAAATCATCCGATTGGAACCTCCTTTGTCTGTAGTTTCCAGTTGATTAATAAAAAGAGTTTATACTATACTTATTTCTAATACTATTAATGGATCCTCTAACCTTGACAATTGCTTTTATCTTTGATTAATCCTCACATTAATCTTACATCTCAAAGTCCTCTTTAACTTATTATTATCATTATTATTATTATTATTATTTGTAATTTATATAGTTAACCTCCCTATGGTTCGATGCTAGTCTTACTGGGTATATTACTTCAACATTCCTACACTTGGGAGAAGACATCAATCTTTTGGTCGTGTCATATACCTTGTTTACACTTCCAATATTTCACATCTCATAACTCAATCACGACCCAATCGTCCTGGGTCTCAATCCCACAAACATCATCATCATCACAACCATAATATTTATAACATACACTAAACAACAAATATCATTACAAAGAAATAAATAAGATAAACACACATACATGAAACATGATTATATGAATTTCAGAGTTAAGTTTATTTATTCAAGTTTAAATATCAATTATATAAATTAAGTTATATAAATGTTTTAATATTTCAAAATACAAGGTTATACTCCCTAGAATTACATAACAAAAAGTGAACAAAAGCTAGGATCTACTCCTGTCGTGCATGCGAGGGTCCTAAAATAAAATACATATTATTGAAACATGAATATCACAATAAGTATAGTAACACAAATATCAAAAAATTTAAAAATGCAAACATGTATTCACATTTTATTCACTTCTCTATTTTTGTTTCCATTGGAACTCTTTTTGATTCAACTACTAAAACCATTTCATCTTCCATTTTCAACTTCCATTCAAAATTCCTAAGGTCAACCACAACTATTTCTACGTAACTCATTGCCAATACCAATTTCACTGGTATCATCATCACCTCGTAGGCGTTGATGTTTAGTGATTCCCTTACCCGGGATCCTAAAATACACTAAATGTATGCTAGTCCATGCCCCATAGGCATCAATGCATAGTGAACCCCTTACCATTTTCACTCTTGAACGCGTCTAAATAGTCGCTTTAGCAACTTTCTGAATCTACTAGGAGAGGTTGTATTCCAACCTCTCCTCACATCTTTGACTATATCTGGAGTTCTACTACTCCGTTTCAAGCGAGGTTGGTCTTGTTGGAAAGCTAAGACATGGGGCTACAAGTCCTATGAAGGGAGAAGAACTTAGTTATGCTCCTAAGACACTCAAAATTATTCGTCAACAAATCAGACCTACTGTCATATAAGGTATGTCATGACCCAGTCTCGGTTGGTGACCAATAACTAGAGTTTTATAGCTCCAAATTGAGTAAGACTAGTTTCATCAGTTAGTCTACATCCAAAACTACAATTACTATGAAGGAACCTTATCTTAATTCCCTCATCCGCCTACTTGAATTCTCTCCACAAGTCAAGAGACGAATTTGTCCAGATTCATCAACCCTTTCATTTACACACAACATCCATAATTCAACTTTTTCTCTTTATCTCAACCCCTAGCCATATCACATACCGTATAAGAGTGTCAAAAATATCTTTTTAAAAGCAAATTTATCCTAACTAAATGATCTATATCGTTGTACGCAAGATACTCTTATTCATTCCAATAATATCATAGCTAGTTGATACACATCAATATATGCAAGGTACTCATATTCATTCCAATATTTATCGAAGTAATAAAACAATAAATTTTAAAATTTATCATTGAGTTTACACAAATTGAAAAGACAAGGTGTGTTGCACCTACCTGTTTCCCCAACCGATTGAGTCCCTTCAACTCCTAATGACCCTACTCCAGGAATCTCTTATGTTTGAGAATTAAGAGATACAATTAGTACCCTCTTATACTTTTATCATAATGTGTGTTCTCATACTATTGCAATCTCATTCACATGAATTCATCACCATATTTAAATTTCATTTTCTGATTATTTCCTTCAACTACCTCATTACACTTTCTAGATCAGATTTCACTCGAGAACACTGTTTACCATTTAATTCGTAAGTAAAGTTATAGAATTTATTTTTAAGTGTGGCTAGGCTCCTTGGAAAGGTAAAACACGATTCTACAACTCTATTGAAGGATTAGAAGACCAATTCTACCTGTAATACCCCTGAAATTATCTATTATAGTACTCAACAAAATCTGTCAAGTACAAGATAGTTCGACCCTTCTTTCATTTTTAGTCCATATTTGGAGTTCTATAACTTCATATTACATGATGTCAGTTTTTTTTAAAATGACTACATCCATGCCTACAACTTTTGTGAAGAACCCAATCTGGAATTTTATCATTTTGGTTCCCTAACCACACTTGAAATGTGGGGGATAAAACTGTTAAGTCCCAATACATAGATTGAGACAACCACTATCTCCCTTTTTCTTCTATCAATAATATGGTCGAACATGCCTAAGGAAAGACACTAAGGATTTTCTTCAATTTAAATTATAATTAGCATGCATTTTATGGTTAAACACAAATCAAGCCACCACCTAATTTAAACAATTGTTTCATTAAGGTTTATGTTTCTCCTAACTCAATCTAAATGAATACAATCCAAACAGGGAAGTTAACCACCTTTATATCATGAAACACATGCCAAACAATCATAGCATTTTAATAGTTAGATCTTCCTACATCAAGACAAAACCAAAATGGACCTGAAAATCCCAACGATCTGATTTTAGAGGGTGGTGAGAATCATAATATATTCGAAAACCACACCAATCCAATGGTGCAATGCAGAGATATGGCCATTTTAATGTCTGCTCTCAAGGTACTCTCTCTCTCTCTATTCCCTTTCATTCGGCCCTCCTAGTTAATTTCTACACAATTTTGCTATTTATATGGCAAATCTATCTATATTTACCAAAACACCCTTATATGAAGTTTGGGTATCTTTTCGTTTAACCAAATGCCTTTTATGGGTCCACTTTTAAAATACTAAGCAAAAAAAATTCTCTCTCTAAAATTTCTTTTCTAATAATTCAATACTATTCCATTTTATTTTATTTCAACTAGCTCATCCCATTCTCGGTTTTGAATTATCAATAATTTTATTAATATCATAAAATTTGATCGGGAGTTTACAATTTACCACCATTTATATTTTACTTCTCATTATTCAATTCATCATGGTGAAGTCTTTTGTTGGGGTTTTATAGAGTTTCCATCGAGTCATCTGCATATCTAAATTATAAATTTCTGGGGTTTCACACTAGGGTCCATTTTATCATTTGTACATAAACCTCTAACCTTTTGTTATTTGAACATTGACCCCCTCTTTGTCTTATGTATTTATTTTGTCCCCATAATTTTTTTTCTTTCTAACAATTTTGCCCTCTTTGTCATTTCCTTAATTTCACCATTTTATTTAATTTAGGTTTCTTTAATTTAATTTAACCCATTTTACTATCTATTAAATTTCTCATATTTTAATAGCCTAGAAAAATTATAACCAGGGGCTTACATGGCATGAGACAATTGCACAGGTTAATCCCCTTTTATTGGAAAAGGAGATGATTAGTTTATTTTCCAGCAACTTTAAGGCTCCGTGCTTTGAATATTTGGTTAGAAGCACTACACAACATTTCACTGACCTGGTTGCTATAGCTGCGAGGATTGAACAAGCCATTGAGTTAGGTAAGATTGCTGACCTGACTAAGAAGAACGATTTCACTAGGAAAAAAAAGAAGGAAACTGAAGTTCATAATACCGAAGGTGGTTACAAAGGCAAGAGAAACAATTACCAAGGATACCTACCCTTTCTATAGCTAACATCTTCACACTAATTCCTAAAAATCAAGCATCTTGAAGATAAAGCTACAATGACATGAAGTCAAGAATGATCTACATATGACCCCAATTGACTATTGGAAAGATGCCCCTGTTGAGGAGTTTGTAGGAGAGGAATGATTGGGAGATTCTAGAAAATTTCAATCAATGGTTGCTAAGTGTTTTGCCCTTTTTGTATTACCTTCTACAAGTTTCAATGAAATAATGAGTTTGTTCTATATAAAAACTCACAAATACACATTAGCAACCTTGCAAGATATTTTTCGCTAGTGGGATTTTGAAAAATTGAACTTGCTTTTGATTTTAAAAATAATTTGATGTTATTTAAGAACTATATGAATCAAGCAACTCCTTCATTGAGGTGATCAAACTCTAAACTAGAGAATATGAATAGAAAAATAAACTGACACCCTCACACCATGACTCTTGAGCCAAATGTTGTAAATGTACGAATAATGATACATAGTGAATTCGTTGTTCATAGACTCATGAAATGCATCTCTTTGCAAAGTACAAACCATCACACTGAACAAGGTTAAAAAATTTTGATCTTAACTTCTTGTGCTTGAAATGATAAAAGGCTATCTTTGTTATCCATTTTCACGTTCTAAAATGAATATATTCCTTGTGGTCCCTTTTTTTAGCCTGAATAAATTTTCTTTCATGCAAAACCTAGCTAGGATCACACCCTACACTGGGGACAAGTGAAATTTCAATGATAAAGAATGATGAAAAAGCCATGAGAAAGCTAAAAAGGCAAAAGAGCCTAAGAAACTCAAACATTAGGGGCATTCCAAAATCATAAGAAAAAGTGACAGCTAAAACAAAATGAATATGTCCTGGCCAAAACAATGAAAAAGGGAAAATCAAAGAAGAAAGACAAAAGAAAAGATGAAAAACTCAAATAGTCAAACAACTGATAGTGATCCCTACTCTTTGAAACCTTGAAACACTCTTTGAGCCTTATGAATCCTTTTATATATATATATAACCAAGAACCATAACCTACATTACATGCCTTTGAAAGTCCTTTTGAATCAAGTGAGTGAGCGACCTGGTAAAATAAATAATGCTCTCAAAATGCAAAAAATAATTTTTCAGAGGAGTCATGATATCGAGAACAAACTACTTATTATTACTCATGCTAATAAAATGAGTGTTCAAAAAGAGAATTTTTTTCTTAAACAAAACCTTGAGCTTTTTCTTGAGCCCTTCACTTTGAAAACCATATAAGTAGAAGGTCACCTCATGATGTACCTTCATTAATGACAATATCGCAAACACAAGAACAAATCATCTCCTTTCCAAGAAAAGTAACCTGCGAGTTGCAAGATTTCAAAAGCAAATTGTTTTAAACTCCCATCAAAACAATTTTTGTTTTCAAAATGCAAGATCAATATTCCAAGATTCCTTCAGCAAAACCAAAAAGAAGAAAGGAAAGAAGGGTTACTCAAAACCATTATTCCTCTAAGTTGCTGACAGAGCACACTTAGGGGGTAATAATCCTTACAAGGGGGCAATATTGTATTTAGAAGGAGATTAGATTCCTTCGGGTAACGAAAAAAGAGAAGAAGAACATTCCCTACCATGAGACAAGAGGGCATTCTTGCTTACAAAAGACAGTTTGGTCTTTTCAACAAATAACACTGAATGTTGTTGGTAGTGAGACAAGAAATTAATGAATGGTCTTCTCAAATTAATCAACAAAGATAGAGAATTTCCAGTAAGAAAATGGGTCACAATGAGCACCATAAAGGCTGAGCTGGATAAAATTGCAAATATTCTGAAAAAGACCTTCATAGGCTAACTCGAATGGACTAAAAGCCAAGCAACTAAGAGAGCTCAAATCAAAATTAGCAAGACCTCACCAATCAAGCAACAAAAAAGATTGTGAAGAAATGAGGATCTATATTTATCAGGTAAGTATATAAGCATATTGATCATGATGCATTACTTTCATCCTTGACATCTGTCTTACCATCACCTCTTCCCTTTCGAGTGCACCTTCCCTCGACTATCTAAAGTAGGGCGTTTTCTAACCCTATCACCTTTCAAGTGCTCCTTTAATCCCTCGACCATCTAAAATAGTGTATTTTCTAACCCTACCTTATTTCGAGTGCACCTTTAAGCCCTCGACTATCTACAAAGGTAGCGCGTTTTCTAACCCTATCTCATTTTAAATGCACCTTCGAGCCCTCAACCATCCCTAAGGTAATGTGTTTTCTAACCCTACCTCCTTTCGAGTGCGCCTTCAAGCCCTCATCTCTAAGGTAGTGCATTTTCTAACCCTAGCTCCTTTCGAGTGCGCCTTTGAGCCTTCGATTATCTAAGGTAGTGCATTTTCTAACCCTACCTCTTTTCAAGTATGCCTTCGAGCCCTCATTTCTAGGGTAGTGCATTTTCTAACCCTACCTCGTTTTGAGTGCACCTTCGAGCCCTCGACCATCCAAGGTAGTGCGTTTCCTAACCCTACCTCCTTTTGGTGCGCCTTTGAGCTTTCATTTCCTTCGAGTGCACATTCGAGCCCTCGATAATTCAAGGTAGTGCGTTTCCTAACCCTACCTCCTTTCAAGTGTGCCTACAAGCCCTCGTCCCCATTGTTGTTTGTCAATCTAGTGTTTAAAAGTTTTTCAAGACTAAAAAAAATATTCATTTTTTGTCTACTTTTCTTTATAAATTTACTACGCAAAGCCAAAAGAAAATAAAATTTTCCAATGTCTTTGCATCGTAAATATTATAAAGCCAGCAGCTATCATAACCTAATTTTTTACTCTTTATTTTTATTTTTAATAAAACAATAAATGAAATAAAAAAAATAAAAATGAAAAATGAATGAAATGGAAAAAATTAAATGAATGAAGACTAAATTGAAATTTGGGTCAAGACAATATAAATTGGAAGTTTGGGGACTTAATTAAACTTTGGATTAGTTTAATTAATCAAATCAATAGCTTAATTGAAGAATTGGTAAGTTTTGAAACTTAATTGAACTTGAGATTAGTTTAATTAATGAAATCAGGGGCTTAATTAAAGAAATACCAAAGTTTAGGGCTGATTCAGGTTAAAATTGCAAGACATTAAAATCCAATGACCATGTTATAAATAGTGTTGAAATATAGCGATCCAATTACAATTTACCCAGGGGCTGCTCCACCTGTGAGGGAACTTAGGGGTAGTTTCTATGTGTAACTTCCACTGTATTGTACATATATAGGCTATAAAATGTGTAGTATGCAAACTAGAATGTGCATAGCACACAAGACCGAACTTTGTGTAATCTTTTTGTTGAGTTAATAAAAAGGTTGGGACTTGTTACTATAATTACAAAATTTTAGGACTTTAGTGGCCAAATTGAAAATGGTTATTCCCATCCCAAAACGACATCATTTTGAAGCAAACTGTTCATCTCCTTCATTCCTGATTCTATGGAAATGGCAGAGAACATGGTAACATCTTTCCCTCATGATGTGTCATTAATAGTCTAATAATGGATGTTATTCCAACGGTTGCACAATCACCACTCTGAGAGGTGCAACAATGTTCTCATACTATAAATACAAAAACACAAAGGGAGGTTGAAAAAAAGGAGCATACAAAAGAGTAAAAGAGAAACCATGAGGACGAAGACAGAAGATACAGAAAGAAGAGAGGCCAAAAAAATAGAGAAAATAAGAAAAAAGAAAAAGAAGATAGACAAAGAGAGAGAGAGAGGGAGAGAATCCTAAGAGCAAAAAAAAGCAAGAGATAAAATGGAAGAAGGGAGAAGACGTCGCTCGACCAAGTCGTCCCCAACAACTTCATCTCCAGTCTTCAAGCTACAGGTCAGTAGCATTCTTCTTCCCTTGCTTTTCCTTTTTCATTACACTGGCACTGTTGCCAGCATGCGTGAGTAATTCACATATGCCAGGAAATAGTGCCCAAGCTGGTCACTGGCTCGGCCAGCGACTACGCCAAGCTTGCTGAGTTTAGCCAAGCTCGTATGATTGGGCTAGACCCGGTCTCATAAAAATAAAAATAAAAATTATGTATGCATTTATTTAAATTCATTTTATTGGTTTATTCACTGGCACTAGAGCCAGGAATACTATACATTGTTTTTTACTACGTAATATTTACCAACGCCAGAGTTGGAAATATCCACGGTTGAATATTTATTGACGCCAGAGTCAGGAATATCGCAAGCAGACCATCACAACATAAACCAACACTCTCTTAGCAATTTAAGACAAAACTAGCAATGCAGTCTGCCTCAGGCAAGACACTTAAGAGGTGATAATATCTTTCATTTTGCATAACCAGTCCCGTACCATAAAATCTCAGTTGACCAGTTAGGGTTCCTAGTAACCATAATAGTAGGTGGCAACTCCTTAAACTAGACATTTTCCTATCAAAGAACAATGTGTCAGTTATTGGTTCTTTTTATAAAAGTGAATTTTTAAAAGTTTTCGCGATGTCGGGTGCAACAACAGTTCCTATATGTCAAATAGACTAAATAACTAGGTAATCACTTGAAAAGAGTTGATATATTCCAAGATAATTTCTTGAAACACATTATTAAAATAGTTTATAAGTTATTTGTTTCCACCTGTGTCTATCCTCTAAAACTTTATTACCTCTTGGGAATTAACACAAGTAACCACACATTCTTATTCATAGCCATAACTATAAAACCTAAATTCAACTATAAGGAATAATCACTTACTTTTGATTCATTTACAATAAATTTCAATCCATAATCATTAATTATATGTATCCTTACCACAATTTCCACCTACCAATTTTATTAGTTTATTCTGGCATCTTTCGAGATTATCCATAAGCCATCCATAATACTTTCTAATCATAATGTTTCCACACCCTATTTCCCTTTTCATTGTATTATTTCTAAATTTCATTTTTTTTTTATCTCTTACTAGTGTATTTAATCCATTCCATTTCTTCATTTTGTAACACATTTATTTGTACCACAATTTATTCTATTAATTTATTGAATTCCTATTTCAAATAAAATTTCAGCAAAGTTTCTTTTTAATTTTCCATCATTCCCACATCTTTATGTCCTATTTTCCTACATAATAATAATAATTACATTAATCACATCACATGGTAGCCTCAGACATATCTCAGTTCATTAACTCTTTATTATACAATTAATTATTTCATCATATTATCATCATCTCCATAATAACATATAGATCCTCAATCATCTTTTTATGCTATACATATAATATTACTAACCCTTCGATGGGTTAGACACACTCGAGGACTAACCCTTTGGTGGGATCTAGTGACCAGAAAAAATGTTATCTACCCTTTATGTGTATGTTATGAACAAAGACACCCTAGTGATTACTCAGTCTCTCCAGGGCAATGTTTTATATGCTAAGGATAGGGTCATTGATGGAGAACTTGCTAGTATCTAGTGATTACCCTAGAGAGTGCCCTCACAAGATCTCTAGGCAAACATAAAACATAAAGCAACCAAGTCAAAGTCACTAGCAGTCCATCACAATGAACAAACCAGTGAGATCCAACAATCAAAGGCTAATTCCATCTGAGGACGGTCGAGGACATAGAATGATTGGACTTAGAGAAGGGCCTTCCATGACATAAGAAAAAAGATATTATAGCAACATCCAATGTATTGGCAAGTATGCTACAAATAAATAATTTAAAAATACATGTTTTATTTGATCTAAGTGCTACTCACATTTATAATTAGTATAATTGTAGCCAACCTGGGGAAAGAAGCAAAAAGGTTAGAAAAAGGGTTTACAATTGGAAAACATCTAGGTGATGTTGAAACTAATGGTAAGTATATGGGTGTTAATGTAACGTCTTGAATTTTTCATGTAACTTTCATATTTCTAATCATCATGTCTAAGTATAATGGGGTAATTTTTTTTTTTTTTGTGCAATCTGTCTAACAATACATCCCATTATTGATTCTTTAGTTTACTAAATTTACAGCAGAGTTTCCCTATAACTTATACATTTCCTCAACTCTTTTCTTATCCTCCTAGCATCACAATATCAAATAACTATATTACATACACACAGTAGCCTTCGACCACCTACCAATTCAGTTATTTCTCCATTTCATTCTTTCACATCGCTTCTCACAACTCTTCATATTCTTTCCATTTTTCATATAGTCTAGTCCCGCTAGACTCAGCCTTTCCCTCACCGATTCACTCGTGTTTTGCCTATGACTAGTTTGTCCCACAAACCCAAGAGATCCCCACACTCTTTCAATGTCACAAGCAAGCAGAATAACACTAATGAATATGAACAGGATAAACAACACAGCAGATTACAGGAACAAGTCCCAACCTTTTCATTAACTCAACTAAAGGATTACACAAAGTCCATCTTGTGTGCTATGCCCAATCCGTTCTCTTCTTTTCATGCTACACATTTTACAGCCTGTCTATTTACAAGATAATGGAAGTTACAAGTATAAACTGCCTCTAACTTCCTGCACAGCTGGAGCACCTATTATCCCATGTTCTGGCCACTTTCTTCCTTATATAAGAAACTGCCGCAACTGCCGATAACTACTCCCAGAACTGCTGCAACTGCATTGGCATGTTCTCCCACAAGCCAACTGCCCACTGCCAGCACACATGCTGCCAGCGTAATTGCCTCGCATGTCTTGGACCGTCCACTATCCAAGTTATTGTCAGCCCCCACTGCCGATTCTGTCGACGCTGCCGAATTCCATCGACACTGCCGATCTCATCAGTGTTGCTGAATTCCCCATTGTCCCATAGTGTCATCTCAGCACTATTTCGTCAAGCCTTGGACAATCCTCGCCCAAGTCTCCACTCTCGTCAGCATACTGTTGTGATAGCTGTTATATGCTGCCGCGCACACACTCTGCCGATTTTCGCTATTGTTACGCGAGCTGCCACCCCGTAGCTACTATCCAGCAATGCTCTTCGCTAGCCTACCCCTTGACAGGTTTTAACCCTGTGACAAACCTCCCTCACCAAAAGAAGTCGACGTCCTCATCGAACCAAGTCTTAAGCACCTCTGCCCCAAGTCTGCACCAATTTTCACAGTTCAAGATTGTCCACACACAACCTCTAGGCTTTGCCCATATTTTCATCCAGAATGTCATCCACCGATTCTGCGATGCCAAGCTGACATTCCCTTCGCCAACTCCTGCCAAAACCCAAGCTGTGATCAAGTCTCCTCTCGGTTCCAGTTTGTATTCCATAGGTGATGTGCATCATGGGAATTATAATCCATCTCGTAAAGCTGAATCTAATATGCAAGAGGATTCATATGGTCCAATGACAAGAGCGAGAGCGAAACAACTACAACGGGCCTTGACGAATCAAATTGCAATGATTGAAGCTGCGTCGGAGTTAAAAATTAGCAATCAGTTTGAAATTGGTTCAAGGGTGCTTATTTGCCTACAATTGGAACTTGGAGATGGGAAAAGCCCTTAATGGTTCTTTTCATGCTGGGCTACTTGTATTTGGATTGATAATGCAAGTGAAGGAATTGATGCTGTTTACGGTCAGAACAGTAGATGGATTTGAACCCGAATTTGAAGTCATCCAATGCATGTGAAAACAAGATTTATGTAGGTAAAATTCAAGTTCAGAACGTGATCTTTCTATATTGTCCAACCATGATTGCATTGGACTTTTGTGTCAAAAGTTATGGCTGTTTTAAAATTTAGTCTGCATATGTTTTAGAAATGTCAAAAAAAACGTCTGTTAGTTAAATTTGTCTACTTGCTTTATTAAAAGTCTAGTTTTTAGGCTTGACTTCTGTCATGTTGAATTCACCTAACTTTGGAGGGATGTTCCAAAGATAAATATGTATCAGAATATGAAGAAAACACTTTTGGCCAAGATTTGAAAACTTAATTCAGAGAATTAAGAGTTGTTCTTCCAAATTCGTTTTGTGAAGAACCCTACCTGACTTATCACTCTTCAATCACAAAGAGTGTGGCGTCGAAATCCTAGATTGATCTTTGTGGCGTCCAGATCGACTTATCAAAGTATCATTCTAGTCTATCCTCCATCTTATTTACCTTAAATCACTACAATCCAGCCTAAATACCAAAAGAAAGACAACACAACCAGACCCATCCTTCATCCATTTTCGTTAGAATCATTGTTGCCGATTTTCAAATCATTCACGGCACATCATCTGGTATCAGAGCATCAGTTGCGATCTTAGGCGGGAGCCAAAAAAAAAGAAAAAAAAGAAGAAAGGTTTGCTGGAATTGAGGTTGATAAACTTAACTATGGCTGGAGATAAAGAAGATTTGCCAAGAGGGTTAAGTTTGGAACAGGCACAGGTTATGGGCTTACAACGATCTCATGCTGAGATCCGGGATGAGATGACGGGAATTCGTGAACTGTTGAATACCCTTATACAAAGGATGCAAAGAAATAATTTGCAACCCCAACCGAGGCAAGCACTTAGGGTGCCACGAAATGATATTATAGAAGCTGACGAAGATCCAAATGGGGATGATGAGGCTGATGATAGGGTCAGACCAAGAAGGCAGAATTATAATCCTCCTAATGGTCTCAAACTTAAGATTCCACCGTTTAGAGGAAGTAGTTCACCTGAGGAATACTTGGAGTGGATTCAGAAGGTTGAAAAGGTGTTTTGAATGGTATGAATATTCTGAAGAAAGGAAGTGCAAGGTGGCAGCACTTGAGTTTACAGATTATGCTCTTTTATGGTGGGAAAACTTAAAGATTCAGAGGAGAAGGGATGAAGAGGAGGAGATTGCAACATGGGCAACTATGAAAAGAGTGATGAAGAAGAGATTTGTTCCTGATTACTATAAACAGGAGCTATACATCAGACTTCAAACTTTGCGACAGGGATCTTTGACTGTGGAAGAGTATGTGAAAGAGTTTGAGCTGCTGCTGATTCGATGTGAATTGATGGAACCTCAAGAGCAAACAATAGCTAGATTTCTTGGAGGGTTGAGGAAGGATATAGCTAATGTTGTTGAGTTACAGCCATACATCTTCCTTGAGGATGTTATAAAGCTTGCAACCCGAGTAGAGAGGCAACAAAGACGAGGTGTCCGAACTGGTGGAACTACGTCAAGCGCGACAAGGGCTGTTTCTACGCCTACACAAACATGGAGCACACCTAAACAAGATGAGAAGGTGGAGTTTAGCAAGGGGAATACCAGTTCTGATTCTTTGAAGGGAAAGGAGAAGGTGACAGAACCTCAACACCCTAGGAGGTCTCGGGACATTAAGTGCTTCAAGTGCTTGGGACATGGGCATATTGCTTCTGAATGTCCAAATAAAAGGGTGATGATTTTGCATGGGGATCATGGAGAGCTGATCAGTGGAGATGAGGTTGAAACTGAAGACGAAGATGAGGTACAAGTGGCTGAACAAGAAGAGGATTTCGAACCAGTGAAGGGAGATTTGTTGGTTGTTCAACGGGTTCTGAATGCACAAATTGACGTTAGTGATGAGCAACGCGAGAACATCTTTCATACTCGATGTCAGATTCGAGATAAGGTGTGCGGGATGATCATTGATAATGGAAGTTGCACTAATGTTGCGTCAACTACCTTTGGTGGAGAAATTGGGTTTAAATACCCTTCCACATCCCAGACCCTATAGTTTGCGATGGCTGAATGAGAATGGGGAGATTCGGGTGACAAAGCAAGTTCGTGTACCTTTTTCCATTAAAACCTATCATGACGAGGTTTTATGTGATGTTGCACCAATGTCAGCTAGCCATTTGTTGCTGGGTCGTCCATGGCAGTTTGATAAGGATGTGACCTACAATGGACGAAAGAACACTTATTCTTTTATGCTGAATGGAAAGAAGGTGAACTTGTTACCACTGAGTTCTCAACAAGTTAGAGAGGATCAGTTACGAAGCCAACAAAAGGAGGTGACATCACGAAAGGGGCTGTTGTTAGCCAAAAAAGGAGACATCAAACAAGCATTAGCCGCAACAGGGATTGTTTTCATGGTCTGGGCAAAGCAACTACTACAAGTAGAAGGATTGGACTTACCAAGACAGATTAAGGAATTACTTGAAGAATTTAAAGATGTGTTTCCAGATGAATTACCTAAAGGATTACCACCTATTCGTGGTATTGAGCATCAAATTGATTTGGTGCCGGGAGCTTCACTTCCTAATAGACTAGCATACAGATGTAATCCAGAGGAAGCGAAAGAGATTCAAAGGCAGGTCGGTGAGCTCTTAGAGAAGGGCTATGTGCGAGAATCACTTAGTCCATGTTCCGTACCTACTTTGCTTGTTCCGAAGAAAGATGGTACCATGAGGATGTGTATGGACAGCCGTGCTATCAACAAAATAACAGTTAAGTATCGATTTTCTATACCCAGACTTGATGATTTGCTTGATGAGTTGCATGGTGCTGTATTGTTTTCTAAAGTCGATTTTCAAATTGTACTTGGATTACCAAGAACACAACGTGGGAAGGATTTAATAATGGTGGTGGTTGATCGATTCTCCAAAATGTCCCATTTCATTCCTTGTATGAAAACTGACGATGCAGTACATGTTGCTGATTTGTTCTTTCAAGAGATTGTTCGTTTGCATAGAATTCCTAAAAGCATTGTCTCTGATCGTGATACAAAGTTCTTTAAGCCACTTTTGGAAGACTCTTTGGAGGAAACTTGGAACAAAGTTACTTTTCAGTACGGCATGTCATCCACAAACTGAGGTTCGACTACATATTGAGGAGAAAACAACAAAGTATGCTAAACAAGCTAACAAGGGGCGAAAGATGGTCAGGCTTGAACCTGGAGATCTTGTTTGGATTCATATTAGCAAGGGCAGATTTCCAAGCAAACGTAAGTCCAAGTTCATGCCAAGAGCTGACGGTCCATTTCGTATTATAGAGAAGGTGAATGACAATGCGTATAAGGTAGATCTTCCTGGTGATTACAACGTATCAGCTACTTTTAATGTGAAAGACTTATCTCCGTACTTGGATGATGATGACGATTCTGATTTGAGGACAAATCATTTTCAACCCGGGGCTGATGATGTGCATCATGGGAATTATAATCCATCTCGTAAAGCTGAATCTAATATGCAAGAGGATTCATATGGTCCAATGACAAGAGCGAGAGCGAAACAACTACAACGGGCCTTGACGAATCAAATTGCAATGATTGAAGCTGCGTCGGAGTTAAAAATTAGCAATCAGTTTGAAATTGGTTCAAGGGTGCTTATTTGCCTACAATTGGAACTTGGAGATGGGAAAAGCCCTTAATGGTTCTTTTCATGCTGGGCTACTTGTATTTGGATTGATAATGCAAGTGAAGGAATTGATGCTGTTTACGGTCAGAACAGTAGATGGATTTGAACCCGAATTTGAAGTCATCCAATGCATGTGAAAACAAGATTTATGTAGGTAAAATTCAAGTTCAGAACGTGATCTTTCTATATTGTCCAACCATGATTGCATTGGACTTTTGTGTCAAAAGTTATGGCTGTTTTAAAATTTAGTCTGCATATGTTTTAGAAATGTCAAAAAAAAACGTCTGTTAGTTAAATTTGTCTACTTGCTTTATTAAAAGTCTAGTTTTTAGGCTTGACTTCTGTCATGTTGAATTCACCTAACTTTGGAGGGATGTTCCAAAGATAAATATGTATCAGAATATGAAGAAAACACTTTTGGCCAAGATTTGAAAACTTAATTCAGAGAATTAAGAGTTGTTCTTCCAAATTCGTTTTGTGAAGAACCCTACCTGACTTATCACTCTTCAATCACAAAGAGTGTGGCGTCGAAATCCTAGATTGATCTTTGTGGCGTCCAGATCGACTTATCAAAGTATCATTCTAGTCTATCCTCCATCTTATTTACCTTAAATCACTACAATCCAGCCTAAATACCAAAAGAAAGACAACACAACCAGACCCATCCTTCATCCATTTTCGTTAGAATCATTGTTGCCGATTTTCAAATCATTCACGGCACATCAATAGGTTAGACCAAACTTCGAGTCCCACCCAAAGTTTACGAGATCAATGTCCACAATCTCGTATGGACACCAACAAAGTTGTAACACCCCAATGTCACATTCTTCCATGCTCCTCTAGAATTCGTATGCAACTTCCCCAAGTCACACACAAGCTGTCCTCATCCATTAGCAATCCCACATGCCAATTCGTCAACTCGCAAGCCTGTTTTCATGAAGTTTAGATGCTTCATCCAGCATCCAAGGCTTCCATCCCTTTCCTCATGACCAACATCACCATACTAAACCACTTCAAAGCATCATATGAGCTCCCATACGAACATACAACCCCTCAACTATTCAGTATGCAAAACTTGCAAGAATCAAATGAGTCAAGACATTCGGTGATCAACAAAGTTTTGCGTCGAAGTTCTTTCATCAAGTTCCCAACTGAACCTGCTCAAGCATACAAGACATAGCAACCCAGCATCAAAATCCCGCCTGACCTGTTCTCCATAGGCTACTATCATACCCAAGACACTTCATCAACCCTACAAAATTTCATTGATGCAACATCACCACACTGTTTCAGCCCCTGTCACATGTTTCATCCACCAAAAATCAAAACAATGTTGTTCCAATAATGACCAAGCAATCTGTCTTCATCACCCTGATTCGTCCATCGTCAAGATGCACAGAAATGCCCCTACTGCCTCCCCACCAAAGCAGTGCACCAAACCATCCTCGTCGATGATTCTAGATCCTCAACCGAACTCATTGTATCGGCTACCGAATCTGTCATCCTGATCAGCCAATCCTCAAGACATGCAGAATCCCAAACCACACATTATTTCCTAGCTTGTCAATCAGCCAAGACACCCAGCATACTATCTTTCTTCCATCACCCCACTGTCCACTACGAAGTGCACAAAACAGACTTCGAATTTGCCCCATCACAAGCAAACTCGCCTAGCCATTGCCTACCTCCTCCAGGCTGGTCCCAACGTGACTGAATCCCATCTCATCCACTAAGCACACGTATGGGATTCACGTATGTCGTGTCCTCAGCGCCATCTTCCATACCAATAGCATTGAGTTTCTCCCACTTCGGGCATTCTCTAGCAAAGTGATTACCATCACATATAAAGTAGCGTAGATTCGAATTCATACCTTTTCCTTTGGCCTTCACATCTGATCTTACCATACCAGCAACTTGTCGAGGTTCTTCCCCAATGAATCTCTTCTTCTTTTTCATCTCGCCCATATCCTTAGGCCTTGATGAAACCCCAGAAACTCCAGCAGCCCCTTCGCTGGACTCTGCTCTAAAGTCTCCCAACCCATCAGCAGTAGCAATGGTGGAAGACAAGTCTGAAATCTTCTGCCGCCTCAACTCCAACTGTGCCCACGGCTGAAGTCCCGACAGAAAGTTGAACATTCTGTCCTCCTCGGACATGTTATCCACGTCAAGAATTAAATTATTTCTCCATTTCATTCTTTCACATCGCTTCTCACAACTCTTCATATTCTTTCCATTTTTCATTTACTTAAAACATACGTATTATGGATACACACACACACACATGCATGCACACATAATAAAAAAGATGCAACAACCAAATGCTAGAAATACAATCATACCATTTAGTATATTTCAAGGTAAAGTTATTAAAATAATTTGAAGTATTCATAGTACATAAAAATAAGTACCTAACAAAATTGTAAATGGTGAAACGACACAATCAGTATTGGCCTACTTTGTTTCGTAGACCTGCAACATATACAATATTATAAGAGTTATTAGTCATCAAGAAGACTTATGCTCATGATTTTTTTATAAGGGAAAGGAATCATTATAACAATACCTCAACTCATATGACAATACTCATGCTCATCATTGCAACTAAAATAACAGCAGAAATTTAACATCTAGCCATAAAATACATGTACGTGCTCATCGTATGACAATACTCATGCTCATAAGGAAGGAGAACAATATGCTTATCCAGAATTCTTTTGGCATTGATTACATCATATATATATTGAATTACGCACTAGGTACTATGATGTCCAAGTTCATATTTGTCACTTTCAACATTGCCTTTAAAACGAATTACATAGTACGTTCAAATCTAATGTTGTTGGCTATACGTTGTCCTTGAAGTAACCACACATTAATCTTATGTTTACTCGTCACCATCATTGTGAAGCCCAAGAATAAAGTATACAAAGAGGGGGAGGTTTATAATAATTCCAAATGTTGTTATAATATAAAATAAAGCAAAAATAAAAAAAAAATACTGAAAAAAAAAGAAAAAAAAGGGGGTGAAAGATGGGGCCAAAATGGAATTAAGAAGAGATGGGACTATAAATACCCATCCCTTCTCTCATCCATGGCTGGTTGATAATAAGAATAAGGAGGGGGGAGTATTTCAGATTTTTCTTTCATCAAAACTTGGAGTAAACACCTAAAATTAGTAAACCCAAATAAGCCTTGGAATTATTAAGTGGAGGAACACAATCGGGTGGAAGAATTAACAAGAAGAAAAGTGAAGAATTGGTGAAGAAAAGAGGGGGAAGAGTGGCTGACAACATACAAGGAGAAGAAGGCTAAGATTCTTCTAAAATTTGTGAAGTAAAGTTTAGATTTCCATCCAAGTAAGGAGTTCTAATTCCAATTTCTATGAAATCAACTTCAATTTGATTAGAAGTTTATGCCTTTCTTGAATTGGGAATTAGGTTTCTTTAACATAAAATGTTGGGAAAATGCAGAAATGAGTGAGGTTAAATGGATTAGATTAATCTAAGTGCCTTAAAGAAGAAGAAGAAATGAGTGCATAAAAGAGAGAAAGGGAACTCTTGGTTCCCTTGGCCATGTTCTCTACTGGATACAGCAGAGAGGGAATGAGAACTTATGATGTGCTTAATTAATTAATTTGGTACTAGTGACCTTAAGAGGACATAAAAGGAGATGGGAATGCCATGAATAAAGGGAAGGCATGGCTGTGACTGATGAGGAAGCAGGGATTTAAGATGAAATGGAGATACCTTCTCCATTAGCAAAACAGGGCAAGTTCGTTGCCCTGTTTCCTGGGGGGATTTTGGACCTAAAAACTACAAAATTCAGGGAGGGTCCCCTCATAGAAGTGTAGCTAGGAGTGTTAGCTTTCTAACGAATCTGACCTCGCCTAATTTGGAGTCCTAGAACTCCATATACAAATAAAAACCTGAGGAGAGGTCGAGCTGCCACCCCTGTTGGCAGATTCGGCCAAGTTGATAAAACGGCAAAATTTAGCCATATCAAGTGTAGAATTTGTTTTCTTGCCTTTCATAAAGTGTGTCTTGATCTTCAAAAAGAATAAACTGTAATCAAAAATTGAATTTATGATGTCCACTTGGACTACTAATGAGCTGAAAAGTTAAAGGATAATAATGAGGAATGTAAGTGATGAGAAAGAAAAGATTTGGTAAAAGAGAAATGAATATTATTTTCAATGTTGATGTTGCGTGTGATATGTGGATTAATATGGAATAATGATGGGTGTTTGTGGTTTCAGGAGGAACCGCAGGAGGAGTACAGCAACCACAGGGGAACGCAAGTCGAGCGTCCACAACAGGTAGGTACTTGGTACCTATATCTCCTCTAGTTAATAATTATTTTAACTAACTCTTGAACTATAAAAATTTGGTGCTTATTGATGAGGAAAAAAAAAGGGAAAGGAAAGGTTAAATGATGAAAAATAAAATGGAACGGAGAACTAGATTTAATTTATGGGTTCTTTTGGAGGAAATAGATCGTAACAAGGAATTTTGGTAATGATTGTTTCTTGAATTTGATTTGTTTGTCCCTGATATGGGAGGCTAATGATGTTAACCAAGCTGGATAACATCGACATTACTGGTACGTGAGAGGAAAAATATAAACTTGATTAACTATTCGGTTTCAGAATAGTTAATGATATCGGCACGTGACGTCGATATCGGCAAAATATATAAACTTGATTAACTATTCGGTTTCAGAATAGTTAATGATATCGGCACGTGACGTCGATATCGGCAAAATTTATAAACTTGATTAACTATTCGGTTTCAGAATAGTTAATGATATCGGCACGTGATGTCGATATCGGCAAAATTTATAAAATTGATTAACTATTCGGTTTCAGAATAGTTAATGATATCAACACGTGACGTCGATATCACCAAATTTTTAAACTTGATTAGCTTTCCGAGGTGAAAGCTAATGATGTCAAGAATTTTGACATCGGCATACCTGAGAACCTCCCAAGGTAATATGGAACAATGATTAACTATTTTAGTTTTAAAAATAGTTAATGACACAAACGTTTACATTTGTGTCGGCATTTTTATGAAACTAATTAGTTGTTCCAGGACGGGCAACTAAAGACACTAATGGAGGTCATTGGTGTTAGCAATAGTCCTTCTGATGAGGGGGGGGGGAAGAAGTAGTTAACAGGAAAAAAAAAAGAGAGAAGAAGAATAAAGAATTCTAAATACAGCCATAAAAAGGGTAAAGAATTCTTATATAACCATAAAAAGGGGTTTGTGGTTGTATTTAGAATCTCATATGATTTAAGTAGATATATATGCTGTTTAATTTTATTCTGTAAATTGCTTGTATTTTAATCATTGTTTTTATATGGAAAATTTAAATTTTTGCAGGTCCCTCCCATTCACGTCAGGAATAGATTTAAAGTTCATTGATCCCTTTCCGTATAAGTTAGGAACTTAGGGATTTGTGGTGTAATTTTGTCATGCAGTAAACATGTAACCTATATGGAATACTCTATTCGTAATATTTTGTTTCTGAAATATTAAATGTATCAACCTATGCTTGGGATATTAGAATGTACTAGACTATGTTAGAATATTAAACTATGTTGTGTATATATATTTATATGAAATTTCGTGTTGAAATTGGCTCTTTTAATTATTAACTTGTGTATGTGATGTAAGATGGAGTTTGGGAATGAATATGGTCCTGAGCATAATCTAGAATGAGTTATGTAGTTAATTGTACTAAACATGGATGTGATTGTGGATGAGATGTGATTCAAAATGTGTGTAGGTACATTGTCGATAACTTGGGATCTCCCGGTATAGAGGAGACTCTGCTGAAATTTCATTAGAAATTTTGGCGAGTAAAAAAAAAAAAATTGCTTCATCTACCCTTTATAGGAGGAAAGATTAACGAATAAACTAATAGAAAAATTAGGGTTGTTACAATCATTGCTTAACATAATTTGTTTGTAACATTACTATATTTTCTATTTTTTAGGTATCACAACCATTTGTTTCATTATCACCCCATTAACATTTACGTTGACTTAGTAATACATTAAACAATATTATATCTTAAGTTGCCAATCAACCCCCCCTATCATATACATTTTTAAGCATTAGTTAATGGTCTTACACAATGGTTTCCATTATATAATCGAGGATATTTTCAATGGTTTCCATTATTTGAAAACAACAACACCATGGTTTCAACTCATTGGAAACAATAATACAATGGTTTCCATTCATAACAAAGACAGCCACATGAATTCTCTTTTTATTAGGTATAACTAGGAAGTAACTATTGTTGCCTATAATTTAATTTAAAGGACTTGTCAACTTAAATAGAAGCATAGGAAAAGGAGAATCTATATCATCATCTTATAATTAACCAAATCATACTTTGCTTCCTTGGTCATCATTAAACATCAAAAGTTGTCATATTCATAGATATTGGTAATTAATTGTCAACTATCAATTTATTTATTGTCCTTAGTCATTGATAATGCAATCATTAAGTATCGTTTCTTTCTTACCCTTAGTCACCGACACTGGGATCACTAAATATCATTCCTATCTCCTCCTTAGTCATCGATACTATTGTCACTAAGTATAATCTGGCCATCCCCTCGTGGATGCCAATAATTCTGGCAAACCCATTTGATTTCCAACAAATTCAGCCATTAATATCTTCCTACCAAGCTATCTTTAATATTGTACTCCACATCTTCATACAACCTTATACCGTATTATTTTATCTGAGTTATGTTCAACAAACAACTGATGACATGTATTATGGTTTAGGAATCCTTGTACATATAGGATTCTTCCATGCATATAGGATTCATTCCTAACTATGATCAATTTTGTATATGGTTCTTTAAACATTAATTTTGATTGTGAATAACACATAATACTCTTTATTTCATCGTATTAGTAAACACTTTCAAATGAGATAGTTCACAACACTCATTACCGGTAATACTAGTACAGACCCCATTAACCGAAGTTAATCTCACCCTTTTCTCCTGGCTATTCAACATAGATATCATTAGCCGAAACTAATCTTTAATGCTTATTGTCGGCTATCCAACATGGATATCACTAGCCAAAGTCTCAGCTACCCAACATGGATATCACTAGCTAAAGCTAATCTCATCCTTCATTGTCGACTATCCAATATGTATACCATTAGCCGAAGATAATCTTATCAATGAATCCCGGTTATCCAATATGGACACCATTAGTTAATGACCATTACTCAGTATATTTTTATTTAGTTAATGTCAAATACCATTTCCACACACATACATTAATTCAAACATCTCAACACTTTAATTCAATCCTAATCCAATTAGAAAAATTAATTATATAATTAATTTAATTGAAGATTTCAATTTTAAAATATAAAATCAATATATTTATGTATGGATTGGTAGAATTGTAATTCTACCCCAAATACCCAATTTGTAGTAATGTATAAAGTACAAGGGTAAAATAGTAATTTAGACCCCTAAAACCCTAAAATATGTTGTAGGGATATAATTGTAATTTTGCCTCTCTTATCCTTCTTTTTGTTACTAGTAGTGGGCTCACTACACATTATTGGCGACTGTAACGATGGCCAAATTTGTTGTTGCCTACTAACAACGCGAGGCGTTGCCCCTCGCGCTATATAATCACCAATATGAGGCTACTTGCTACAAACCAAGTTAGGTCTGAATTTTATCTTAAAATGTCTACTAACTAGTTTAACAAGATCAGACACATCTCTCATAAAATACATCAAATTGAGATGAAATTTCTCAGAGAGTTATTATACACATGGAACTATATTTTAGTAAAATTCCAGGTCAATTAGAGTTCAGGAACATATTATTTAAATTGGTCAAAGTTGCTATTACTATTTTGATAGATTCGTTGATAAAGTTTTCTTTCTTGGCTATTTTCAACTCAATCAGTCCAAACCTACATTGGGTTATTTTTGGACAACAAATGAAGATTAAAGAAGGCTTATTTAGGCCCTAAACTTGTGTCCTTGGGCTACAAAGGTTCATAATGTGGCTTGGATTCATTGAAGAATTAGAATCCTTTCTTTTCTAGGATATGTGTGGTGGTTGGGGACTCTATAAATATTAAAGCATATGCATATAAACTTACAGGAATATGCTCACAAGTAATTATTCGTTTTAAGGAAGAAAAACTAGTGCATATGCATATAAACTCATAGAAATATCATCATAAAGAGATTTCTTTGTATCCATAAATCAAGATTAGAAATCTAACATTGTTATTACATTATTAAGTGAAATACATTTAATCCTAAATTTATGCATATTATACCTTCTCTATGATAACAAAAGTAAAATAAGATGAGGGGACTACTCCTGACGCGAATGAGATGGCCCTGAAAAATGCATCAAATCATTATAATTAATTGAACAACTATAAATAATAACTATTATAATGGAAGATATCACTGCATCCTTTTTTTCTTATTTCAACCCAACACTTCAAACATTATCCTATTAATGATTTCTTTTTAATGCATTTTCTCTCATACTACTCATATTATCCTCAATCTTCCAGAACTTGAACAATATTCATAATATCAACATTAGTTACTAATGGATAACGTTTCCCAACATTTTAAGAATGATTAATCAAGAGTGTGCTAATACCAGATCACTAATATCATTTGCTATCATTCTTTAGATAGCTAATCCAAATTTTGGAATATGTTGGCATCAAGGCATCCTCTTGATATCATTAGCTTTTCTTATTTCCCAAGAATAGCAAATCAAGTTTATTTTTATTCTCTCAATCCTTTGGGGTTATGCTAATGCTAATAAATCTAATCTGAATCACTAGTCTTCATTACCGGGGGATTGACCAATCAAATTCAAAGTACTATCGATATCAATATAACCCATTAATATCATTAGCTACTGAACTCGAAATAATTAATCAAGTCCTTTTAGGGACTTTAATTCATCAATTGATAATGTCGGTGTCAAGAACCCCTTAACATCATTAGCATCCATTCTACGAGCACCTAGTCAAGTTCCATGTAAATACCAATATCAATGCAACCCATTGATATCATTAGTTGGCCAAACCCAGAATAACTAATTTATTATTCAATAATGTTGATGTCAAGATCCCTTTTACATCGTTATCCTCCATTTTAGGAGCATCTAATTAGGTTATTAATCCATATTCTTTCTTTCCCGCCTTTATTCACTCGTTTACTAATTTAACATATTGGCATAGAACACATAATGAGTCAATTCTAGCAATATTAACAATGCAATAATTTAATAATTTATAGGTGTTAGGAACCTGCCTGTTGTGTTTAAAGTCTCGTCTCTGGCTCGAGTCGATGGTTCAACCATCAAAGTATCCCATATAAATTAATTTACCCATTGATTAATACTATCATTCATAAACTTGAAAATCATATTAACGATCCAATGTAATAACTTTTGCTTCATAACACATTCCATATCATAGGTTTAACCACCCTTTTGTTTCCATTCATGGTATTGTGTTTTAGATTATGTAATAATCAACACAATCATAATAACATTCAAGAGAGATTTTCAGTCCTCACCAAGAGTTTCACATCATTCATTTTATCATTATATTTAAATTTCTCATTTCTCAATTTTCATTTCATTTTCCAAACATGACTAAACATATTAGTCTTATAAATTCATCTATAAGTTCCTTAATAAAACTTTTCTCACAGTAATTATGAAATCATACATAATCATTCTATCAAGCTTTTACCTTTATGTCATTCACTTTAGATTCTAATTATGTTATACAACATACCTTGATACAATTCTCACTCCAATTAAAAATATAAATAACTCAACTCTCTCATTATCATTATTGGTTGACCCTATAAGAAAAAGGAGCATGATTTTTCCTTTCCTTCTTATTATTCTTTAATCATTTTTATTCAACAACTCTTTCTCTTTCAAGTGCAAAGTCATTCTACCCAAAACAGTTTTTTCACTTTACATAACATATACATTCATATTAGTTTTATCAATGATTTTGCTAACTTTCATAGTTTCTTACTTGCTTACTTAGGAACTATTCTTCCTTAGTCTTACATTTAACATGTCTATGATAATTTCCTACACTATTTATATTAATTACCCTCCCTTTTTTTATTGCTAATTTGGCTTAACCTTGTCTAAAGGGAGTCATGGATTTCCTTTCAATTTTTACACCATTAAATCATTATAATCTTTTATTAACCAATTTCAAAAACACATTTTCCATATATGCATGCCATGTACACAACACAATCAAATCTTATCTTTAATCCAACAATTTCTCCAAATAAATTAAATTCTCGAGTCATTAAAATGCATCACCATTACATAAAAATATTGTCACCCATCTACAATCATTATCCACATAATTAATAACACAAATATAACACAATTTATAATAGATATAATAAATGTATCACTTCCAAATCTCTCTCTCTCTCTCAATAGCCGACCACCTAGGGCTTCTCTACCCCACCAAAATTTCTTTATTATTTCTTCATTAATACAACCTACAATGATTGTAAGGACTCCATTTCAAATAAATTTATCTTTCTCTCAAATTCATATTAAAAATCCTAATTAAATTTGCTAGGGTTTTGATGGAAATCAAGTAATTTTTGTTCAAATCAATATATATGAGTTCTAAAAGCCTTACCAAGTTACAATTCAAGTCTCGAATGATAACCAGTTAAATTTTCTCCAAGTCTCTTTCTTCCTCCTCTTCTTTCTTCACTTTCTTTCTTTAAATCAACATTTCCTCTCTTCAAATCTTCTTTAATTTTTCGTGTTTATGTGTTTTTCCCTCTCAAAATCCACTCTTATCACTCAAAATCAACACTTTCGTAGAGATTTGGCATGAGAACATGAGAAGAACTCAAAACATTCCCCTCTCCTTTCATAGCAGCACCACCAACCTCTTACATATAAATGGGGGCAAATTCATTTTTTTTTACCCCACAATTTCACTAAATCATTGTTTTTACTAGTTCTTTAAACTTCCACTAACATTTAGTACCCTTATTTGAACCAACTCGGTCTATATTTCCTTTATAAACTTCCAAAACAATCCTTCTAATATTTATTTTTTTTCTCTCAATAAAATCCTAATTATCATTTATTTATTCATTTATTATTATTTTAATTATTGGGGCTTATATTGCATTCAACATAGCAAGGTGTTGTTACACATTTTTAGGGCCCCACATGCTGGAGATGGTTTGTACTTCTCTTGAACCAAAAGCAAGAGTTTAGTTCATGGTTATTGGAAGATTGACAAAAACAGAGAAGAAAGAAATGTTTTTCAAACCCTGTTTCAACTATTTTCTACCCTCTTTATCCTCCTCTTTTGCTGCCAAAATCATAAGGTTTCTTAAACTGATTAGGAGTCTTCATAATGTTAAATTCATTCTCTCTTTATCTAGTCTTTAAGGTTAGATAAAGCCATCATAATTTGCACTAAAAAAAATTGATTCTGCTGCTATCGCAATTTTTTGTTCCAACTTAGGCTTTGATTTTGAATTGGTTTCGTGCAATATCTGATCATCCTAGCTATATTCGGTCACTCATGATGACACGACCAAAAGCTTGATGTCTTCTCCCAAGTGCAGGAGTGTCGAAGTAATAAATAACTCGGCAAGATCGGGGTCGAACCAAGAGAGGTTAATTATATAAGTTATAAATAACAAGACAACAACAACAACAACAATAATAATAACAATAATAATTATTATAATACTCAGTACGTGGCGTTGTTATACCTGAGAATGATCTAAAAGATCGGGTCACAGGTTTCCAGCCTATATACTGAGTTTATGAAAAGATCAAACATATATATATTATTTAATATAAACAGAATGTAATAATAATAATAATAATAATAATAATAATAATAATAAAAGCAGAAGATGAAGAAATTAATGAGAACTTTGAGATGAAAGATTAACGTAAGGATTAAACAACAATAAAAACAAATGTCAAGGTTAGAGGATCCACTAATGGTACTTCAAACAAGTATAATATAAACTCTTATTACTCAATTGGAAACCACACATAAAGGAGGTTCCAGTCAGATTATAAATTGTTAACATGATTACATTAGTTATCTTATTCGAATAAAGCTAATACTTGTAAATGTTGGCAGGCATTCATGATTATAACTTATGTTAACAACAAATCAAGTTCCTTTCATAGCTCAGGTGTCGGTTATACCATACAGTATGGGCTATGAAAGTGCCAAGTATTTGTTGTACCAAGTGTTATACAACATAAATCTAGATTAACCATTTAACAAGCAAAGTATTAAAAGTGAACAAGATAACAAATATAAAACATGTTAGTATCCAACGTTAAGGTCCATGTTAAGTTTATATTATACTTATTCTTACACCATTAGTGTACCCTTTTCACCTTGACATAATTAACTTAGCTAAACATAATGAAAGAAAGAAACATAAATGAACAAGATAAGAACATAAATGAGAAAGAAGTTAACTAAGTAAAGGAAAGGAAATGAAGTGCATAAACTTGATATTAATGAAAGCAAGACATAAGCAACACAAAGAGAGAAAGCAAGAGCATGATCTTGATCTGGAAACCAAGATGCCTCAATACATGGTAAGTGCCTCCTTTTATAGGCCAAAATTTGGAACTATTGATTTGTTGACTAATTGATGAGTGGGTGGCCACATCTTAACTTGGTGACAATCCTTATCTTCTTGTCTGAACAAGACGTCATTGATAACATCATAATTTGCCCAGAATCCTCAGGAATATTCTAGGAAATTGTCTCAGCTTTCCAACAAAAAAAAGATGAGGTCATTTGGACTTCTAGAACTCAAGATATGGGCTGAACACTAAATAGTGTCTGGGCTGCAGGACAGCTTCGGACTTCTTCTTGTTCCTATAATTTGGACTTGAAAACGGCCTTCTTAGATCTTGGTGTCCAAATGAAAGTTGTAGGCCTATGTTTTCCCTTTCCATCCATATAAAATGGACCTAAATCCGAGATCTAGAGCTCCAGATATGATCCAATTACCGAGCAATGTTCCGGTTTGGACTGCACCGACATCTCTTTTCTAAGTTTGGCCATCTCTTTGTCCTTTAACTTTCAATGCTTAAACTCATCAATCAATCCTTTTATTTATGTGATAGTCCTGCATTTAAAATGAGCATTTACCATAAATTAAGGTATCTTATAATATCAAACTTGTTATTATAAAACATGCTTTCATTAAGAAGTTATTGATACTTCAAGTGCAAAATGATGATATAAAACCTTGATAAACATGCACTTTTAAGTACTAATCACACCCCCCAACCAGCTTATTACTAGTCCCTAGTAATCTAAAGCGTTAAAATAGAGAAACAATTTGCAAGTTTCACAAAGCAAGGCATTCATCATTCAACTTCCATTAATCTATCCAGATAAACAAACTCTCATTAAATTTATATTACTGCTTCATACTTCTTAAACAAGATATTAATAAACCTTCTTTTTATGTGCTCAATATATGAAAACATAGATGATGGGGCTTTTGTTGGAAGAAAACAATATTATGTTCAAATGTTTAAGGTGAACTTCCTTGGGTTGGGATTATTATTATTATTACTTTTTTTTTTCTTCTTTTTTTTTTATTTGTATACACATACAACATAATGTATCTTTAACCCATGTAACGAGTTTTAGGCTAATGACTCCCAGACCAGTTGGTCTTAGGGCATTAGGTGTTGAGACACCCCTACGAGCTTAACAACTCAGGTTGTAGATACTGATACGTAGATAGTGCAATGTTTGATTCCCTTAAGCTTTTCTCCTGAACCCATGTAACAAGCTTTGGGCCAATAGCTCCCAAGTCAGTTGACTTTAGGGTATTAGGTGTTAAAACACCCCTTCGGGCTTAAGAATAATTCCTCTTTACTCTGCCATCCTAGTAATAACAGTTTTGCCAAATGGTTTTTTAAAAATAACAACAATTAGTTGGTTAGTTTTTTTTTTTTTAAACTACTACCCTCTCCCCCCAACCAAAACGAGACATTATCCTCAATGTCCTAAGGTAGAAAGATAGAGTATAGAAGACATCACCTGAAACAACGAACAATGATAAACCTGAAACACACTTAAACAAATATAAGAAGTAACAAAACAAAATAATATGCTATTAATAAAACCAAAAGACACAAGGTTTCACAGATGAAGGCTCAAATCTAATCTAAGCTTTATACGGCTTTCCTTAGCTGACCAATCTAGGCGACTCATGCAAGGATCAATGACAGGGATGAAAGATTGTAGTTGGTCAATCAATTGTTCAGCAGTAGTAGCAGAGATTATGATTTGTCGTGCCGAAGATGTTAGAAATTTTTGTTCCACAGCTTGATCAAGGAAAGATAGCAACTTATCATAAAAACCATTAACATTTAACAAACCTATAGGTTTATGGTGAATGTGCAGTTGGGCCCAAGATGAAATATGAAAGATCTCTTCCAATGTGCCCAGACCACCTGGTAAGGCAATGAAGGCATCAGCATGGTTAAACATGGTATTCAGTCGGTCAGACATTGTTGGGACCTGTAGTTCCTCTCCAATTGTTTTTCCAATGATGTCCCCATTTGCTAAAGCTTTGGGGACAACCCCCAAAACTTGACTGCCTCCTAAAAATGCAGCCATTGAAACACCTCCCATTAACCCAAGGCTGCCTCCCCCATACACTAAATGAATCTTTCTCTCAGCTAGTACTTGACCAAGATAATTTGCTGATTCTAAAAACTCTTTTTCTTTCCCAGGGCTGGATCCACCGAAAACACAAATATTTCTTATGTGATGACTTGAGGAACTTGCCATTTCTACACACTTCTATATTTGATGAATGTATGGGATGAGTAGAAATGAAGGGAAGGAAGAGAAGAATTTATAAATGAAAAAGTAAAAATGCAATCATACCACTTACATGTAGGCCAGCTGTAGTCTCACACTCTCTCTCTTTATTTATTTATTTTGACAAAGCATGTATGTACAGGTAGTTGTGATTGTGGCTCACATCTTCCCTTGGTTTTACGTCCAAGAACGGCTTAAACGCCCTCTATGGGTCGGGGATAGGCTTCCCATCCAATTTTCTTAAAAACTGGCAAACAGGGTCTTTTTTAGTCTGATTCCCAAGACTAAGTCGATCATGTTCTTTATGGAATTGTGGCCATAAATCATGAATTACACGATGCACATCTCCACTAGGATGCGTCTCAAGGGTCAATAAAAGATTATCTAAAGACCCCTTACTCAGGCCATCCTTAATGAATTGTATTTTATCTTCACGGTTTACAGATACCATTCCTAAAGAACGACATGTCGCATTACAAGTCCATCTGGCACATCTGTGACAGACTTTCAGTTGTTTTGCACGACGTTTCTTTGCAAAAGTGCTTTTACCTGTTCCAGGCATATGTGAAATGAAAGAATTGGAGGACTCACCTGATAATCGGACCTTTGCTTCAATCAGCCAACGAATATCTTCAGGAATTCTATGGTTCATTAACAACCTCAATCTTTCACACCTAGCACGGTAAATTTTTGTAATCGCATTCTGAGGCAGAGCGGGAAAATACTTTTTCAATTTTTCAAGAGTGGTGTCCATTTTTAAATGAGAATTGGATGGGAGATTCAAAGAAAGAAGAAAGAGCCGAGAATTGCACAATTATATACACAGATATCAGTTATCATGGGAAACTGAAAGAACCGACTTAAGAGTCACGGAGTACCGTTATCCGCCATTTGACCGGGGTGAGAGAAACTAGCAAAACAAAAGATACACCAAAACAAACACAAAACAATGTGAGAAAAAGAATCAATCTTTATTACAAGATCACTCAATTCAGTAGAGTCATTTTCAACTGAAAAATTGTCAAAATAAACTTTCAACCGATGCCCATTTACCTTGAAAACATTGCCATTCTTTGGATTCTCGATATCACAGGCCCCATATGGATACACATGTTTCACAATAAAAGGACCGCTCCATCTTGATCTTAGTTTTCTAGGAAATAAATGGAGTCGAGAATTATAAAGCAAGACTTTTTGACCAACATTGAATGTTTTTCTCAGTATTTTCTTGTCATGAAACTCTTTGATTCTTGCTTTATGAATTCTTGAATTGTCATATGCATCATTTCTAATTTCCTCAAGCTCATTTATTTGCAATTTTCGCAGCTGACTAGCATCATCAATGTTTGAATTGAAAGCTTTAATAGCCCAATAAGCTTTATGTTCAATTTCCACAGGCAAGTGACAAGGTTTTCCATAGACTAGTCTATAAGGTGACATACCTAATGATGTTTTATATGCAGTTCGATAAGCCCAAAGTGCATCATTAAGTCTTAAAGACCAGTCTTTCCGATTAGGGTTCACCGTTTTCTCCAAGATATGTTTGATCTCCCTATTAGCAAGCTCTACTTGTCCACTTGTCTGAGGGTGATAAGGGGTGGCAACTTTGTGTGTGATTCCATATTTCTTCATTAAAGAAGCAAATGGCTTGTTGTAGAAATGTGTTCCACCATCACTTATTATGGCTCGAGGGATTCCAAATCGACTCAAAATATTGTCTTTCAAAAACTTTATCACTGTTTTGTGATCATTGTTTCGACTTGGAATTGCCTCTATCCATTTTGAAACATAATCTAATGTGACTAATATGTACACAAAACCAAATGATGGAGGAAATGGACCCATGAAATCTATACCCCAACAGTCAAAGATCTCAATGACAAGAATAGGATTTAAAGGCATCATGTGACGTTTGGAAATAGATCCCAACTTTTGACAATTTTCACAAGTCTTGTAGAATGCATGTGAGTCTTTGAACATGGTGGGCCAATAAAATTCACTTTGTAAGATTTTTGCAGTTGTCTTTCTTGATGAGAAATGACCCCCACATGCCTCAGAATGACAAAATTTAATGACACTACTTACCTCATTGTCAGGAATGCATCTTCGAAATATTTGATCAGGACAATATTTGAATAAATAAGGGTCATCCCAATAAAAGTTCTTCACTTCGTTCAAGAACTTTCTTTTGTCTTGGGTACTCCAATGAGCTGGCAATTGTCCTGAAACAAAAAAAATTAACAATATTAGCAAACCAAGGCACCGTAGAAACGGAAAATAAAGATTCATCGGGAAAGTAGTCATCGATTGGTGTGATGTCAGATTTCGAATCTGTTGTCAATCTTGACAAATGATCTGCAACAACATTTTCGATGCCTTTCTTGTCTTTGATTGTGATATCAAATTCTTGAAGTAACAAAATCCACCGCACCAATCTAGCCTTAGAATCTTTCTTAGAAAGAAGATATTTCAATGCTGCATGATCACTAAAAACAACAACAGGTGAGCCAACAAGATAAGATCTAAATTTATCACAAGTAAATACTACTGCAAGTAATTCTTTTTCAGTGGTGGTGTAATTCATTTGAGCACTATTTAAAGTTTTACTTGCATAGTAAATCACATAAGGTTTCTTATCTTTTCTTTGTCCCAAGACAGCACCCACGGCATAATCACTAGCGTCACACATTATTTCAAAAGGTAATGACCAATCAGGAGGTTGAATGACAGGAGTAGAAGTAAGCAAGTTTTTAAGTTTAACAAAGGCTTCTTCACAATGTTCAGTCCATTCAAAAATATTATCCTTTGTTAGAAGGTTACTCAAGGGCTTAGATATTACACTAAAATCTTTGATGAACCTTCTGTAAAAACCAGCATGTCCTAAGAATGATCTAACATCTTTAACAGATTTTGGTGTTGGTAAGTTGGCAATTAACTCGATTTTAGATTTGTCAACCTCAATTCCTTTCGATGAAACAATGTGACCAAGTACAATGCCGTTTGTTACCATAAAGTGACATTTTTCCCAATTCAATACAAGATTCTTCTCTTCACACCTGCTCAAAACCTTTTCTAAGTTAGTCAAACAATCATCAAATGAATCACCAAAAACAGAAAAATCATCCATAAAAATTTCAAGAAAACGTTCAACCATATCACTGAATATGCTAAGCATGCATCTTTGAAACGTGGCTGGTGCATTACATAATCCAAAAGGCATCCTTTGATATGCAAAAGTACCAAATGGACATGTGAAAGTAGTCTTCTCTTGATCTTCCAATACAATTTCAATTTGATTGTAACCTGAATAGCCATCTAGGAAACAATAAAATTCATGACCTGCAACTCTTTCTAGGATTTGGTCCATGAAAGGTAAAGGGAAATGATCTTTTCTAGTCATTGAATTAAGTTTCCTATAGTCAATGCACATGCGCCAACCAGTAACAGTCCTAGTTGGAATTAACTCATTTTTCTCATTTGTTATCACAGTGACTCCAGACTTTTTGAGTACAACTTGGGTAGGACTTACCCATTTGCTATCAGAAATAGGATAAATGATTCCATTATCTAGAAGCTTAATGACTTCATTTTTCACTACTTCTTTCATATTAGGATTAAGCCTTCGTTGCATTTCTCTAGAGGGTTTAGCATTTTCCTCCAAATAAATCATGTGTGTGCAAATCAAAGGGCTAATTCCTTTTATGTCAGCTATGGTCCATCCTAATGCATTTTTGTGCATTTTCAAAATATGTAATAACTTACCTTCTTGATGTGCATTAGGTTTGGAAAAGATTATTACCGGAAAAGTTTCATTTTCTCCCAAAAATGAGTATTTGAGATTAAATGGTAACGACTTCAATTCAGGTTTTGGTGGTTGAACACTTGAGGGTATGGGCTCAATTGATCGTGGTGGCAATTCTTCAATTTGTGGTCTCCAATTGCATGCCTTTGATTCCTGAAAGTAGACCATTTGCAAATCATCAGATTCATCAATCTCAGTTTCACTGGAAGTGGTTTGAAATTGACCATGAACTAATTTTTCAATAAAGTCCACTTCCTGTAAATCATTATCATCTCCAGGTTGCTTGTAAATGTTGAAAATATTCATCTCCAATGTCATGTTTCCAAATGATAGCTTCATCAGTCCATTCCTACAATTAATCAATGCATTAGAAGTGGCAAGAAATGGACGTCCTAAAATGACAGGAATTGAATTACATGCTTCAACAGGTTGTGTATCCAAGACAACAAAATCCACAGGATAAATGAATTTATCAACTTGTACTAACACATCCTCAACTATTCCTCTAGGCACTTTTACAGATCTATCAGCAAGTAAAAGAGTTACAGAGGTTGGTTTTAACTCACCTAGATTGAGACTTTGAAAGACTGAATATGGAAGTAAATTCACACTAGCTCCAAGATCAAGTAAGGCTCTTTCAATTTTATGTTCTCCAATAAAGCAAGAAATTGTAGGACAACCAGGGTCTTTATATTTCAAAGCATTATTGTTTTGAAGAATGGCACTTACTTGTTCAGCTAAAAAGGCTTTCTTTTTCACATTCAGTTTTCTCTTCACAGTGCACAAATCTTTCAAAAATTTAGCATAGGAAGGAACCTGTTTAATAGCATCCAACAAAGGTATATTGATCCTTACCTGTTTGAAAGTTTCAAAGATTTCAGAGTTGTGATTGACTTTCCTTTGTTTGGTCATGGCATGAGGAAATGAAAGTGCTGGCGGGGAATCAGCCTTTTCTTTGCAATGTTCAGGTTCAACCCCTTCCTTACCCTCAGAGATAGACTCATCATCTTTCTCACAAGGTTCAAGAATGGGTTTTTCAATAACCTTACCACTACGAAGAGTGATGATTGATTTGACTTGATCCATGTGTTGGCTTCCAGAACTACTCGCATTTGCATTGTATTGCCCCTTTGGATTTTGTTGTGGTTGAGATGGAAACTTACCTTTCTCTTGGAAACTGAGAGCAGATGTTAATTTTGCAAGAGCATCTTTAAAATCTGTCATGCTTTGAGCAAGTTGAGTGTTGATTGTCTCCTGCTTTTCAATGAATGCATGCAATGTTTCCTCAAAATTTCTTCTAGGAGGTGGAGCATAAGGAGGTGCATATCCATGAGAATTTTGAAAATTATGGTGTGCTTGAAACGGTGGCTGTGAAGTTTGTGCATTGTTGCTATCACTCTTCCAACTGAAATTTGGGTGATTTCTCCAACCAGGGTTGTACGTTTGTGAGTATGGGTTATGGTTGGGTCTTTGGAAACTGTTTAAAGCATGGGCTTGTTCATGGAGGCATTCCTTAAAAGAAGGCAAAGTTGGACAATCATTTATTGATGTTTATTGGTTTCACAGATTTGACACACAATGTCTTGAACAAATTTTAATTGACCACTCTTTTTCAATTCAAGTGCTTCGACTTTTCTAGCTAAAGATGCAAACTTGGCTTGGAGGTCATGATCTTCCCTAAGGTTGTGCATACCTCCACTAGATGTATGAGGTTGTGTTTTACTTGGTGCCTCATAAGTACTTGTGGTGTCCCAATTTTGAGCATTTTCGGCTAGCAAGTCTAGGTACTCCATTACTTCATTAGGGTATTTATCTTCGAAAGTTCCATTGCACATCAATTCAACCATTTACCTATCTCTAGGTGTTAAACCTTCATAAAAATGTGAAACCAATCTCCATGTTTCAAAACCATGATGTGGGCAAGTATTAAGCAAATCTCGATACCTATCCCAACATTGGTAAAATGTTTCTCCTGGTTTTTGAGTGAAAGTGATGATTTGTCTTTTGAAAGAATTTGTTCTGTGAGATGGAAAAAACTTCTTTAAAAATTGTTGTTGCATTTCATCCCAAGCACGAATGGATCCTGGTCTCAAATTTTGTAGCCATGTTTTAGCTTTATCTTTTAATGAAAAAGGAAAAAGCTTTAATCGAATGGTGTTCATGCTACAATTTGAGTCATTATATGTATTACAGACCTCCTCAAATTCCCTTAAATGCAAGTATGGATTTTCTAAGTCTAAGCCATGAAAAGATGGTAAAAGTTGAATAATGCCTGACTTAAAATTAAAATGAGATGCATCAGGAGGGAAAACTATGCATGAGGGTGCACTTGTTCTTGTGGGATTCATGTGGTCTCTAAGTGTTCTCATACGGTTATTCTCATTATTCTCATTATGAAGCGATTGATTATCTTCTTCGGCCATATTTTCCAAAAATGATGAGGATACCCTACAAAGTCGACCACTTAATGTACGTGACCAAACTCGCATGCACGTGTAAAAAGAGAATAAAAGGAAGAAAAGAAATTAGAAGAAAAAGAAACAAAACAAAACAAAGAAAACAAAAGTTAGATAAAATGAAAAGTGAAAAGAGAAAATAAATTAAATATTATAATTTATACAAGAATTTACCTCCCCGGCAACGGCGGCAAAAACTTGACATGACCAAAAGCTTGATGTCTTCTCCCAAGTGCAGGAGTGTCGAAGTAATAAATAACCCGGCAAGACTGGGGTCGAACCACAGAGAGGTTAATTGTATAAGTTATAAATAACAAGACAACAACAACAACAACAACAATAATAATAACAATAATAATAATTATAATACTCAGTACGTGGCGTTGTTATACCTGAGAATGATCTAAAAGATCGGGTCACAGGTTTCTAGCCTATATACTGAGTTTATGAAAAGATCAAAGATATATATATTATTTAATATAAACAGAATGTAAATAATAATAATAATAATAATAATAATAATAATAATAATAATAAAAGCAGAAGATGAAGAAATTAATGAGAACTTTGAGATGAAAGATTAACGTAAGGATTAAACAACAATAAAAACAAATGTCAAGGTTAGAGGATCCACTAATGGTACTTCAAACAAGTATACTATAAACTCTTATTACTCAATTGGAAACCACACATAAAGGAGGTTCCAATCAGATTATAAATTGTTAACATGATTACATTAGTTATCTTATTCGAATAAAGCTAATACTTGTAAATGTTGGCAAGCATTCATGATTATAACTTATGTTAACAACAAATCAAGTTCCTTTCATAGCTCAGGTGTCGGTTATACCATACAGTATGGGCTATGAAAGTGCCAAGTATTTGTTGTACCAAGTGTTATACAACATAAATCTAGATTAACCATTTAACAAGCAAAGTATTAAAAGTGAACAAGATAACAAATATAAAACATGTTAGTATCCAACGTTAAGGTCCATGTTAAGTTTATATTATACTTATTCTTACACCATTAGTGTACCCTTTTCACCTTGACATAATTAACTTAGCTGAACATAATGAAAGAAAGAAACATAAATGAACAAGATAAGAACATAAATGAGAAAGAGGTTAACTAAGTAAAGGAAAGGAAATGAAGTGCATAAACTTGATATTAATGAAAGCAAGACATAAGCAGCACAAAGAGAGAAAGCAAGAGCATGATCTTGATCTAGAAACCAAGATGCCTCAATACATGGTAAGTGCCTCCTTTTATAGGCCAAAATTTGGAACTATTGATTTGTTGACTAATTGATGAGTGGGTGGCCACATCTTAACTTGGTGACAATCCTTATCTTCTTGTCTGAACAAGATGTCATTGATAACATCATAATTTGCCCAGAATACTCAGGAATGTTCTAGGAAATTGTCTCAGCTTTCCAACAAAAAAAAAGATGAGGTCATTTGGACTTCTAGAACTCAAGATATGGGCTGAACACTAAATAGTGTCTGGGCTGCAGGACAGCTTCGGACTTCTTCGTTGTTCCTATAATTTGGACTTGAAAACGGCCTTCTTAGATCTTGGTGTCCAAATGAAAGTTGTAGGCCTATGTTTTCCCTTTCCATCCATATAAAATGGACCTAAATCCGAGATCTAGAGCTCCAGATATGATCCAATTACTGAGCAATGTTCCGGTTTGGACTGCACCGACATCTCTTTTCTAAGTTTGGCCATCTCTTTGTCCTTTAACTTTCAATGCTTAAACTCATCAATCAATCCTTTTATTTATGTGATAGTCCTGCATTTAAAATGAGTATTTACCATAAATTAAGGTATCTTATAATATCAAACTTGTTATTATAAAACATGCTTTCGTTAAGAAGTTATTGATACTTCAAGTGCAAAATGATGATATAAAACCTTGATAAACATGCACTTTTAAGTACTAATCACATGACATGTTTAAGAATTAACCTATACCTTTATTAGGTCTTAGGGCTCACTGTTCTTATGGAAGACTCTTAGTCAAATTAGGATGCTTGGCATTGTCAGTTTCCTGAATCAGATCATTAGATCTTTTTGACCAACCAGATTGCAGCCAGATTCTATTCTTCAAAACAAATTTATCTCACTTTGAATCCTTCATGAAAGTTATAGATTTGTACGCGTAGATGAATTTGGGTTTTTGAAACTCCTAATTTTGATATCAGAAGCTCAAGATATTCCTATGTGAATATCTAATGAGAAAGTAGAGAATCCTGCCGCGAGAAATATTCCAGCTCGCGTTTTTGCAATTCTGTTCTTCAAAATGATTTTATCTAACTTTCAATCCTTCATGAGAGTTATAGTCTTGTATGTGTAGATGAATTTTGATTTTTGAATCGCCTGATTGCAATTTCAGAAGCTCAAGATATTCCTGTTTGAATGTCTAGCATGAAAGTAAAGAATCCTACCGTGAGAAGAATCTTGACCTGAGTTTGCAAGTGTGATTCTAGGAACCTGATTTAATGTTTCAAGAATTTATCGGGTTAATTAAAGACCAATTTTAAACTTTGGAAAGTTAATTGGTTTCGTAGAAGGAATTGAAAAATAAGAACTGGATCAGAAAACATCGTAATAACTTCAATTGTTTTGCTGCCACGTTAAGGGATATTTTTGCTTCTTCAAACAACGTGGTGCAGTCTTTCATTTTTAGAAACCACACTGCATACGAGACAGCCTCATAGGAATTAATTTAGCATGGTAGTTCATGGGTGCTTTGAGAATAGTTTCCTCGTTTACAATTTCTTTCCTTTTTCTACAACCATTCATGCTAGTCCATTTTTTCTCCTCTCATCCTTGCATCTTTTGGCTGGTTTTGTGTGCAAGCTGCCACCTCCTTTCATGCCAAATGATCAGCTACAATTCACCTCTCTTTTTTTCCCCAACACACAGGTCAAGATAAGGGAACATTATAGTTGGTCTCTAAGTCTAAACAGTTGTATAAACAGCTGGTTTTGTAAGAAAAAAAAGGAAAGGATGTGTGGCGAGAGCATAGAGCCTGAAGGCTAATATCAAGGAATCATATATGGAAAATAATTACTACAATATTAAAGACCATAGATATATGGATTGTTGGGGCTGTTTATAGAAGATAATCTCTGCAATAATTACTGCAATATTTCCTTGAATATCATGTGTAGAGGTTCCTATATAAGTGAACCTCTAGCCATATGAAAGGGGAGGATTTTTTTCTTTGATCCTTTCCACTGTGAAAGTCATCACTGGACAAGGAAAGAAAGAGGGGAAAAGGGAAAACAAAGAAGGGGAGAAAAAATGATAGAGAAGTAGGCAAAAAGAGAGAAAAAGAGCAAGAAAACAAAAAAGAGAGAGAGGGAGTAGAGTGAAAATGCAGAGAACATAGGGAGTTTCTTTTTTCTTTCATCCTTTCATTACTAAAAGAAAAAGAAAGCAGAACAAATAATAAGGGAAAGAGAAGAGAAGAAAACAGGAAGAAGAAAGGAGAAAGAGACAAGTAACAGAACGAAACAGTTAAAAGCAAGAAAACAAAACATTGAGGCAAAAAGTGTCAATCCAACTAGCACGCCATGCTTTCATCGCCATCAACTTCGCCATCTCTAGAGAGAGCATTAGCAAAAGAGGGAAAAGAGGCCAAACCAGCGTGGCCAACATTTGTTTCTCCAGAACCAGTGACCACTGGCCGTCTGTAGAAGCTACAGCGCCATCGCCTTTGCCCGTCTCAACGCCAAGTAAGTTTCCATGCATTCTCTTCACTTTGCATTTTAATTACCTAGTCACTGTGCATGCCTTTTTGTTTACTATTTAAGTGAATTATAATTAACTTGAACAGTAGCGGAGCCCTTTTTGTGTCCAAACAAGTGACCCGGCCAAATCTACTGGTTCCAACCCTTTTTTTCCTTTGAAAAAAAATAAGGAGAAAGAGATTTATGATTTTCTCACATATTTATGTTAAGGTCTATATTTTTATATATGGAAAAAAATATCAATCTCATATTTAGAATGTCGGGTTTTCAACCCAATATGGCAAATATACATATATACAAAAAAAAAAAAAAACGTTTTCATGCATATGGCCAATACCCTAACATATTTTGAACACTCCTTTTTTTAAAAAAAAAATAAATATTTGAGATTAAAAAAATATATGTTTTAGCATGGATTTCTTACAAACAAAAAAATGATTTTCCTACATTTTGGATTTTACAACATTTTTGTAAATTCCAAAGGGTGTTGGCCAATATTCCAAAAATATAAAAATCTTATTTTTAGGGAATTCATCTTTATTCACCATTAATATTTGGATAAAAAAATCCCAAAGGGGTTAATATCCAAAGTATTATTTGGAGTAATTTATTTATTCACTATTAATATTTGGATAAAGAAATCCCTAAGGAGTTAATATCTAAAATATTATTGGGAGTAATTTGCTATTATTCACTATTAATATTTGGATAAAGAAACCCCAAGTAGTTAATATCTAAAATGATTTTCTAGAAATAATAAGTCATGATTATTTATTTAATCAATATCCTTGAAAGAAGCCTTGATTATAATTGAGGACATTTCAATTTTTGACTCCACGGTTTACGAGTCGTGAAAGTATGAAATACTAAGAAAAAAATGAGCTTCTAAAGCACTTTGAATTTCCTTAGATTTCTAACTTAGTTTTTTTTTTCTCCTCCCTGTGATTTATAAGTCACGAACACTTGAAATACTCCATGGTTTACGAGTCGTGAAAGTATGAAATACTAAGAAAAAAATGAGCTTCTAAAGCACTTTGAATTTCCTTAGATTTCTAACTTAGTTTTTTTTTTTCTCCTCCCTGTGATTTATAAGTCACGAACACTTGAAATACTCCACGGTTTACGAGTCGTGAAAGTATGAAATACTAAGAAAAAAATGAGCTTCTAAAGCACTTTGAATTTCCTTAGATTTCTAACTTAGTTTTTTTTTTCTCCTCCCTGTGATTTATAAGTCACGAACACTTGAAATACTTCACGGTTTACGAGTCGTGAAAGTATGAAATACTAAGAAAAAAATGAGCTTCTAAAGCACTTTGAATTTCCTTAGATTTCTAACTTAGTATTTTTTTTCTCCTCCCTGTGATTTATAAGTCACGAACACTTGAAATACTTCACGGTTTACGAGTCGTGAAAGTATGAAATACTAAGAAAAAAATGAGCTTCTAAAGCACTTTGAATTTCCTTAGATTTCTAACTTAGTTTTTTTTTTCTCCTCCCTGTGATTTATAAGTCACGAACACTTGAAATACTAAAGGGAAAAATGAGCTCTTAAGCACATTGAATCTCCTTAGATTTCTATTTTACCTATCTCTTAAATCATAGGTTATAAATTTAGTTTGAATCAAACATAGATTTTAAGAGATCTGCATTGGTTCTCCTTGGTACTTTATAGACATATCTAAGGGTGTGATCCACATTGACCAAGAGTTTTTTTGTTTTAGACTTTGAGTCCAATTTTATTCATAATAACAAACTTATCCTAGGAAAACTGATGGGATTAGAAAACACTAATGTTATAGCAATTGTAAGGCAAACTTAACATCAAGTAGCTTACCTTAGGTAGGGCGTACTAGGGGTGCTAAAACCTTCCCTTTACGCAACCAGTTCCTTGTCATAGAATCTCTAAAAGACCAATTAGGTTTTCTAGTGACCATAATACTAATTGGTGACTCATTTTTTTCACAAAACAAAAGACCCAAAAATCTATCCCCGTTCCCGGGGAGGGTCGCTGCGACGTCGAGCTCTCGCGAGGGTGTGACATCAAACATGTTGTTGATGGCTATGCAGCTACCAAACATGATTTTCATGACGATTCTAGCCAAATCTAGACAATCCAGCTAGATTTGACCAGAATAGTAACCAAATATTTTTAAAAAGAAGTTGAGAGAAAATTGCTTTTGGAGAAAATAATTTTGCACATAAAATTAGTTCACAATTAACACAAATAACAATAAAAACATGCAATCAACAACTTTAATTGCTTAATGATGGCTCCGCTACCAAAATTGGATTTCCTTAAAACACATCAACATAGAAAAAATAGTAATTTAAAGTTTTTTAAGAGTTCTAATAATCTCATTAGACACCCTAAAATTGTATAGAGTTAATATAAAGATTACCTGAAGATGAAATCTTCTTTCTAAGGTTTCATCAGTTTCCTTAAGGTTAGGTTGTCACAAACCACATGTTGTCTAAGTATCCAATCTCTAACAGTAATCCACACGAACTACTAATGAGAAATCTTGTATAACCCTTTTAGGAAAGAGTGATATCTATGCCTTTGAGTGTTAGCTCTCTATTTTTTTTTTTTTTTTTGTACGTATGTTTTGTAACTTGTATAGTTTTTCTCTCTATATAAAAATATAAGGCATACATTTTATTTATAAGAGAATTCCAATAACCATATAAATGGAAAATATGAATTTACCTAGTGGATAACATCAAATATTATTTTAGGATAATTTTAGAGATTTATTCAATCAAGTTCCTACTTAATTTTTCTAGGTTTAGAATTATAATCCTTGTATTAATTACATTCAGTTTTTAATTTTTGAAATTTATCTTCAATTAAGTCCACTTGATTAGTCATTGATTAGTACTTAAAAGTGCATTTTTATCAAGGTTTTATATCATCATTTTGCACTTGAAGTATCAATAACTCCTTAACTAAAGCATGTTTTACAATAACATATCTAATAATATAAGATACCTTTAATTTATGGTAAATGTTCATCCTAAATGCAGGCCTATCATATAAATGAAAGGATTGATTGATGAGTTTAAAAACTGAAATTGAAAGGACAAAGAGAGGGCTAAACTTAGAAAAGAGATGTTGGTGCAGTCCAAACTAGAACAATGTTCGGTAATTGGGTCATATCCGGAGCTGTAGATCTCCGATTTAGGTCTGCTTTATATGGATGGAAAGGTAATACATAGGCCTACAACTTTTATGCGGAGTCCAAGATTTAAAAAGGCCATTTTCAAGTCCAAATTATAACAACAACAGAGAAGTCTAAATCTGTCCTGTAGCCCAGACACTATTCTAGAAGTTATAGCCCAAATTATAGCCTATATCTCAAGTTCTAGAAGTCCAAATGACCTCAATTTTTTTTCTTGGAAAGATAAGATAATTTCCTAAAACTTTCATGAGTACATATGGTTCCAATTCTGATGTAACAATGACGTTTTGTTCAGACAAGAAGATAAGGATTTTCATCAAGTCAAGAGTTGGCCACCCACTCAACAATTAGTCATTAAATCAATAGTTCTAAATTTTGGCCTATAAAAAGAGGCATTTTCCATGCATTTAGGCATCTTGGTTGTTCAGATCAAGATCATGCTCTTTATTTCTTTCTTTATGTTTTTATAATGTTTAAGTTTTATTTCATGTTATATTTTCCTTAATCTCTTGTTTATGCTTTTCATTTCCTTTACTATACTTATGTTCTTATGTTGTTTATTTATGTTTATATTCTTCATTATGTTTAGCTAAGTTTATTATGTCAAGGTGAAAAGATTTCACTAATGGTGTTAAAATATGTATAATATAAACTTAACATGGACTTCAATGTTTATATCCAAGAAAGTTTGTTATTAACATGTCTTATCTTTTTATCTTATTAATTCTTAATACCTTGCTTGTTAAATGGTTAATCTATATTTGTGTTGTATAACACTTGGTACAACAAATGCTTGACACTCTCAAAGCTCAACCGTATGGTATAACCTACACCTGTGCCATGAAAGGAACTTGATTTGTTGTTAACATAAGTTAGCATCATGAATTCCTGACAATATTTAAAAGTTTGGTGTTACTTAAATAAGATAATTAATATGATCATGTTAAAAATTTATAATAAACTATTAAGGATAAATCATCTGATTGGAACCTCCTTTGTGTGTGGTTTCCAGTTGATTAATAAAAAGAGTTTATACTATACTTATTTCTAATACTATTAGTGGATCCTCTAACCTTGACAATTATTTTATCCTTGTTTAATCTTCACATTAATCTTACTTCTCAAAGTCCTCTTTACCTCATCATCATCATCATCATCATCATCATCATCATCATCATCATCATCATCATCATCATCATCATCATCATTATTATTATTATTATTTATAATTTATATAGTTAACCTCCCTGTGGTTCGACCCTGGTCTTGTCGGGTTATTTATTACTTTGATACTCCTAGATTTGGGATATGACATCAATCTTTTGATCGTGTCAGTCATCCAAGTTTTATTTTTTAACTAATAGTTCTTATTGTGTGTGACCCACTAGTTATCTCTTTATTTAAACCATTCAAAAACCTTGTCATCGTAGCCTATCTATCCTTCATAATATTAGCTTTAATCATGATAATCTTCATCTTCTTGTGGTAATCATTTACACTCTTATAACCTTAAGTTAAACTTTGCAATCTCTAAAATAATTCTATAATAATATCTAGGAATAAACTTCTTTCTCATGATTGTTTTCATCTAATCTCAAGTCTCTACATGTCTCTTTACATTCTTTCTCCTACCTGAAATAATTTGGTCCCCAAATATTAGCATGGTCAACAAACTTAATAACAAGCTTTACCAAATAATGGTGACAACAAAAAATAAACTCTAATTTCTTTTCTCACTCCAAATAAGCTTTAGAATCAATTTTTCCCTAAAAAACTAGAATTTTTGTCTTAATTCTCTCACAATTTATATCCAAACCATCACAAAAACCATCCTCTTTATCTTTTCTCCTATGATTGAAATAGTCATATGGCTGAACTCCTCCATATCTGCGAGTTCTATGTTGTTGAAACCTAGCACCATGATCATGATCATAATTCTTGGTCTTTTCATTTGTATTTTCACCTATAGGTGAAACAGCTCATCTCGCAAGCTTTCTACCCTTGGGACCTCTATGGATTGACTCATCTCAAAGACTAGCTACTTCGGTTCTCAATCCAGCCATCTCATTCATAACCTCTCCAAACCTCAAGTTCATCATATTTAGTTATTCATGTGTTTACATTCAATAAATGTCACTCCTCTCATGTTTCATTCAAATTATTGGCTTTTCATGATAATATACTCACTTTTTCACCTTTTACTACTCATTCTAAAAAATGTTAGTTCTTTAAGGAACTAATTCATGACAAATCATAACAATTAAAAACTTAATAGCACAATCCAAAATAATATATAGACTCAAGAAGCAATAAGATCTAAAAATTATCCATAAATAGAAAAATGAATTCATGTGAAATATGAATAATAGGAAGACACAAAAAAAATTATGAGAATTAGAGAACCAATGAAATAAGACTCATATATCCCAAACTAAATAGAGACTAATTTATTTATTTTACTTTAGTTGTAACTAACAAAGAAGGGAAAATATTGATGCAAAACTACTTGTTATGAATGTTTTTGTGATTCTTAGAAATAACCCATAAAATTATGTCTAAATAATCCCAAAATAAAGATATGCTACTAAGATATCCCAAGAATCAAGATTTTTTAGAGTTGAGTTTCCGAATTCAAGATTTGATGAGACCTTATTTTGTGGTTTAACCCTAGTTTTTTTTTTTTTCTGTGTGATTTCTTTGATCTTTCTATAGATATAATTGGAAATAACCCTATCATAAATAATCTTTTTTTTTTAATTTTTCCTCAACCAGGTGTTAAATTATGACAATGATGAAATAATACAAAAACTAATTGATAAAGAGATATAACTTGATTTTAAAGCTTTTCTCTTATACCAACTAGTGTGAAACCTATGGATATAAAGATTCAAAAACTTATGGTCATATCAACCCTTTCCAAAAAAGCTAAATTTAGACTTGTAATTGATTTTGACACAGTGATAACCTATACCAAGACACCAAGACTAAAAAATCAAACCCCCACCCAATGCCTATATAGAGACTTTGATTAATTAGAGTAGTTAAATGAAGAACCAAAACAAGAGAATCCTCTCACAACACCCACAACATATGCAACAATAATATACTATCCAACCTAAAAAAAATGATTTCCTACAAAATTACATATATGCTTGAAATAAAATAAAATCTAGTTGACCTAATAGGCTAACATTAGCCCAAATTAAAATAAGGCCCAAAGTATCTTAAATAAGGCCTAAAACATGAATAATAATAATAAAATTAATGACTCTAAAAAATAATGCTAAGTTGTTGCACACTATAAATAAATAAATAATTGTTGAATGAAATTCTTGCTTAAAACGAACCCTTGGCTGAATAGGATGTGATGTTGCCCCTTGAGTTCCAAAACAAACAAGGACATAATTATTTCTTAGCCTTCTATGTTCCACACATCATAAGGAATCCTCCTATAGTTTGGAATTTATAAAACACATGAAAACACATAATCCTATAGTTGTTGATTGCTTTGTCTAGGGATAGCCCATGATGCCAAACTTAACTAAACCTGAGAAGTATATGGATTGGGCCCTTCTTTTATATAGATTAAGTTAACTAAGGTCTAATCATCACTTGTTGAAGTTGTAGCCTTTTTGAAATCCACCTTGGTCTAAATACTTTGAATAAGCTTATCAAATGCAATTTTGAGTTTATTTTTCCTTGATCTTGTAATTAGCCCCTTTGAAACTTCTAATGGATTATTTGGTGTGGTTTAGATCGTATCATTATTAGTTTAGCAAATTGATTGATTTATATTTAAAAATCAAATACAATCTTTGACAACATTTCATGATCCCCAAATATTACAAGAGTCGTATGTGATTTAACTTATCCTTTTAGTATTAGTTTTTCAACGTAATTATTACTCTTCTAGTATTAGTTTCTTAACGTAATTTTATCCTTTCATAAAAAATATTATAATTTAGACCTTATAGTATAAAACGTGTTTACTCCATCAAATCATATTTAATCTTAACATCATAACCATTGATTATTTAAATGATTTGAAATTCTTTTCAAATCTCATTTCATCTTATGCAAGGATTTTATAATCAATAATATTGAGAACATATGGAATATTTTTTTTTCTAATTCACTTTGAATGATGAATCCTCTTTTGATCACCCAATATTTACTTGTTTGTTACCCTTGATTAAGGTAATGTGTAGTCAGATCAAAACATGATTTTTCCTATATATAATAATTTAGTGATCGCAAGTCTAAGGATCACATATACAATGATAAGAATCATCAAGCAACACCAGAAGATCTATTACACGTGCCTATAACAAGGCCAAGAGTTAAGAAGATTAAAGATTTTTATGTTAATATACATAACTCTTTATCTAACCATTGAATGACGTTAAAATTCTGATAAAAGATTCTAAAGGCCTTGTTTTCTATAAGTTAAATTTTTATTGCAATTAGACACCAAGAAGACCTTAAGATAAGGTCCAAAAAGTACTATTTGGGATTTGCTATATTTTTCTAGTTGATTTAAGATTCTTTTTTCTATTTTATTTTGAACTTTTTTTTTTATTTTCCAGTCCTATTTATTATATTTTACGTAGTATAAATAAAGTTATTTAACTTGTATTTAGATGCTTTTTTTGGGGGGGGAAAGAGACTTGGTTTATTTCAAAAATAATATTGTGAGTGTGCAAGGTTACTCATACTCTTACTTCTTCATTGAACTCTTTAGAACTTGTCAAAGAATTTTGTATTAGTGACATTCTTTCTTATACTTCTAGTTCTTGATTCTTTATAATCAACAGGTTGGGATTTTTCATCCAATAACTTTAATTTATTGGTTCAGATGATCATAGGGTCAAGTTTTCTATTAATCTTATTTTAGCTTTCTTAGGTTGTTTCTATCTTGTTTGTGTGTTAAGGGTTCTAATACTCTAGATCCGCATCATACAACTGTCATGTGAGTTTTTACATAGACATATATGATCTTTCTTCTCATGTTAGTTAGTTCAATGTACTTGTCATTTAACACGCACCTACATATTAATTTTAGGTATCTATTATATTTCAGCTTATGAGAATAATTACTTTCTTTTACAAATGAAAGAGCATATGTATTTATGTGTGTGGGTGTGTGTGTAGCTCTTAACAACACTAATTAATGTCATGTCTTACTAGAGCATTGATTAAAAATAATTATTAATAATACTTTGATGTAAAACGAGTCTCATAATTATAACTAATTTATATAAAAAAAATTGTAAAGTATTTTTTTCCCGAAAAATTTATATTTACTCTAGATTCATTCATTAAACATAAATTAATATTAAAAATAAAGATAATTTTTATTAATAAAAAAATATATTTGTGCATGAATAAACCAACTAATTAATTATTGAAGGGTATATACACTAATATTTACAACTTGAACAAGACTTTGCAATTCTCTAGAATCAAATGGGAGATTCTTTTCCTTCACTTATAAAGAGCAATCAATGTCCTATTCAAGTCCTTTAATAGATTTTTTATTTTCTAATTTGTCTCTATAATTTATTATATCTTCTTTATATATATATATATATATATATATATATATTCCCCTCATATAATGAATGGGTTTGTACCATTACTACCTATTTACATGGTATTTGCTTAGGTAATGGTTTTTCATACAATTACTTTTCTATGTTCACAACTCCTTTAATCAATGATGTGGGATTGGAGCTCAAATCCAACCCATAATTTTAAAAGATTTTCATTCAATTTGTTGGTTTTCCAAATAGATGGTATATACTTGTTTCAATAATTTCTCATTAATTTTCTTTAACATGGGCTTTCACAATTATACTTTGAATCAAAAAAGCATTACCAAAGTAAACTCTATGAACTTGGGATGGTTTCTTGCATGTTGGTGACCAATTTTCAAGTCATTTGTCTCTCATTCTTAGGAAAAGATAACCTTCCTAATCAAGTCTTTAAGCTAGAAACGTCTTGCCTTAACTCTTTTGTTATATGCTATTGATACTTATTGTTTTTACATCGATATTTAAGGGATTCAACTCTACAATGATCTATATTTTTAGTACATTCATCATGGCCTCCCAAGATTCCACTCCAATAAATTGGTTATAATAATCCATCCCTAAAGACCTTACATTAATATTACAAGATAGCACTACATCATGACCATAAATTAGTGCATAAGGGGTGGTTCAAGTTGCTCTCTTAGGTGAATTTCCCATAAAGCATCAATGAACAATAAGTTGATCCTTTTTCTATAAATTTAACTTATGATTCTTATTTGTGGATTCTGTTCATCTACTTGCTTGGGCATAGTAAGTTGTGGAGTTCACAAGTGTAAAACAATTTTTCCTATAAATTTTTGCATTTCTCTCGGATTAAAAATGGTAGCTTGGTATGTCGTTATGGTTTTTGGGGGGTTTTAACCGATTATTATATCATGTTTATGAACTCAGTAGCTTGAAAATGTGTAACTACTTTTACCCTTTTGGTTAAATAATTTGACATCAACAAGCACATTGTTTGCTTGAATGAAAAAATATTTCTTCAATTATATCCCTTTTAAAACCTTCAAAGATCAAGAATTTATTACTAAGTGTAACTCTCCATACGATATTCTAGGCAAATATTCGTGTTTTTGTCATGGTTTGCAGCCTTTGTCTAAGGCTTCTTATTATTGCCTCTTTTTTTCTTTGCCATTGAAATTCCTTTCTCCCAACATTTTGGTTGTTGCAAGGTGGGAGCTTCATAAATATCCTAGTATAGACTTGTATGACTGTTTTTATGGCCTCGTTTGCTACACGTCTCATCAAATATCTAGATTTATTTTTTTAGCATAATTTTCAATTCAACAATGTATAGTTTAAGGCTTTCGAATTTAGTGTTTTTGTCTTTAAAACATTTATATTGGTTGTCTTCAATTATCTTCACCCAAAGATCCTAGCAAATTAGTCATTGGAATGTAATTTGTTTCATGGGTCGAATTCTCCAACTTACAAGCTACCTCTTAAAACAAAGTTGTTAGGTATTTATACTTTGAGGCCAATTAAGCTAATTCATTCGCAACATGATTTTCTTGTCTTTAAACATGTCTCATTACTACATCATCAAACCTTTGCAATAATAGCTCTATTAACTATATCATCTTCTTGATCCTTCATGGTTTTTTCCAATCAGGATATGAAAAATAGTATTCATACATTTGGTAAGTTACATCAACATTCTTTAAATTAATGAGCATCATTATCCATTAGAATTTGTCAATCACACTTTGAAACTCAAAGGAAATTTAAACTAATAAATTTTTTTTATTTAAAACTTAAAAAAAAAAACACTTAATGAAGAAAATAAAATCTCAATTTCAACTAACAATTTGGAAAAATCAAGTCCCATTTAAACTCAAAATTAATATATATATATCATTTAATATTAATTTCTTTTATTCACTTTTGGTAAATTTCTTAATTTAATAAATCTTTAGATTTTGGAGTTAAAATATGTGCATTTAAGTATGTTTAACTCAAGATTGTCAAATCTTTTTTTTTTTCCAGCCAGGTATACATCTTACTATTTAAAAAAAAAACTAGAACAAAATAAAACAAGTTTTATCTTACTCGAGATCTCGAATAATGTTGATGTCAATTTCGTTCTGTATAAATATTTGACAATTGTTCTTTTTTAAACGTGATAAGTTTGTTCATGCTTTAACTTTGGATTGACATCAACATTAATTCCAGACATTTGTTTCTATTTCTATCATGAATAATTTCTATATCAAAGGAGGCTTGTCACTGTAAGATTTGTTAGGGATTCATCAAGTTTTAACATTCTAGTTCCCATATCTGGATCACATGATGGGAACATATTCTTGACAAGAATCCCAAGACTTTCTTTTTACATCGTAAGTTTCATAATAATAGTGATAACATCATGTCCAAATCAAACCAGACAAGATCTTTCAATATCACCTGCTTGATGGGCACCTCTTTCGCCATTCAGTGCCATTATGTTGCTTTCTTTTCCTAAACAATTGTAGAGAAACTAACCCAAAAAACAAAATCATAGAGATAACTTTTGTGTGACATGGTTTATGTATCTAAAAGATGGAAGATATGCAAATTTCTATTATACATGCTTTATCACAAACCATGCATGTATGGCATGCATTTTGTACCTACTACCTAATCTCCTTTCTCATCTTGTCCATCCATAACAAAGGAATTTTTTTTGTCTTCATGCAGGTTCTTTGTGCAGGATTATCGACCAAACATTGTCTAAACCTTTCATAGCTACTTTGCAAAAATATTAATTTCATTAACATTGGTATTATTTTTAAAAAATTGAATTCATAACTAATATATATATATATATATATATATATATATATAGTTTATATTCATATTGTTTTCTTTCATGTTTGTGGGAATTTGAGCATTACAAACACTACTAGAAATTCGCTTAATAACAACGGATTTAGCGATTGAATATTTCTGTCGGTAATTTGAGGTCGAAATTACCGACAGCACTTTTTCCGTCCATAATTCAGTCGGTAACTACCGGCGGACACTTTCCATCGGTAGTTACCGACGGAATTACGGGCAGAAAGTTCAAAATTAAAAAAAAAAAAAAAAAAAAGGCGGGTCGCTGACGTGGAGGTTTTGGTGGGGTGATTTTTTCCAACGGATTCAAAACGGGCATGCTTGTACAGTGACGTGAGTGGTTCACCGTTAAAAATACCGACGGATTTGAAATGGCAGATCCGTACAGTGACATGATCGGTTCACCATTTAAAATGCCGACGGAATCATCGAGGGATTAGATATAGCAGATTCATACGATGACATGTCGATTTTTCCATCAGAATAGCCGACGGACTCACTAACGGAATAATCCATCGGTGAAACTGTCGGAAAAAGTTAATATAATTCCTTGTCTGCCAACCCTCTACTCCCCTATTTCTCCTTCTTCTTCCTAATCCCAACTCTCCCCATCTGCAAACAACTAGCCCCCAAACAAAAATCTCCCTCATCTCAGCACAACAAGTTATATTTCTTAAAGTTTTGTGGTCACAGTATCCGTGTTCTGATTTGCCGATGGATTTTATCAATTTTTGTAAGTAACTCTATCTTTTAAAATTTTAACATTTAAATGTCAATTTTATTGTTTTTTTTAGTATATGTATTTTGTTAGTAGATGTACATGTTTTATTGTTATTTCTTAAACAAACTTGTAGTATATGAATGTATAATTTTATACCTGTTATGGTTTGTTTTAGATTTTGTAAGATTGTATTTGTTTGTAAATTGTTAAAACTTTATGGAATTACCGAATTACATGTGTTGTTTTGAAATAATTAATAGCTTGCTAAATGGGTCCATTTTAAGTTTTATCCTTGGTATTGCGGAGTGGTAATTTCTGTAAATTTATATATATTAATTTGTATGGACGTTGATAAATGATAATGAATATTTAATATTTATAAGAAGTTGTGATTGGTTTGTTGGATAATCTCAAGGTAAACTAATATTTTTGCAAGTTTATTTACCTAACTTAGTTAATTAATACATGATGTCATCTTAATTTTATAGAGGTTCGATATAAGTCATGGATGATTCATGGATGTATCGAGATGCAACCCAAAGATTGATAAGGATGGATTATTGTAACAAGGTTCAGGGTTTTATTAATTTCGCAACATCTATTCCCAGAAATTTTACTGGAGGCGGTATTAGGTGTCCATGCAGGAAGTGTCAAAATAAAAAGTATCTGCATCCAGATGTTGTAATGATGCATCTTCTACACAAAGGGTTTATGGAGAATTATTAGTGTTAGTATGCACATGGAGAAGTATTTGTTAATAAGAGGAGAATGGGAGAAACGGTGGTTGGGTCAACTTCTAGTGCTAGCAATATGCATGAAGCGGCAAATGACAACACTAATCCTTACATAAATATGGATGCAATGAGAATGAATCAAGATAATGTCAGTCAATGTCCAATCGTAGAAGAAGAACCTAATGCAGATGCAGCTAGGTTTTTTGATTTATTGAAAGATTCTGACGAACCATTATGGGATAGATGCACAAACCACAGTAAATTATCAATATGGCACAGGTGTTCACCATCAAGTCAAATCATGGGTTGAGTGAGGCCGGGTATGACAAAATTATTGAATGGGTGAGAAGCATTTTACCTGAAGGGAACAGGCTGAAAGAGAACTTCTATACTGCGAAGTCCAGGATGAAACCCCTTGATTTAGGATGCAAGAAAATTGACTTGTGCCCTAACTTTTGTATGTTATATTACCTTGAAAATGCTGAGATGACCAAGTGCATGACATGCAGGCATTCCCTTTACAAACCCATAACTAGTAGGGGAAAGACTCTAGTGGCATATAAAAAACTTAGATACTTCCCGATCACATCTAGACTGCAGAGGTTATTCATGTCACCAAGGACTACTGAGCACATGACATGGCACCAAGCACATGATGCGGTTGATGGTGTGATGGTGCATCCTTCTGACGGCGAAGTGTGGAAACGCTTTAACAGTGTGCATCCTCACTTTTCATCTGAATCAAGGAATGTGCGTCTTGGATTTTGTATAGACGGATTCAACCCATTTGGTTTATTTGCTACTCCCTATTCTTGTTGGCCGATCATACACATACTTTATAACTTGCCACCGAGAATGTGTATGAGGCCACGGTTCATGTTTTTATCTATTGTCATACCTGATCCAAGCAGCTCGGGGCAGAATATAGATGTTTGTCTTCGACCATTGATTGATGAGTTGGCGCAGTTGTGGTCCTCCGGAGCTCTGACTTATGATATATCAAGGAAACAAAATTTCCTTATGAAGGCGGCTTATGGAATGCTTTCTGGTTGGAGCACACATGGGAAACTCGCATGTCCATATTGCATGGAAAACAACAAGGCATTCACGCTAGCAAATGGAGGTAAAGCTTTTTTTTTTTTACTGTCACCATCGCTTCTTGCCACTTAATCACATGTACAGAAATAACAAAAAAGATTTCTATGTTGGTAAAGTTGAAAAAGATGTTGCACCCCCGCGTCTTTCTGGTGAAGAATTGCATGATGTTGTATCAGAGTACAGTGACATTGTGTTTGGCCTTCAATCAGGTAAGCAAAAGTTTCCTGATTTTGGTTTGATCCATAATTGGGTAAAGTGAAGTATCTTTTGGGAGCTTCCTTATTTGAAGACCAATCTGCTCTGCCATAACCTTGATGTCATGCACATCGAAAAAAACGTGTTTGAGAACATTTTCAACACCGTCATGGATGTGAAGGGGAAGACAAAGGACAACATCAAGGCTATATTGGATATAGCTTTATACTGTAACCGTAAAAATATAGAGTTGGTTTATAATGAGTCATGGATCACAAAACCAAGGGCAACTTCGTGTTAAAGAAAAACGCACAACTGCTAGTCTACAAATGGCTTAAGAGTCTGCATTTTCTGGATGGACATGCATCAAACATATCAAGGCTGGTTAATATAGAGGACTACAGATTGTATGAAATGAAAAGTCATGACTGCCACGTGTTTATGCAAACACTCATCCCATTAGCTTTCGTGATTTGTTGCCAAAGGGAATATGGGATGCACTGATGAAGATCAGTCATTTCTTTAGAGATATATGCTCCAGCAAGTTGAATCTTGAGCACATTAAAAGGCTTCAAACGAATGTTATCGAGACACTATGCAAACTTGAGATGATATTCCCTCCATCATTTTTTAACTAAATGGAGCATCTCCCTATACATCTACCATTCGAGGCAAAAGCTGGAGGACCGATCCAGTATAGATGGATGTACCCATTCGAACGATTAGATATTACAGTTGCAATGTAATTCATATATAAAAGTATTATTTATGTTTTTCTTAATTGAAAATACTTGATAAATTCAATGCAGGTACTTGTTTAATCTCAAGAAAAAGGTTAAGAACAAGGCGCATGTTGAGGCTTCGATATGTGAGGCCTATATTGTTGAGGAGATCTCAACATTTATCTTGTACCATTTCGAACCTCATTTGAGAACGAGAATCAATTGTGTTCCACGGCATGATGATGGTGGTGAAGTGCCTTCTAGTGAAAACTTGTCAATATTCTCCAATACTGAACGACCCACACCTAAAAATGTCGTAAGAGGAAGATATTTGTAGGAAATAGAGTTCAAACAAGCACACAACTATGTTCTATTTAACTGTGATGAGCTGAGACCTTTTATTCAGTAAGTTTATATATGTGTAATATTAATTAAACTTTGTCAGTAATATACTGTTAATTATATATTGTAATATCATACACTTATTATCACTTGCAGGCAACATCGACAATATTTGCTCTCCAATAACTCACAGCTGACCGAATCCCAGATCTTTCAATTACAAGATGAACAATTTGCCATGTGGTTCAGAACACATGTAAGCACTATCAAAACTCATTCTAACTTGCAAAATTACTGTACATATGCATGTCATTACGAGATTCTCGTTCATTTATTGTTTATTGATGTACATTACATACAAGGTTTATCAAATGGGTAGGAGTGTGCCTAAGTCATTGTCTTCACTAAGCCTAGGTCCTGAAAGAAAAGTTAAGTGCTACAATGTGTATTTTATCAATGGTTATGTTTTCCATACTGAAGAATACGGGCAAGGAAGAAAGACATACAACAGCGGTGTTTGTGTTAAGGGATCCACTAGTAGTGAGTTAGAAGTTGACTACTATGGTAGATTAGAAGAGGTCGTTGAACTGCAATATCATAGCGAGCAAAATAGAGTGTTTTTATTCAAATGCTATTGGTATAACACGACTGACAGAGGAATCAGAGTTGATCCACACTATGGTCAAGTCGAAATCAACTCAAAAGCTAGACTCCGCAACATAAACGATGTCTTTGTTTTCGCAAAGCAATGTCAACAAGTTTATTACATATATACCCCTTCATTTAGAAAGGATCGATCAAGAGTGGATTGGTTGTCCATTTTAAAAACGAAACCTCGGGGTCGTGTTAAGGTTGTTCAGTATGAGAACGAAGACATAAGTGTGCAAGATGAAGTCTTTCAAGTTAGTGAGTTGGTTGAACCAGATCGAGTTGCTCCTTCGATTGAATTGGAAGAAAATTCAAATTTTCATGTTTTCGAGATAGTCTTGTTGATGTTGACGCAGAGGAGTTGAATGTTGTTTTGAGCTCTAGCGGACAAGCTGTAACATCCCCCATTCCGGGATAAAACGACAATCTCATGTCAATCGAAACAAAAAACATAGTAATTTTTTTTTTTTGTGAACATATATGTTCATGGTCTTCGTATTAAAATCTACCAGAATTTGACGGAGTTCCCCCATATACCGGAAGGTCCCAGGTTATTGACATGAATTTATTTACACTTTTAATAGCTCGCATCTCATAACTCAATTCCTGACCCAATCATCCTGGGTTTTCAATTTCCACACTTATACCCACACTTATCAACCACAATATTTACGATATGCATTATATAACAAAATATCACTATGGATAGATAAAAATAAATAAGTATAATTACATAGACATGAAGTATGATTATATGAACTACATGGTTAAATTCATTCAGTCAAGTTTAAACATTAATTATACAAATTAAGTTATACAAACATTTTTATATTTATAAAATACAAGGGTATACTCCCTAGAAACTAGATTACAAGAAGAGAACATAAGCTAGGATCTACTCATGTTGTGCATGTGATGATCCTGAAACAAAATACATATTATTGAAAGGTGAATATTACAATAAATATGACAACACGAACATCTAACAATTTTAACAAGGTAACATGTATTCATAGTTTATTTGCTTCTCCCCTCTAGTTTTTTTTTTTATTAGAATCCCTTCTTTATCCAACTATTATTAATTGTTCCCTCTGCCACTTTCAACCTTCATTCTAGACTTTATGAGATCGAACATGATCATTTTTGCTTATCACATTACCGATACCAATTTCACCGGTACCATCATCATCACTCCATATGAGTCATTCCAAGGTGATTCCCTTACCCGGGATCCTAACATACACTAAATGTATTCTAGCCGATACATGGTGATCCCCTTACTCGGGATCCTAACATACACTAAATGTATGCTAGTTTACGCCTCAAATCGTACTTCTCATATTTCCTTTGTCAGTGATAATTTCATCATTTGGCAATTCACACAACTTTTCACCTTGAATACCCATACATTCAGAAATTCACATTTCACATTGGTAATATAAATAAATCATGGAAATTAACTAGGAGGTATAGGTGAGATTCACCTACCTGCAATAGAAGCTCTACTCGTTCTCCTTTGCTGCTGTTGCCCCACGCCTGTGGTCCCTCCTGAAATTCACAGGTTTATCCCAGAAGTTCTCCTCACTCAAGGATATGTTTTATTATAAACATATCAACAATCAATAAGTCTTTCTTTCAGTCATTATTTTTTTTAATATTTTACATTTTTCTTATTTCACCCATTAATATTGTCATTCTTTGTGCAACCGTAGTCATCATTCCTTTATACATATATTTGAACTATTTCTACTTAAAATCCGAACTGTTACTGTCTCATTTTTTAACTGTCACTGTCCAACTGTTACTATCTAGACATTTAATTGTCGCTGTCTCATTTTTGAACTGTCACTATCTCGTTTTTGGTGACCCATAGCTGGAGTTCTATAACTCCAAATTGAGCAAGACCAATTTCATTAGTTAGCCAACATTCAAAACTACAATTTTTATAAGGAATCTGATCCTAATTCTTTCATCCTCCTACCCGAAATCTCTCTGAAAATCAAGAGACGAAACTGTCCAGATTCGTCAGCCTTTCCATTTATACACAACACATGAAGTTCTTTAATTTAGCAACTCATACTTTTTCCTCAATTTAAGTCTAAGAACTAAAATCTATAATTTAACATCCAGGCATCAATTCATAATCAACTTGAAATGACTCATAAAAGCAGGTTTAGAATACCTTACCCGATACGCATCAAAGTTTCGATCCCATCTTTTTTCTAATTGCAGTTGGCCCTCCCCTTTTCTCTTCTTGTTAATCCCTTTCCCACCAGTGTTTATTTTACCTACAACCCTTAATCTTGGATGAGTTTTTTTTTTTTTTTTGAAATTTTGGTGTTTCTATCTTGATTTGTAAAAATGAACATAAAACTCCCTCTTTTGTTTCTTTATGTTATCTACAGATCTGTTTTTGGTGACAAGAGGAGTACTTATGCTCTATAATTATTCTTATTTGCATTTAGGCCCCATCTTCTTTAAGTGTATTTGTTTTGCCCCCACTTCTTTCTAGTTTAGTTTATTTCCTTTAATTTAATCCAGCCTTGATTTTTTTATTTTTTTTTTCTCGGGATTTACACAAGAAAATGTCGATGAAGAAGATGATATCCATATAGAAGATTGCGATGAAGGTGATGACTATTCAATTGATGACGAAGAAGAAAAAAATTCTGACTAACTATCAAAACGAAGCCTTGTGTAAAACCCTTTTTTTCATGTAATTTAGATTATGGATGATATATTTTGTAACATGAAATATTTATTATTTAAGCACTGTTGTTGTTATTTTGTGCGATAGATAGTTTATCATTTAAGTTTTTGCAAGAAGGTAAATAGGCAATACAAATACAAACTTTCCTATACAGTGCAACAATTACCGACATACATACCGCCAGATTCACGTCCGTTGGTATCTCACAGAGAGTTCGAAAATAATTACTCAAAATGCCATAATCACCGACGACTATACCAATGGATTCACGTCCATCGGCATCTCATAGAGAGTTTAAAAATAATTACTCAAAATGCCACAATCACCAACTACAATACCGACGGACTCACGTCCGTTGGCATATCATAGAGAGTTTGAAAATAATTACTTGAAATGCCACAATCACCGACGACTATACCGACTGATTCACATCCGTCAGTAATTTGTTGGTGGGCCAATGTTACTGACAAAAATACTGACGGAATGTGCGAATTCCAAAGGGTGGTGTATTAAATGCATCTCTGACCGCATCAGCTTGCCGACAGAATTACCGACAGACTACGAAAAATATGAAGGGTAATTAAAAAATTTGGTGTGAAATTCAAAAATTACCGACGGATGTTTTACACTTCACCAACGGAACAAATTAAAATAATAATAATTTTTATTTCCGTCGGTGAATCCATCGGTAAAACTGCCCTGTAAGTTCCAGCAGCCACCCCTTAAGTTCATTTTTTCTTCTCCTCCGTTTTTCACCTTAAATTTTGATTTTTTTTCCTCTCAATTCTTCAAGGCTTTCACCTAGAATCTCTAGCAAGATTTCTTGTGAAGCTTCATTAGATTAAAAGGTATGTGTTTTCTTCTATTTCATTTTATTTTAATGGTTTTTTTTTAGCTATTTTTATTTTTTTATGTTTTTTATTTTGGTGTATTTTTTGTAATGCAGATAAAGTTTTGAATTCAACACATTATTAAGGTAAGCATATTTCATTCCTAAAGTCTATAGTTTTTTTTTTTAATTTATTGAATATTTTTTATTGTTGTATTGGCATAATTATTATTAGTTAATTTGTTGAATATTTGTTGTTAATGTTGAATTTACCTTAGAATTAGTAATTGAATATGTTGGAATAATTAGTAATTTTACTCTATTATTGCATGATTTGTGTTTATTTTTTCCATTTATTTTGATTGTTAGTCTAGAGTTTTTTTAGAATTTATTGTTTTGTTGTATTGGCATAATTGTTGAATAATGTTTTGAATTGTAATTGTTAATGTTGAATTTACCTTACTATTAGTAATTGAATATTTTGGAATAATTATTAATTTTACTCTATTATTGCATGATTTAAGTTTAATTTTTTCCATTTATTTTAATTGTTAGTCTAGAGTTTTTTTTAATTTATTGAATATATTTTATTGTTGTATTGGCATAATTATTGAATAATTTGTTGAATTGTAATTCTTAATGTTGAATTTACCTTAGGATTAGTAATTGAATATGTTGGAATAATTAGTATAGATTGGGTCAATTGGTTGTGGCTATTGTTAATATTTACAGGTTTATGGATTTAGGTAGTATCCAGTATAATGGAGGTGTTGTCGAATTTTTTTTAACATTTGAATGTAATTATATAATTATTTGTATAGAATTGGGTAGATGCATAGAATGAAAACCAGAGCTGGTCGTTCACGTACAGTCACAACTAGTACGTCTAGCAGCGAGGATGATATTTTCTTAGGTGCCTCTCAAGAAGATGCACCTCTACCAGCGCCGTCAACCGATGCTGCCTATTCCACTATAGATTTAATAGTTTTACCGACGGAGTTTTTCCATCGACGTAAGACACATATTCCATCGGTAATTAATTTACCGATGAAATCACCGACAGAAATTCTCCATCGATGAATCTTTTGTCAGTAATTTTTTATCAGTCGGTAAATCCGTTAGTAATAAAAAAATATTATTACCGACGGATTTACTAACAGAACAGTCGCGTCGGTAATAATTTTTTTTATTACCGATGGATTTACCAACGGATTTATCGACGGATTTACCGATGGAATTTAGTCCGTCGATAATTCTGTTGGTAAAAATAACACGTCATCATTTTTTTTTTGCTTTGTTTTAATTTTTTTTCCAACAGTAAAATCCCTTTGAAATTTACCAATGAAAATATTCCCTCGGTATTTCTGTTTGTATTTATCAATTTTCTGGTAGTGTTCCAGCGCTAGTTCATAGCGCAGAGACGGCGTGCCTTCGCAGCGGAATCAATTTAACCACAAGTACGAGGCATAGTGGAAAGACGACCTTTCAATGTAAGTTTGTTAAGGTTTTAGTTTTTTTTTTTTAATTATAACATAATTTATGAAGTAATCACTATTTCATTAATTTCATTTATTTTCAGGTTCATAAACATTGAGGCTGCCCGAGTAATATCATCGGCGTTTAAATCGTCAATGGAGATTCCATTGTTTCAAATCAATGCATGGTTTGACAGATTTGAGGTTGGAGTTAATTTATAATTTTCAACTTATTTCTAATAAATTATTAATATAATTGTAAATAAATTATTATTTTTATTTGAAATTAATTATTTATACACAGGACAAATTTTGCTGGGACAATGACCATAACACTGTTGTGAGGAGGGTGTGGGAAAATCACGCAGCAACTAGGTAACATCGAAAACAATACAAGATTTTTTTAGACAAAAATTTATGTTTCGATATGTAATTTTTGGTTGCGTGAAGTAGGTTGCATGATTTTTTATACGAAGCACAAAAAATGACAAAAAAAATAACGAGGGATAGGAGGTTCCAAGGCTGGAATAATGTTGTGGTTTGGAGGGATTTCAAACTGATATACATCCCGAAAGATATATGGCCGCACTATCTTGAGCACGTGATGTCTGAGCGGTTCATACGACGCTCACAGTTCGGGAGGCTGGCAACCGACGGCTCCGTTCCATTTGCTGCACATGCGAAACAGATGGTAAGATTAATTTAAATGAAATATATCGTTCAATTAATTTGTTGTTAATAATTTTTTTTTATTATAGACTACGTCTCTTGGACGTGAGCTGAGCCCGATGGAGCTGTTTATAGAGACGCATGTGCGGAGTCAAGACTGCCAAAAGGGGGCACAACAGTTTGCTGACAACCGTGCTCAACATTTCGTGGTATGCTTGTTCAACCATTTTATTTTGTAAGTTATTATGTTTATTGAATTGAATATGATGATTACTTTTTTAACTCAGGAGACCTATAATAATCGATTGAGGGAGAGATACGAGGATGATCCTTTGACCCGGATTTGTGGATGGAGGTTGGATCATCAGGTGGACCCGATAAAAATCGAGTTTACAGGCTCTCCAACACTATGGCCGACAACTTGCGGTCAACCCGTAGTGCTTCAACCGTTGGGAGCTCCCAATCTAAGGAGTTCGTGGCCTTGAAGCAACAAACGGCTCAACTCATCGAAAAATACGATCACCTATCATCGGAGTATGCACAACTCAAAGCGTCTCATGCACAACAAAGCGCGAGTCTGCACAACAAAAAGCGGCTTATGAACAGCTTCGCGAAATGGTCATAAACATGGCATCATAGAGTGGAACATGCGCGCCTAATACTTTTTGGTCGTATAACCACCAGCCTCCTCCTCCTCCTCCAACTCCACCTTTATATTAATTTGTAATAAACATTATTTACCTTTAAAATTTCATTTAATAATTTTTTGAAACACATTCATTTTGTAATGAATATTATTTAACTTTGATTTTTTGTTTCTGATGTTTAATATAAATTTTATTTACATAATTGGTTTTTATTACAATTAATTTATATAATTTTATATTATGTATTCTAAATAATTTAAAAAAAAAAACAAATTTAGAAAAAAAAAACTATTATAAAGGGTTTTACCGACGAAATGAATCCGTCGGCATTTGACAATAGCTGCCACAATCACCAATGAATTTACAGATGGATACATTCGGTCAGTATTTCATACAGTTACCGATGGAATTAATTTGTCGGCATTTGACTGTAGCTACCACAAGTACTGACGAATTTACAAACGAATATATTCGATCAGTATTTCAAACACTCAACGACAAATTTACCGACGGTAAGTGGTCATCGGTAAATCACGATATCACCAACGGAATAAAATCCATCGATATATTTCAAGCAGGAAACTTTTTTTTTTTGTGCACAAATTATGTCTGTAAAACCATCGGCAAATAGTTTTTTTGTGTTTCCGACCAATATAGCGACGTAATGTGGAATCACTAACGAAAGGAAGGCCGACGGACGTACTCCGTTGATAAGGATGTCGGTAAAAAATTTATCGATGAAATCCTAATCACACACTGATGGAATATTTTTATCGATAAAACTGTGAAATTTTGTAGTGAAAGGATGTAGTGAATCCCTTTAGCCTTGAATCCCTTTAGCCTTGATAATGTTAACTTATTGAATGAGTGGTTCTGTGAAGAATCTAGTTTTTTTTATGGATATGAATTAAGTTGGGAGACTATTGAGACACATTTGTCATCTTTGATTTTAAATGATGAAGAGATTCATTTTGATAACAAGGATAAACTTAGTGAAAATAATTATCTATTGAAATATCTAGTTGATGAGTTTCTCTACATGTCATCACTAGATCAAAATCTTTATTTATATTTTAGCATTCATTAAAACCTTTTGCTTTCTCAATATTTTAGCATTTTGATTGTGTTGGAATATTACTTCAAAGTTTAAGTTGTTTTTAGTCTTGACTCTTAATTATTTTTTAATGTTTTAAATTTTAAAATTATATTTAGATATTTGATAATGTTTGTATTACATAATTTAAAATTAATTTATCTTTGTATTTGAATTGGAATCATATGTTTTGAATTACACACAATACTTGGATCCTGGAATAAAATGTCAAAAGGCTCCATAACTAAAATTTATTGTTTTAATAAGAAAAACAAAACACCAACTATAACAGAATTCACATCAGTAATTGATTTGGAAGGAGTGAACCCATTACATAATATTAAAGGTGAAATTTATGGATGCAATTGCTGAAGAGCAATATTAATAACAGCAGGCTGGGTATTTTTATAGTTAACCCTTGTTTATTTTCTAAGAACTCAAGTTTCATCCAAACAAATGGACAGAGTTATTCCAGTCTAGACGACACTGCAGTGATTCTCTTCGGGCGGCTTCACAATAAACCTATTCCATGAAACTAGTAAGGTTATAATCTCTTTCTTCCTCACGTGCCAGCATTTTCAATCTCATCTGCAGTTTCTCAACTATGACTACAAGGCTCGGTGGGCTAAAAAAACTACAACAGGACTCAACCACCTGCCATTTGTCATCACCATCTAAGAGATTTGGTGGATTAGAGAATACAACATGATCGATCAAATTTGTCTAGTTGACTTGACGTCCTAGATCCTCAAGCTGATGGAAGTGTTCGTTGTTTAATTTCTAGGGGCTGGCTGTTGTGGGCTTAGGAATAATGTTAATCTAGCAATTAACAAGTTCAACACAACTGTTATTCCATAAGCATTTTCTTAGATGATCATATACCTCAAGACTAAAACCGTTTCAGCTACAGAAAAACCTTTGTTGATCCTTTGCAAATCAAGGTGGTCTTGAAATTGAAATGGAGTCACTGTCACAATAACTGGAAATTCTAGTTTTTCATCAAGACGACTCTGATTTGCAGAGTTGCTCAACTATGGCAGTACTGTTGTCGTTGGAGCTCATCATGCACCTGGCCTTGCGATTGAGATACTGGGCTAGAATGGGCATCGGCAAACAAATTCAGTGATCCAGCAAGAAAGATTGGCGTAAAACATAATTAAGAATACAAAATTGAACCAGTGAAGAGTTATCTCTTAAATCAGTATACTGCTATGCTGCCAGGCTGTGTACATTGATTGTCAGATTCTGAAGATTTATGAGAGGATGTTAAGAGAGGCCCTTGTTGAAACAATGGAACTTATTCGACACTTGACTCCTTTAAATTGAAAGAAGCTTGAGTGCCTATCCTCTCTGGATTAACAATTGAGACAGAAAAGAACATGGAAAGCAAATTGTATCAAGCAGCAGTAAAATGCACACTGAACAAGGGCATGCAAATCCCATGGTAGTATTTTCTTTCGAAAAAAGGGCATCAATCATTTGAAACTGGAGACTTCTTTAAAAAGGGGGGAAAATATCAGTTGGCCAAAACAGGCACCGAAACTATACACAACGGGAATAAAAATAACCACATATAATACTTTAGGAAGCTCTTATGGGCCAAAATAGTTGATTATATAGTCGTTGCAAAGAAAGCTGGATATTGTTTTGAATCAACACATGTCAAGTTTAAAGATCTCAACCTCAACTGCAGAATTTGGACTTCAGTACTTTGTTGCACTTTTATCCAGCATTGGACCACAACCAAAGCACCGAGTTCATTGTATTTCGAGAGATGTAACTGCAACAACGGGCTTCATGGATATGGGTACTATCATTCCTATAGTGTGTTTCTTAATAGTTGGAGCTACATATGGTTGGGTTTTTAGGCAACCAAGGTTTGGGTAGTCACTAAACTACTTACATCCATCTAGGTCAGAATAAAAAGAGAGAATTGCACTTTTTTACCAACCTTGTGGCTAATCCTTTGAGAGCAAGGATGCTGAAATTCAAATGTCACATATCTAACTAGTGTTTTTTTTTTTTTTTTCCTCAGTAGGTATGGGGTAGAAAATACTTTAAATTTGCTTAACAAAGATAATTTTCCAATAAAACCCCACACCCAGGTCCAAGCTCAATGAAAATCACCTAGAATGGTGCACCTAACATCACACACTAATCCTGCAGGGAGGTTTGTACAAAAAAGCTATATGCAAAGATCCAGGTAATTCTTGCAACACTATCGGATGATAGTTTAGAGCAATACAGCCTTGAGACAAGAAAAGTTTACATGGTCCAAATATTTGATATTAAGCTGGGGAATAGGATCCTACCAGGCATAACATCCCATGTAGCAGATTTGAGTCAAACAAATGAACAGAATCACAGATAATCAGTGTCCTGCAAAGCACGGATCATTGATGAAGCAGCGGAATTTTCTGCATCCTTTACTCTTGTTCTTTCATCTCCCGTCACGTATAGAATACCATCAACTGTTGCAATTTGAACTGAGCATACAAACTTCTTTTCATGTGGAGGACCCATATCATTCTCAATGCTACATGTTCGAGAAATAAAAATAAACATTATTAGAAGCTGTTAGATTGGCAAGAGTAAATAGTTCGTGAGACAACAAGCAAAGCATTGAAAATTATACATGCATGGTAGATGGAAAGTGTAGGTTGATCTACCAAGAAACAAATTCTCATTCCCTAACAAAACATAATAAGTTAAACACAGCAATCATCCCTACAAATTATCTCACTCTCTGGTCTTTGTATCCTTTTGAGGTTAGAAATCTTTTTTAAAGGGTGCTTTTTATTGTTTGTTATACTTTTATCCACCCTCATGTTTTCCTAGGATATAACAAGTAAATTTTCCAAGAAATAAGTTTCAAAGAAAAATGGAACACCTAAACAGAATTTTGATAGGTTGATATGTGGAACAAAGGGATTAATTTATGAGCATCTCACCAAAAACATTCCCTCAAGTGCAGCTAAGCCGTATTAGTTCAGGATTAATGCTGGGTTCAGTTGTCAGTTTACACAGTATGTTAATTTAAAACCATCATCAAAGACAGTCCTTGTTAATCTAGATCAACATAAAAGATCACAGCTGTGCAAAAAATCCAGCAAACAATTCAACATGCTCCCCCTTAACAGTTCATAACAAATCATAGGACATTTTAAACAGCACCACAACCCTGCACGCAAGGTCGCTTAATGATCTGATAAAATGACTGATAGCTTATCTAATCAAATTAAAAAAACAAGTTTTATCATTTCCATGATCATTAAATACAACTGTTATGTCATATCAACAGAAATCATTTGGAATTAGGGCAAGTTATCAACAAGGGAAACCATGTCACGGGAATGGGAAAAAAAAATCCATAAAAGCACCAGGTACTTGTTTGCACTTTAATATTCCTTTTAACTCAGCATTATGAGGCTTTATTTTACTCTAACATGATGCATCAATCATTTCCAAAGTTATGCTGTTGTTTTCTCCGTCCACCTCAAAGCTAAGACCTACTTCTTTTTTTCCATGACCGTATACCAATATCTCATCTAACAAAAAGCACAAGGTACTTGCCTAATTTCTGTAGAAATTACTAAGGTGAAGAGTGTGCAAATCATGTCCCAGAATACAATAAAGCACTCAGTATTTAATTAAACAGCTTATAAAACTTCCTCACTTGACTGTGTCTTATCAAGCCTCAAACTGCCTCTTGAATTTAGTTAAACAACAAAATTCTAATAGGTCAAACATGTTTCTACCTTGCCATTTTACTCTGCTGCATACCTTCTAAAACAAAATTGAAGTTCCTTGATAGACTGGTAGGACTTGCTTAAAGGTGGGAAAGGGAACATCAAGAAGGAATTGATAGCAAACTAATGGTCAGTCCCAGTAAAACGATAGGTAAAATGCACCCTATGAAAGGTAAGAAATCAATGATGGGAACACATATGATAAAATAGAACTGAAGAACATATACTTGGATTTGAGCATGTACTCATGTTAAGTACTTATTCTCCACGGAATTCACTAGGAGGGTTTACTAAAGAAGTAAATTTTGAAACCGAACAAGTAGTGAAAGTAAGGTGAAAAACATACTTGTAATTTGGTTTGGGCCATTTTTTCTTGCCGCAAAGTTCATGTAACTTCTGTTTGGCTCCTTCAATCTCGAAAGAAGACCCATCAAAAATATCAAGAAGAGAAACATTATTTAGATTAGTAGGGAATGAATTTGATAGTTTGAGCAAGGCCCCCTTGGCGGCATTAAGCTTTGCAATTTCTTTTTGCTCAGACGAACTGGAAGCGATAAATTGTCCATCCACATAGACACTGGCAATACTTTTGGCCTCATTTTTCCAATGTTTGATATCAACATTCTTTCCTTGCTTTTGACACCGCTCAAACAACATAGTCACCGGCTGTGGTTGCTGCTGCAAGTCTTCGAGGGTAACTATTGGCTCCAAAATACCCCTAAATATCTTTTTTTTTTTTTTTTTTTTTGTTAACAAGAAGAAGATTAATGATGCAGCAATAGATTAGATAAAAGAAAAGGAAAGGAAAGGAATGAGGCAAGAAAGAGACCACCCAAAATGTTTGAAGATCAAAATCGACATCAACATAAACAGCAGCAGCAACAGACTCCACAATATCAGCAAGAATCTTCGGTGCCTTTATTGACCCGCCATATACTAAAGCATCATCATTATCTTCTCCACTCACAGCATCACTAAATTCCTTAACCTGTATTTTTCAATAAAAAAATTGATTACTCCTCCTCCTACTCCTACTCCTACTGGTTAATTATAATTATTGGTGCTTAATTTTACCTACCTTATCATCAAGAGCAGTGGCATTGTGTCTAACAAACCTGTAAAGACCATGCTTAATGGCCACACGCGCCAGTTTCTCAGTACTAATATTAGCAGCACGCAAAAGAGACAAATGACCAGGATCCAGCTGAGGGTAAGCCAAATACACATAATTACTCAACGCAAGACCCAGTGCCGCGTCCCCTAAGAACTCCATCCGCTGGTAAGAAGCTGAGTCTGTGTAGGAGGAGTGCGTTAATGCTTCCTCTAGAAGCCGTTTGTTTTTGAATTTGTAGTTTAGGATTTTTTCCACCGCAAATACCGATGCCTCCATCTCTCTCTTTGATTCGCTCAGTTGTTGAGAACCAAGTAATCTACGCGATCGTCGGTAACCGTTTGGGTCTCCAATTCTCTACAATGCTCCCGCTCCCTTCATCTTCCAACCAACTCTTGTCTCCATCTACCGTGTCTTTCTTCTTTAAAAAAACAAAAAAAAAAAGTCGTTTCTTTTCTCTACTTTAGAAAAAAAAAAAAAAAAACAAATCATTTTAGTCCCTTCCTAATCCTACTACTATGTGCTTAATTAAGTAACAAACAAAGAATCTAATAAATATAATTCTGTACAAGAAATAGTGCGGGAGGTTTGTCTTTTACATTAACTATTAATTAACTTTAACAATAAACTAAAATTGCGGGAGGATTTACTGCATCTCCTTTCCGTAAATAATATTTATTAAAATAATATTTTATTTTTTTAATTTTATTTTTTAATATTAAATTTATGCTTTTATTGACTTGATGCAATCTTGTACCTGTAGATTTAGTAAGTTAATCTAATTTAACAAGTTTGCTTGAATAATTAAAAAAAATTAATTAATTTTTTTTAATCTCATCATTTAATATTTGATTGATTGAAAATTAAACTTCATGATATTTTATTTACTTTGTATTATGTTATTTCAGTCTCATAACTCGAGAATAATGCTTAAAGAGTTAACTCGAGTAAGCTTAGGGTTTTTTTTTATGTCTTATTTTTTATTGAGTTTTTTTTCCAATATGATTATTTAATATTATGCTTGATTGAGAAATAAGTTTCATGATTTATTTTGATTTTCTTTTTATTATGTTATTTCGGTCTCATGGCTTAAGAATAATGTTTAATAGGTTAACCGAGGTTTTTTTTGGCTCATTTTTTTTGTATTATTTTTTTAATTAAAATTTTTATAAATTTCATTAAATATTAGGTCAAACAAGAGCAATTGAGAATTGAACTTCATAATTTATTCTGATTTGCTCTCTATAAGGTTATCTCAGTTTTATTACTAAAGTCATAAATTTGGTAGATTAACCTGGGTTAAATTAAATCATTTTTTATTTTATTTCTATGAGATTATATTGATCTAATAATTCAGGTCATGAGTTTTGTAGATTAAATTCATATTTTTATGCTCTTTTTTAATTTACATATTTTTAATTAATTTAATTTTTATAGGGTTATCTAGGTTTTATAAATAAAGACATGAGTTTAACTAGTTAACTTGGATTGTTTTTTTAAATCATTTTTTAATTTTTTTTTAATTTTATTTTTCAACAATTAATAATTTTAAACAATACTTTTTTTTTTAATAAATTACAATCAATCATCCTTTTGAGCCATCCTAGAACCATTTAGAAGTTTGAAAATGTTATAAAAAAACCTTTTTTTTACCCAAAATACACATAAAGTTCATGGAGTGACTAAACAATATTACGAAAAATTTGAATGTAAAAGTAGAATTTCATAATATTTACTTTTTAAGGAAAGAGTTTATGTCAAATTATTACACTTTAGACTGTCCATGTAATTTTTTTAATTCCTCCGGGAAGGTTTTAGAATTTACCCAATTTTTTTTTTTCTAGATTTACATTTTTGTACTCTATGTTATAGATTTTTTAGGGTTATTATCTAATGAAACTTGAAAAAAACTTCTTCGAATTTGAGCTTTCTTGACGGAAGATATTCGTTTAGATAAGAGTGTTACATGCAAAAAAAATCCTTTGATGCCAAAACTAATTTAGAGAGATTAAGATATTTTTTATTTGTATCGTATTTTGAGAGAATTTTTATTTTTTCTTGCTAAAACTTGGCATTTTATATCTGGAAAAACATGAAAAAAAAAATCTAGAAAAAATGTTTCAGCTCTTCAATGTGGCAACCCTACATCTCTGTTATTTTTCCATATAGAGTTATAATAAGCTTGTAACTTGTAATAATAAAAAGAAATTAAAAGGAGAGGAAGAAAGAGAGGGAGGAGAGACACAAGGGGAGGGGGGAGAGAACTTGGTTGGATCAGGGCCATTTGAGTTCACTCCACTTAATTTTTATCATCCTCTCAGTAAATTTTTAAACAAAGTGTTAGAAAATTATTTTATCAGAAAGCCCTTTGCAGTAGGGGGAACAAATAATGATGATATAAACAAAGCATAGTGTGAATTTACAAGGAAGAACAAACTTTTTTGGGGCAATTTTTGTACCTTTATCCCCTGTTTTTTAATTTTTTCTTTAAGAAATTCCAAGAAATTAGTCATTGATTTAGGGAAAAAAGATACAATTAAAAAAAAATGATGATAAAAAAAAAGAACAATGAACAACTTTTTATGGGTGTGAAAAGCAGCATTCTTTATATATATATATATATATATATATATATATATATATATATATATATAATGACGGCCTCGAGGGAATAAATGTTCTGGTTTTGTATGGGTGCCACATAAGCCTTAATTTTTTTTATTTATTTATTTACGTAGGTGTTCGGGCTAGCTTGCGCGCATCACGACTAATCCCACGGCCCACTAAACATCCTGCAAATCCAGTGAGCATGTAAGGCATCACGGGGGTGACAGGTTTGAACCCTGGTGCAGAGGAAGAAAACAAGTCCCTTCCACCGCTAGGCCAAGACCTCAAGTGCAAAGGTATAATGGCATGTAAACTAAAAAAGAATATGCATAATTAAGTTATGAAAAGGTATTGTCTCAATTATGCAATGGGTTTGCCTAGGGATTTTTAGATTCCAAATTATCAGTGGGCTATAATAAGCGTTACTGATGAGTGGAAGCAAAAAAATAATAACGTGACTTGATGCAGGCACTCTTGCTCAGTTACACCACCAATATAACCCGTTGAATCTAACTCTGTTCCGCTCCCCTGGTAATAGGAAACGTTGAAGCAACCCTTTCTATTTTTGGGTTAGCTTTGCAAGAGCTTTCATTTCACAAGAGAAACAGAAGGTACATCAAGGTGGGCTGAAGCCACTGCATTCATGGTTACACCAAGTTCATCACTAATAGTTTTTGCTAGACAAGTTAAACAATGAGTAACTTTGCCGTTAGACCGGCGGATAGAGGCAGCACAGAAGCTCTGAAACTTGGCTGAGAAGTTAAGGGTGTCATCTGGAACCAGTTCAAGGTAGTTAGTTGTCCGAACTCGGTCACAGGAAGTTCCTGGATCAGAGAGAGGCAGTCTGTTTCAAGAACAATTTTGTGCAAGCCATGGGCATTGCGATGCTTGGAGAAATAGAAGAGACATGTATCACACCCGCAAAATCTAAGAAAATACCAACCGAATTTTCTATTATAACAGGTATTCAAGAATCAATACATGAAATTTTAATGAATTTGAAAGAAATTGTATTGAGAAGCAATTTATATGAAACTCATAACACGTCTATTTGTGTCAAGGGTCCTGGATGTGTAGGGACCAGGCACTAACCCATAGAGCCCTACAAAAGCTTCACCCATTTCACTCTATTGGAGTTTATAATATGTTTACGGTTGTTCAACATAATCTAGCCCTCTAAAAATTACGGGTTACAGTTCCAAACTCCATAAATACTGGCATGAAAGCTGTCTATGGTGATCTTGTACCAATCCTCACGTGGGGGAAACCAGTGAGAGATGTCAGTGTTGTGTTGAGTGAGATGAACTAGTCAAGGCCTGCTTGTATGCTGACAAGGTGGAGTTAGCTATCTTAATAATTCTTCTAGCAGGACTTCTGATTTTGAAAGTAAACAGTGTTCCTGGCATACCATAGAACCCATAGCATAGCCCTTTTTCTGCTCTATCTCCATCACGAATAAAAAAATAAAAGGAAACCTGAATCACTCCCTGATGTTGTTCATGTGATATTGAAAGGTCCCACTGGCGTGAAATCTTTTCTTCCAAACCTTGTTAGCAACCTGGCAATCATGCAAAATATGCATTGTAGTTTCTCAGTATTGATTGCATGTACCACAGCAATAACCAGTATAGGTCGCAAATATGCTGACAGTTGCCGGAGTCGTGATCTCTGTTTGTGCTGGATTCTTCCGTCTTCTTTCTAACCCATGCCACATGATAAAACACCAGCAAGTGACCCTAAACATGTAAAAATTAATTTATGCTGTACCTTCCGAGTCCAAATGCCAACCAGCAAGTGACCCTAAACATGAACAGCTGGAGCTGTGAGTTTTCTCTTCATTATACATGAACAAATACCAGCTATATGATACGCAACTAAAATTGGCATAGCAACAAGTCAGCAACTAGATTAGCTTTTCTGTTTTCCAACGCATCCTCTTCTGGGTGTTGATTACAGCTACCAGAAATGCTCTCACATCAAAAAGGAATATAGTAGGTCTTGAAGTGATGCAACAACTGACCGAACCAAAAGAAAATTGCAGTTTTAGTTCACCAGCATATGATCAAATCCTCCCCCAGCCTGAAGTCCTGGAACCCGATTCCCTCCGACATTGTGAAGCAACTGTTGCAGCCATCGCCTTGTTGTTGGATCTTCCTAGATAAATTACAATTTACAAAGAACATGAAATTGGTTGTCCACTGAAGAAAGAAGGGGCATGGGGGAGGGCAAAGAATATACTTGACTTGAAAATTATTCCAACAAAAAATATGAAGAACCTATACATCATTTCAAACTCCAAATATTAATATTGCCGACACAATAAAATATTTTTTGTGGCATGGAAAACAAATAAATTTGATATCCTATGCAGCTATCAAATTTTTCACATAAACACGTGTTCCAGTTAGCAATGTCAGTGAACCATGTACTTGGTTAATCATTGTATCATAATTATAATCCCCATCTCAGGCCACACTAGCTTAAAACTTAAACTAGTGATCTGCCACCTTTTCCACTAAAACAACTCATGTTATGATTAAACATAGAGATATGCCACGTTCAACTTTATCTACAGAACAATCAACTCATGCAATTCAATCCAACAGCCCATCACTCACATAGCAAACTACAGGGGTGAAATTTCTTGACTGCTAGTTAGGAATTTCAAACCATATAAAGGCCTTACAGTACTTGTCTCAGTCAAGATTCACTTGATTATGGACTAGCTAAAAATCACCATCCTCCCAATGAGTCCTGAGGCAATAGACTATGAACAATTACATAAGCTTTACTTACACGAAGGCAGCTACTGAAGGTAGCATCTCTCAGCATGTCTGGCAGGCAACTTCGTAATGCATGACAAGCCCTGAATTCCAAAAGCGAAAAAAACTAAAATGAAAATAGGAAGTCAAAACAAATGACAAATCATAAAAAATTGAATGCAAGAAGAAAGTACAGAGCCAGGTAGTTTGCTTGGAGCCATTGCTTATTTGAAAATGTAAAAACCTTGGATTATCTGAAAGTCGAAGGTAACATCGGATGATATGTTTTAATAACCGTGACGAGGGTTGTTCAGCAAGTGCTGCAACCATGTTCCCCAAAACCCGGCCCACTGCAAAAAACCGTTCTGCTGTAGTGCAAATATAATCCAGGCCCACATCATCCAATAAAATCTTTTGAACTATAAATGTGGCAACCTGCCAACAGAAAAGGAAAAATGCTTGCTGAGCAATAAATAGACTATTTATCTTATCACATGTATGGGTGACAAGCCATTGTTATTTGAGAAAAGAGGAGACAACTCTATAGTAGCTAACAGTCACATGCCAAAATGATAATTACACGTCTGTAATCTGTTTTTAAACATAGCATCTCATAGATATTTCAGGTCCATTACATTCTCCATTACATTTCAACAAAAAATCATATGATTTACCCAAGTGTACGCATAATTGGTTGGAAAGTTAAGAGCACAGATTGAAACTTTGAAGAAGATATATATTAGCAACCTCAGAATTCTAGCGAGCAACTGCATAGCAACCAAAAGAATCAAGTGGAGCAACAAAAACAGTGGCAGGCATTCTGAGCTGGTGTCAAGAAATCAGAATAGATAAAACCCATTTTAACATTTTGATGTGAAAAATAGAAAGCAAAATGTAGGTAAGGCTATCTTTCTTGAAATCTAGGTTGTTAAAAGCATATTATACAGGTATGTGATATCTTTTGCTGCCATTGGTCCTGAAAACAAGCCATTGAACCTGATCAAGACTAAGGTTGTATTTGGTTAGTGTCCCAAAACACAAGGGATAAATTTAAAAATGACATAAACATTTTGGTTGGAGAGACACAAACATGTGACAATTTTAGAGTGAATTTTTGTCGTTTTAAATCAAAATATGCACAAGGGAACATGTCCTTTCTATCTCAAAATATTAATTTATTTTATTTGAGCAAGATATCATGCGCTGCCTAAAAATTAACATTGATTTCATTATTTGAGCAAGAAAGTGCTAATAAAGAAGTTGAATTAACTCTACACTTAAATTAACTTGGAATTCTTTTTTCTACATAATAACTCGTCTAAAACATAATATTTTTAATACATTGAACTCATACATTTTCCAGAGCGGTGAACAAGTTAATTTTTAAGAAAATTGAATAATTTCATTATCACCAAGGGATGCGATCCTAACTTTAACACTAAGAGATCCATTTGGTTCAGTCACAAGAGTTGGAGTAAAGACGTTGAAGAAGACAATTAATAAATTTCTTCAAAATACATGGGCTAAGATGAATTTCAAGAGGATATCAAAAATTGAAGAGCACATCTTGATTAATTTGGTTTATGTTCAGGAAGGGCATGTAAGGGAATATCCATACATTACAGAAAGATTGGAATAAAAAAAAAATCAAATCTATTAGTTTTGACCTTTCGCTACTGTTTTGGCCATAAATGAAGGTATAGAAAGAATTTTGGAATGATTCCAGATGCATTGGAAAATAGACATCCACAACTTTCTAGTGATATATGATAGACCTTCTAATTCGTCACGATGAGGGAGAACTATTCATTTGAAGTTGAGCTTCGATTATGCCAGTAGATTGCGAAATTCGACTTTGGTCTTGTTCTAATTAGTTGTGCTATTATTTATTTATCTTTTAGTTTAGCTTATTATAGGTCTTGTGGCATTTTTAAGTTTATTTGGGTTACGTTTTATTTTATTATTTTAGTTATTTTGAGCTTTTAATGTGTTAAGGTCTATTTATCATGTTTAGATCAATTAAGTCCAATTAGAATTAGCTTTCTACTATATAAATCAATTGTTAACATTATTTTGAAGTTTATGAAATTTTCTCTAAAGTTACCGCATATTGTGTGCTTTGTTTCTCTGTGTGATTAAGAGCTTCTTATACTAAATTCTTGATTGAACTTATAAACTCTTCGAATGATTGATCAACTTCGTTGTGATTTATACTTCTTGTTCGTGTCTTATTATAGGCATAGCGTGAGGATGATCAATTGCATATAATTTTCGTTCTTCAAAACAAGGTTCTTGTTCGGTCAAGTTGCAAACTTTTCTTCAAACTTCAAATTAGCAAATCTAAGAGACAATTCCGCATCAAATTGGTATTAGAGCATGGCTAATTTCAGGTTTTATCTCTTTAATTTTCATTGTTACAAGTAATTCTGGGTTTCCTTTAGATCTTGTTATATCTAGGGTTTTCTTTAAATCTTGTTATATCTAGGGTTTGCTTTCTTATTTTTCTTGGTATTTTGTTTTCTTTCTAAGGTTTTAGCTAAATTACTTTTAAGAACCAGAATACAAGTAAAAGGTGGAACGAGACTATTAGACTAAAAACCGAATAAATTGTGAAACACGAGTGAATTTTATTGTGAGTAAACACATGAGGTTTGTGTGAGGAAACACTTTTTCTACTAACCTTTATTTCAATGTCTTTGAAGTGTTGAAAACAAAAATAAAAAATAAATTGTGGAGGAAAGACAAAATAGAATGAAAGCTATGATGGAGGGCATTAATGAGCAAATTTGATGAAATGATTAGTGGACAAGGAATTCTTAGTCGTAAGAAAAAGGAAGTTGAAATGTCTACCATTAGGACTCTAGTGAATGATGTTACATGTGGAAGGTGTAATGAAGAAAGAGATTGAAACTTAGAAGGAGATGAAGCAATCATGAGGAAAACGTTTGTACCTACTCACTATTATAGGGAGATCTATAATAAATTGCAAACTTTATCTCAGGGTTCTAGGAGTGTGGATGAGTACTTTTAAGGAGATGGAAGTAGTTATGACTAGAGCTAATACACTTGGCTATGAAAGTTGAAAAACAATTGAGAAAAAGGATAGTGCAAAACCTGGTAGAAATTAGAGTTACTCTTCGGGTTGGAAGTCGAATTTTAGGAGAGAGTAATACATAGATGAAACCAATAACTGCACCTAAAATAGCCGAGAACCTTCCTTTGTTAGGAAGCAAGTTATTGCTTTGGAGTAAAAAGAAAAAAATATTACTCAACCGAAGCATAAGCAAGTGATTAGGTGTTTTTGATGTCAAGAGCTTGGACATTATACACATGAATGTCCAAATAATAGAATTATGGTTATATGAGATGATGGTGAGCTGAAATCGGCTAGTGATGATCATTTGAAGGGGATGTTTAAGCTCGATGATTGTAGTGATGTGAAGAATGATGTGCAAGGAGAGTCATTGGTTATAAGAAGATCTTTGAGTGTTCAAGTTTATGAAGAGTATGTAGAGCAACATAGGTTGAATATCTTTCATACTAGGTGGTACATTGATAATAAAATATGTAGTATGATAATTGATAATGATAGTTGTACTAATGTTGGCAGCCCAACTCCTCTGATTAGAAAGTTGAACCTACATACATATAAATATGCTACGTTATACAAGCTTTAGTGGTTGAATGAATGTGGAGAAGTTAGGGCGACTAAGCAGGTTTTGGCTTCATTCATAGTAGGAAAGTTTAAGAATGAGGTTGTATGTGATTTTGTTCCTATAAATGATACACACTTATTGTTGGGGAGACCTTGACAATTTAATAGGAAGACCAAGCATAATGGATTCAGAAATAGGTATACTGTGGAGAAATATGAAAAGATTTACACACTTGCTCCATTGTCACCAAGGCAAGTATATGCGGATCAATTAAAGTTTAAGAAAGTCAAGGAAGCTGAACAAGAATTTATAAAAAATAATGGCGAGGATGTGTGAGGCCGAGTGGAAATAAGATGAGCCATAAGTGTGACACAATTGAGGAGAGAGTTTCAGCCATTAGAAATAGGTTTGAAGATTTTGGCCAAAAAAGAAAACATATGGAAGGCCAAGAGTGGAGAGAAGAAAATAATGCTGAGAAAAGTGTGTAGAAAAATTAGGGCAACACCTTAATTTATATACAGGAATTTGAGGATATCTTTCCTTGAGAGATCCCTAGTTGTTTTGTGCCATGAGCGTCAATTCCAAACCAGCTAGCCTATAGAAGTAATCCCAATGAGACTAAGGAGCTTCAAAGTCAAGTAGAAGAGTTGATGTCGAAATGGTACATTCGAGAAAGTATGTGTTCTTGTGCAGTTCCAATATTACTTGTGCCTAAAAAACAATAACTGGCGTAAGAACGTTGATTGTAGAGCCATTTAACAACATTATTGTAAAGTATAGATATCATATCCCTAGATTAGATAATATGCTTAATAAGTTACATGGTTCTTCTTAGTTTTTTAAAATTGATTTGAAAAATAGTTATCATCAAATTAAAATGAAAGAATGAGATGCATGGAAGACAATATTCAAAACTAAATATGGATTGTATGTATGGATAGTGATGCTTTTTGGTTTGATTAATGCCCCTAGTACATTTGTGTACATTCATAAGGTTATTGAATCATGTGTTGAGATCTTTCATTGGAAATTTGTTTTCTATTTTGATGATATCTTGATTTATAGCAAAGGATTAAATATGCATATTAATCATTTAAGACAAGTTCTTGAAATATTTAGAAAGGAAAAGATTATATACTAATCTAAGGAAGTGTGATTTTTGCATAAAAAGAATTAAACTCTTAGGTTATGTTGTTAATGCAAAAGAGTTGTCAGCATTAACGATAACCTTGAAAACTTGACAACATTATCTTTGGCCTAAAAAGTTTGTGATACATAAGGACCATCAATCTCTAAAACACTTAAAGAGTCAAGGTAAGTTGAGTAAACAACATGACAAGTAGATTGAGATGTTCTCATATGTCATCAAGTATAAGCAAGGTAAGGAAAACATCATTGCGGATTCTTTGTCTTGGAGGTAAGTTGTGAAAGAATTATATATGGATGACGACGACTTTGGTCAAGTGTATGGACAATGTGAACATTCGATCTTTCATAAGTATTTTAAAGCATGATGAATTTTTGTTTAAACATAAGAGGTTGTGTGAGCCTAAATGTTTGGGGAAGCTTATAGGGACGATTTAATAGGACATTTTGGGGTAGCTATAACTTTGTAGCTATAACATGAGCATTTTTACTGGCCTAACAAGAAAATAAAAGTTCAAAGAATATGTGATAGACACATAGTATGTTAACAAACCACATCTAAAGGCATTCCTCAATGTTTGTATACACCTTTACCAATACCCAATGAACCTGGGATATATGTCAAAGGATTTTGTTTTAAGGTTACCTAAATCTAAAAAGGATAGAAATTCAATATTTATTGTAAATAGATTTTCTAAGATGGCACAATTCATATCATTCCATAAAGCCAATTATACAACAAATATAGCGAATCTTTTCTTTCGAAAAAAAGTTTGGTTGCATTGTGTTTCAAGGAACATTATGTCTAATAGAGATGTTAAATTTCTAGGCTACTTTTGAAAAGTTTTGTGAGGTAACTTAGGAACTAAATTGTTATTTTTTACTATTTGTCATCCACAGAAAAAAGGCCAAATAGGTAAATACAAGTTTAACTCAATTGTTGAAAACTATTATCCAAAAGAATCTTAAAAATTAAGAAAATTGTGTCAATTAATGAGTTTGCACATAATAAGAGTGCATTCTACAACAAAGAAATTTCCTTTTGAAATTGTGTATGATTTTAATCATTTAACTTCATTGGATTTATTGTCTTAAACTATTGATGAAAAAGTTAGTCTTGATGTGAATAGAAAAGCACAAGTTGTCAAAGATTTGCATACAAGGTACAACAACATTGAAAAAATAAATGAACAATATACATTAAAAGCCAATACGAGAAGGAAAAAAGGTGGTTTGAGTGCATATGAGAAAAAATCGATTTCTTGCTTAAAAGAGATTTAAGTTGATGCCGAGAGGAGACGAGACCATTCCAAATCATTGAGAAGATCAATGATAAAGCCTACAAAGTGAAATTACCAGGTGAATAAGGTATTAGTGCTATATTTAATGTTTCTGACCTTTCTTTATTTTATGTAGATGATGATTTGAGAGAATCCTCACTTCAACACTAAGAGATTCCATGGGGTCCAATCACAAGACTTCGAGAAAAGAAGTTCAAGAAGCAATTATTAAACTTTTTCAAGATACATGGTCTAAGATGGACTTCAAGAAGATATCAAATAATGAAAAATAAGTCTTGAATAATTTGATTCACGTTCAAGAAGGGCTTATAAGGGATCATCCAGACATTACAAAAAGATTGAAATAAAAAGAAAATTAAATTTGTCAGTTTTGACCTTTCGCTACTGTTTTGACCATAAAAGGAGCTACAGAAAGAATTTTGATACGATTCCAGATGCATTGGAAAGTAGACAACCACAACTTTCAATGATATATGGTTGAGCTTTTAATTCGTCAAGACGAAGGAGAATCATTTGTTTGAATTTGGGCTTTGATTATGCTAGTAAATCCAACAAATTACAAATGAATGTTCAAAGAATATGTAATAGATGCATAGCATGTAAACAAACTATTGAAGATATGGATAATTAGTTTCTGTTTAAAATTCAAATTTAGATTTGAATAAGTTTGTTAGGAAAGTATGTTAGTGGTTCCTATTCTTATGCTTTTGGCATTTCCTATTTTTATGTAATCTATAGATTATGATAGACTACTACCAGCACTACTTTGGATATAAACATCCCATGTAACTTCTATTATTAATATAATAGAAAGTGTAAGAAGCTATTATCCTTAAAAAAATAAACAAAAAAAAACTTTCATGGTATCAGAGCCTTGATGACCAAGTGGTCACGAGTTCGAATCTCACCATCCCTATTTATTTGATAAAAATTAAGCACAAGATAATAAGGGCTTGTGCAAGTTTCAAGCCCAAAGGGCTTTCACTTGAGGGGGTGTGTTAGAGAATAATATAAATTATATCATAAGACCTCACCTAATAGCTTAAGCTATTGGGTTGAGATGGTTCTTTGACATGGTTGAGAAACCCAAACTCGATCATTTTCCTCTCTTTTCCTGTGCCTCACACTATCATTTGGGCAGTCCCAATCATCTTCATAGCAGAGATCTAGCTCTTGCCATAAAGTCACCATCTGGTTGTAGTATGTCGTGACTTCCCGATCTCCTTGCCTTGATTGCCACAACTTAGATTTTAAATCAAAAATTTGTGATGAATTCTCCAGATCTGAATACGTCACGTACTGCCTCCCAAACATCTTTGGCAGTTGGTAAAAAAAGATGTGGTTTTTCAATAGCTGGCTCCATTGAGTTGATAAGCCAAGCAATTACCAACGAGTTCTCTGATCTCCATGTTTTCAGATTAGGATCATCTGCTGCTGGTTTGCTCGCCTCTCCATTTAAATGACTGAGCTTGCCTCTGCTATCTATTGCTAGCTTCATAGACTGGGCCCACTCTAGGTAATTTTTTCCATTCAATTTGTGAATGGTAAGTTGAAAGGAAGAATGTGATGCTGAAAAATCTATACCACTA